>NC_056744.1:1726958037-1726973215 GCF_019279795.1 Protopterus annectens | reverse complement strand
GAAATACAGATGTATTTGCACACATCAACTAGTGCAACTCTAAAACTGTTAAATCACATACGTTAAAATGCAGGACATTGTCTGCACCATTCGGCTGTAAAATTGAAGTACCTAATATTATAGTAGGTATGACAAAATGCAGACGCTATTTCTACATGCAACAACTAGTACAGCTCTTTACCTGTTATCAAACAAAATATACAAAAGATCTACATTTGTAGTTTAAATCTTGCTCTCAGTAGCTGCATTAGAAAGTCCTGGTTCACTAGTTGTCAAAAATGCAAAGCACTGAATCCAACGTTGTATACACAACTAAAAACATGAAACAGATGTTCTTGTTCACCTTCCACACATTCTTTCCATTTACCCTATACCTCTGTCATAGGATCATCTATTCACTCACTTAGTTCCACCTCCTGACCTCCAATATTAGGTTCCCAGTCCAATTTACACTCCCTGCCCCATACCCCCCCCCCCCATATTTATAACAGTCATGCATTTGCAATAGTTTCTGGATGCTGGAAGGTGAACAAGGACATCTGTTTCATGTTTTTAGTTGTGTATACAACGTTGGATTCAGTGCTTTGCATTTTTGACAACTAGTGAACCAGGACTTTCTAATGCAGCTACTGAGAGCAAGATTTAAACTACAAATGTAGATCTCATGTATATTTTGTTTGATAATAGGTAAAGAGCTGTACTAGTTGTTGCATGTAGAAATAGCGTCTGCATTTTGTCATACCTACTATAATATTAGGTACTTCAATTTTACAGCGCCGGAATGGTGCAGACAATGTCCTGCATTTTAACGTATTTTAATGTGCTTTGATGTTAACAGTTTTAGAGTTGCACTAGTTGATGTATGTGCAAATAGCATCTGTAATTTGCCATACCCAGCAAGAATGTTAGGTGATTTATTTCTGTAGTGCTCAAAAGTTTTAAGAAAATGTTTTGTATCTTTAATATATTGTAGTTTGAACAGGATGTGACATCATTATGTATATGTCACATCCTCTATAAATGTTTGTGAATGTTTTTTAAAAAATTTGTATAACGGCTTGAAGAAGACCTTGTCAAAGCGCTGCGGATGTTTTAATAAACCAATTCTTTTACTTTCACCTCGCTGAACGCTTGGATTATTGATTCTGTGTGATTCACAAGTTATTGTTCGGTGGAGTTGACTGGTGTTGCTGGAAGTTCCTAACAGTGCTGAATAGCAAGTAGTGACTTTTGTAGCTGATATTATTGAACTCAAACAGCACATGCTGTTGTGCCTAGCAGGCAGTCACGTTGAATACTAATGGACTTTATGTATCCAGATTTCTGCATCTCCGTGCAACAGTTTTGACTTGAATAAAATGTAATATGTTTAAGAAATTCCTTTGGCATCCTATTAAACCTAGGATTGCATTATCTTATCATATGTATAGTTGGGAAAATGGAGGTATTTCATTACCAAACTTAGAGATCTACTCAATTTCATCAGTAATTAAAACAATTTAATATCTAATAGATGTAGAATACTCTGCAAAATGGAAAGAGGCACTAATTATTTTATCTCAAACTTCAAAAATTAATGACAGTCCACATGTGGTAAATTTAGTAAAAAATTAATTTATTTGGAGACTAAAAGCTTATTTTAACAATTTCTCCTCTATAACATTTAAATCTAACTATATCACTTTAATCTTGAGATCTTTTAAAAATGATATACATAGGTTCAAAATATATGAGAATTGGTTATTTCTCATTTATCCAATTGCTTATACACAAGGAACTATATTCTCTGCAAATTATACTAAAATGATGATATTTAAACAAAAGAAGTTAATATTTTGGCACCAATTGATAAATAATAATGAAGTGAAACCAATTAATATACTTATGGACGAACATGGTTTTGATACTGCCTTATGGTTAGATTTACAAGAAGCCAGAAAATGTATATTTGATAAACTTGATTTAATTTCCCTATCTACCAAGAAAGTTGTACCAAATCTTGTACACTATTTAATATTATCTACTCAGCATAATCTTCCTATTAAAATAACTTGTCATCTATTTATAGGGCAATTAAATTCGATTTAGAAACACATCCAGATAATTATTGGACATTTTTTCTACCATCAATAATTGTAACTCTACATAAAATGACAAGTTATTTGTCATTCAGCAAGTATGACTACTTTTTCACTTAGATGGAAAATATTTACATGGAGATTTTTGAACGAATCATTTCACCCATATAACACGAAAGCAAGATGACTAAGGAAAAATACTCCTAAGTTGAGATGTAATACTGTACAAATGCAGATTGTCTCACATATTCTACGCATTGCTCGCTATTTAAATTTTGCAGGGATGACGATATAAATATTTTTTACAAGCAATCTTACAGATACCCTTTTACTTACCAAATCACTAGTGTTATTTAACAATGTCCCCAAATTGTGTGAAGAAGAATAAAAAATTTCTACTTTGGTCTGTTTTATCCATTGCTAGGAAAATAATCACAAAAATTGGAAATCATCATATGTACCTTCATCACAAAGATTTTAAAGATGTTCTTTGAAGTATCTAAATTAGAAATGTTAACTATTAAATACAGATCTATTAGAATACAATCCTATGTAATCAATGGAAAAGTATACATGAATTATTAGAAAAATAACAAAACTCAAATTTTTTCTTTATATATATATATATATATATATATATATATATATATATATATATATATATATATATATATATATATAAATGTCACTGTATCATCTTTTAAATGTCATATAGTGAGCATCATTGTACATAGTGTTGTTATTTATGTTTTATATTCATTTCTCTTGTTTTTAATTTCCTTATTGATTCTTAAAATATTCAGTCTTATTGAAACATTTGTTACTTTCAAAAAATGATTCCAATAAACTTGTTTAAAAATTCTACATAAATTAGCTAATAGAAGTAAGATGTTAAACAAAAAGGCACATATCAATAGTATCAGAAATCCTCACACTAATAAGCTTACTTCATATGTAGAGGAAAAGCTTAATATTTAAAAAATATTCAAGGATCTTAATAAAAAGTACTGTCTTTTGGCTTTTACTGGTTAGGGATCGCCACAGCAGAACTCCTTTCCGCTATGATTGGCAGTTGATTTTTTTATGGTGCCAAGTTGCCAGCCGATGCTCAACCTTCAATGAAGGCACACTCATTCACACACACACCTATCTGCATGTCTTTAAACATCACTCGACCACGGGGAGGACATGCAGACTCCACACAGAAGACACGCCAGCCGAGAATCGAATGAGAGAACCTCTTGCTGTAAGGCGACAACGCTAACCACCGCACCACCGTGGCTATAATAAAAATTTTAATCCTGATTACAGAATTGATGTAAAAATGTTAGTAATAAACTTGATCAACAAATATCTCTGTTGAATAGACCTATTACTGCAATAGACGTAAAAGAAGCTTTAAAAAAAGGGAACATGGTAAAGCTCCAGGATTAGATGGTTTAAGTATGGAATTATGTAGTCTCCTTACATTAAATATTTTAGAATTACTGAGTGACATTTTCAGGATAAGTCAGAGTGACAAAATAATTCCTCCCTCATAGAAAATTTCTGTAATCTCACTTATTCTTAAACAAGGAAAGGCTTCCTCATATAGACCTATTTCATTATTAAATGTAGACTATAGTATATTTACTTCCATCTTCACTACATGACTGAGATATAGTGGATAGTAAAGATCAAACAAGATTTATAGTCCATAGATTAACATATGGTTATATAAAAGGGTAATAACGATTTTAGATTTAGCAAAAGGAATGAACAAGAAATTGTCCCTAATTAGCTTAGATATCAAGAGAGCTTTTAAACAAGTAGTTCCAGTTTACAAGATCAAAACTAAGTGTTTGCGTTTCTAGAACAATTTGTGGGAATATCTAAAAACCTTTACAGAGACTCCAAAGCATATGTTAAAAGGGTCTATATTAAATCATCGAATGCTTAGAAAAGCAAATGATGGTTTATTGACCCCATGTAAGTGAAAGCTTACAAATGCAATCGCTGTTCCAAAAAAAAAAACACTTAAAACATAAAGTGGGGGGCTTTGTCTTCACCCCCTACAACTCCCACTACTTAAATATACCAACTCCGAGATCACACTACAGGGATGAAAACATCAAAGTAATGGATGCAGCCAAGCGATTTCTTTCCCAGGAAAAGAATTTTCTTAGATGCCACTTCGTCATTTTTCCTTTTCGTCTTTTCAAGCTCGATCAAGAAGCATTCGAAAGAATGCATCTTCGGTCATCTAATAGGAACCCTGTTAATACTGGACCTTACATTCCTCAGAGATTCACTTTGAACAAAGACAAAAAGCAAGGGTGTCCCCTCTACTGTTTGCATTACTTATCAATCTCTCGCCTAAAATATAAGAAGTAATTAAATAAATGATGGTTTCTCAATTAGCAAGAATTATCAATCTAAAGTACAGCTTTTACAGATGACATTTTACTACCTATAACAGATTTAAATTATTCAATTGATGAAATAGATAAGAAAATCGAAAAGTTTCAAGAAGTACAGCTGCTGAAATTTAATAATGATAAAACTGAAACTTTAGTGTTAAATCAATTACTAGATAGTAAGTTGAAAGATAAATATAGACATAATTTGGAAGGAAAACAACTAAATTATTTAGGAATTAAAATCTAACAAGATGTGAGTAAGATTATTTATAATTTTTTTTAAAATAATTGAAGTGTTACTTATTAAAAATGGCATGATTTTTTTTTTACTTTCAAGGATAGGTTAGTACTTTTTAAAAAGATTATATTACCCATTATAATGTACATATTGCATTCAATAGCTTTAATACCTGGCAAAAACATTAAAGGAAATGGAAAAATGTTAACTTCATTCTTATGGTATCCTAAAAAGCTGAGAATTGTTTATAGAAATCGTAAGTTTGTGGGAAAATGGTGGTATCAACTTCCCAGATGTAGAATCTTGTTCTGTTACTGCAAAGTTTTGCTCTATTATACTCTGGATAGGCTCAACTTACATTAGTCAATGGAAAACCATCCAGGAGCAGATTTTAATACATTCTTATAAGTTTATCAAATACGATAAATTAGAAATATGTAACAGTCCTTTCATCTGGTTAATACGATTTACTTTAGAAGGCAATTCAGTTCAATTCATTCTTTAGACTTTGCATATAAGAAATCAATTCTTAAAATAGTTAAATATGTTTTTAAAACTCCATTAATATCAAATTGTAAATTTTTGTGCTTTCCTATTACACACATCTCTAGATTTAAGGAAACTCACAAGAATGTTAAAATGAGTTTACTAAAAAGGAATGGATTGGTATTATAGTCTGATTGCTTTGAAAAAGGAAAAGCTAAGTCAATAGAATATTTACTGAAAGAATATAAGTTGGATGAATCTGTTAACCAGTTAATATTATGCATCAGTAAGTAATTACATGATTTAATTAATTTGTAGATAATATGAGTGACGAGGAACAGAACACTATTCCCCCTTTATATGAATGAAATTATTGAAGGTAAATTGACCTACAAAGGAAATTTGTCAAAGTTATATAAGTCAATTATAAATAATAATTTTGATGCAAAATTCTGGAACTTTTTAGATATTAGTGGACTGAGTGACTCAATAGATGATAAAAATAAAACTTTATTGCTTAAATAAGTTAGTCAAACTTCAGGTTTATACAGGAATATGTTATGTGGAAATGTATGCATAGAATGTTTTTTAACTCCCTATAAAATATCTAAGTTTGGTAAAATGCCTTCAGTTTGTTGGAGATGTAAAGATGCAAAAGCTGATAGGACATGCATCTTTATGGATTGTGAAAAATTAAATATATGTTGGGAAGAGAGAAGTAGGTTTTTTAAGGTGTTATGGTTTGGTAATTGTTCTTTAACTTGATCAGTAATACTAATGAATGTTCCACTTCTTTTATCTCTGAAAGCCAAACAACAACAATTGTCTGGAGTCCCCTGGCAGCAGTTAGAAAAGTTTATTACAAAAAACCAGAAATCAAATTCAGTTCCTACGTTCAATGAATGTTTAAATTTAACAGCAACACTATGTAAAACTGAAAAAGAAGTGATCAAAATAAGATCTATAAATCCTACTAAGAGTTTGTGTTTGGGATAGCCTTGAAATGTTGCTATAGAAATACTAAGACTCTTAATGTGTTAATTGTTTAGGATTACCTTGATGATTCAATGTATTCGTAATGTTCTATAACAGTATGTGAGGTTGAATTTCTTCCTTTATGTATATATTATAAATGTGTTAAATTTAATAACAAGTTTCTCAAAAAAATGCCTAACTGGAAAAGAGTTTCTGTTTGATGCCTCTCTTCCATCACTATTTGTTCTCAGTAGGGGGTTAATCTAATTCTATAATTTTTTTGATCAGCTCCATGGTGGTTTGGCATATTCTTGAGATAACACTCACCCATCTGCTATCTCTGCTTGACTGGCCTTTGAACCCTGCCTTGGCCTCTCAGTTTGAAGTCAAGCAATTTCTGAAATGCATCCATCATATCAGGCCCTTGAGAAAGCCTATTCCACCTTCTTGGGACCTCAGTTTTTCTCATGAAAAAATTGACTTGGGCTTCATTTGAACCCACTAGTTCAGCTTCCTGCAAACTTTGCACTTGGAAGACTGTTCTGCTGTTGGCTTTTAACTTCTGGCAAGAGAGTGCCTGAGCTTCGGGCTCTTATGGCCATTCCTCTTTTTTTTAATTTTTCACAGAGATCGGGTGTCTCTTTGTTAACACTCCTTTTATGCATAAAGTGGTCAGCAAGTGGTCCCTAAGACAGTCTATTCAACTTCCATTCTTTTTTTTCTTCTCAGTCTGGCAGTAAGAATGTTCTTCACGTCTTGGGTCTGCATAGAGAGCTGAGATATTTGGATAAAACTAAAATTATTCACAAATCTGAGCATCTTTTAGTTTCCTTTCAACCCAGGACTTTGTGTTCAGCTGTTTCCAAGCATACTGTCTTCTCCAGGATATCTAAGGCCATTTCCTTTTATTTCGTTCATGGCAAATGTGTTTCTTCATCTGTAAAGACACATTCTACTAAGGTGGTTGCTTCTCCTAGTGCCTTTTTCAACGTCAAAGTAAACTTTATTGTCATACAGATCAACACAGAGGTAAACGTGTGGATCACTGCATGACATTTCGATACTCAGGCCCGTACCATATGAATGACAGTTTACAGAAGGAAGATAGATTAAATTAATAAAAATTTTAAACTAAATTAAAAATAAGTATAAATAAAAAATAAGGTACAAAAAGTAAATAAAGCAAAACAAATTTGAAAGCTCTGTTTACATCAGAAACACAACAAATACAACAGAAGAATAGACTCAGTAGAAATATAAGGATATGCAAAAAACAGTAGTATAGTGAATAAGAGACATAAATGTAAACTTACCTACCACCAAAATATATCATAAACTTACAGTTCATAGTTTTCCAAATGCAGATAGAGACGTATGAAGTGAGCTGTTCAGAGAGTTTATGTAAACAACAATGACATATTGCATACAAATAATGTTTTACTCATGTAGCACGTTAGGCTATGGGTTTGTTATTCACCAGTCTGATAGTGTGTGGGAAGAAGCTATTATGGAGTCTGGATGTCCTGCATCTAATGCTTCTGTTGTGCTCCCTTGTTGGCAGAAGTTTGAACAGTTGATGAGCCGCATGGTGTATATCACTCAGTAGTTTTTGGTCTCTGCCATAGCATCTGTTTGAATATATGTCATGTAGGGATTGAAGGTTGGAGACAATGATTTTTCTGGCCTGTTTAACAATCTTATCCAGTGCCTTCTGATCAGCTTGAGAGCAATATCAGTACCAGACAACAATGTTGTTTTGTCAGTACACTCTCAATCGTGGCTCTGTAGAAGGTGAGTAGGACCTGTGGGGGAAGGTTAGCTCTACAAAGTCTCCTAAGGAAGTGGAGATGTTGTTGGGCTCTCTTTATAAGGTAGGAAGTGTTTGTTCCCTAGCTTAGGTCTTGTGAGATATGTACCCCTAGGAATTTGGTGCTATTCACTCTCTCCACTGTGACATCATTGATGATGAGAGGGTGTGTGGCTTTTTCTTCTTCCTAAAATTTATGATGATTTCCTTGGTTTTCCCAATATTTAGTGCTATGTTGTCAGTGCGCCAATAACCCAGTTTGTTCACTTCTTCCCTGTAGGCCCCCTCATCTTCCTTCTTGATGAGGCCAATTACAGTAGCATGATCTGCACATTTGATGATTCTTTTTGAGTGATGCATAGCTGTGTAGTCTTTTGTGTTAGAATTGTGACAAGAAGTGGACGGAGTACGCAACCTTGTGGGACCCAGATGTTTAGGATAATGCTGTTTGATGCTTTCCAGCTCAAACTATTTCTGGCCTTTCAGTTAGGAAGCTGAGGATCCAGTTGCATATTGTGTTTTTTTATGCCCAGTTTACTCAGCTTAGACAGCAGTTGTTGTGGAATAACTGTGTTGAAGTTAGAGTTGAAGTCTATGAACAGCCTGTGTACGTAAGAGCCCTTATTTTCCAGGTGGTCCAAGGTGTGATGAAGTGTTACAGCATCTGCAGTAGAACAATTTGGCCTGTATGCAAATTGTAAAGTATCAAATGCAACAGGCTGGCAGGATGTTTATATAATCCTTGACCATTTTTCGAAGCACTTCATCATTCCTAAGGTAAGTGCAATTGGACGGTAATCATTTAATGATGCTGGAGATGATTGCTTGGGTGGAGGGATGATGTCAGTGGTCTTAAAGCATCTGGGCCCTTTTTCTGGCTGAGAGAGAGATTGAAAATGTCTCTGAAGACTGGGGCCAACTGATCAGCACAGTTTAAGTAGATTCCCCCGGACCCTATCCAGACCAGCTGCTTTGCCCAGATGAACTCTACGTAGGTTCTTGCATACTTCTTCCAGGTTGAGGCATAGCGATATGGCCTCTTCATTTGTGGGTAGTCTCTCTGGTGGTGATCTATTCGATTCCTTGAATTTGCTGAAATAGATGTTTAGCTTGTTTAAAAAGTCTGGGTTATCATCATATCACGTGGAGGGTGTCGTATAGTCTGATGTTTTGGATCCCCCTCCACAACTGCCTGGGATCTTTCTGGTCAGAGAGGTGTCTGTATTTTTAGACTATAGGCCCATTTTGCTAGTCTCACACCTTTATTCAAGTTAGCCCTGGTCTTTTTCAAAGCCTCTCTGTCTCCAGCCTTAAAGGCAGCATTATGTGCTCTCATTAATTTGTATACCTCACTAGTGAGCCGTGGTTTTTGGTTGGCTCTGCTGGTTACATCCTTCAGGGTAGTGACATCCTCAATACATTTTGGGATGTATCCCACAACTATTTCAGTGTACTCATCCAAATCAATAAATTGATTTGTGGTGGCAACCTCTTTAAATAGATTCTAATCAGTGCATTCAAAGTAGTCTTGCAGAGCCGAGACTGCAGTTTCAAGGCCAGATCGTTATTTGCTTCCTGAAGGGTTGTACTCTTGCTAGCATTGCTTTATAGGCAGGATAGAAATGTGATATGAGCTACCAAGATGGGGGTGGGGGACTGTCTTGGTTGCCTGTTTGATATATGAGTACACTTAAGCAAGTGTGCTTTCACCTCTTGTAGAGAAATTTACATACGTTGGTAGTTTGGTAGCACAGTTTTCAGTTTGGCCTGATTGAAATCCCAGCTAAAATGTTGACACACTTTGGGTTCTTGATTTGCAGATCCCAGGCTAACTGGTACAGGCTGGTCAGTGCTTCATTAGTGTTTTCACTTGGAAGAGTTTACACTGCAGTTATAAAGATAGTTGAAAACTCCCTGGGCAAGTAGAATGGATGACGTTTAATTGTGAGGTATTCAACATCAGCTGAACAATATCTAGTAATTACATCATTGTTTTCACACTAGCTGTTGATGTATATGCTGACCCCCCCCCCACACACCTTTTGTTTTGCCATTGAGAGCCTGTAACCTGTCTGCTCTGAATAAGGAGAATTTGTCTATTCCAACAGCTTGGTCACTGATATTTGAATTTAGCCAAGTCTCAGTGAATATAATAACACAGCTGTTTCTTACCTTACTATTTGTGTTAATGTCCAGCTGGATAAAGTCCATTTTGTTATCCAGAGATCTTATGTTAGCAAGCAACATAGAAGTAATTGCAGGCCTGAGTGGAGCTTTTCTTAATCTGACATTGGTACCAGTTCTCTTTGCCTTTTTCCTAGGTGTAATACATCTCTTACGCTTTCTATTTAGATTTTGGTTGTTTATTTGAGAGACAAATCAGCTACAGTAGTCAGGATGAATCTTCAGCAGTATTCCCAGTTGTGGTTCAGGCCCCACAGGGCCTGCAGACATCAGCCCTACAAACCACTCACATGGTGAGCCAGATGCCAGAAGATTCAGCAGAGCAGAACGATCATAACACCTTCCCACATTTGAAATTTTAGTAAAATTAGTAAGTCCAGGTAAATCCACTGCAGAAAATGAGGTAAAGTGAGTAGTGCATTTGTGAACCAGAGTAGCCACAGACATGCAGGGTGCTACTTTTTTTTTCCAAGGGTTTGGACACTAATTCCATCCTTGAAGTTGCTACTTGGTCTACTGTTTATACTTTTACTAATCATAACAAATGGATGTTTTCCATGGCCAGGGCAAGTTTCGCCAGGGCTATTTTGCATGTGTTTGTAAAGGGCTCTTCTGTGCCTTCCTCCTCCCAGTCTTCCTCTTAGGTCTTGTACTTTCCCATTTGTTATGAGTACTGCAACAGTGATATGGAAGGACTTAGCATATTAGTGTAAGATCTTACCATAACAGTAGCTGTCCTTCTTTTGCATTGTTGTAGTATTCAGCCCCTCCACCCCCCCCCCCTGTTATGGCTCTTGCCCCTATTTTCTGTTACCTTCCTGCTGAAGGGCTCCCACTTTTTTCCCTTCTGAACTTTTTTCTTTTGGATGTATATGTTCTATGTTGCCCTTTGGGGGGTATTTTGTTCCTCTTGGGTTAATTCATTTTTGAATATTTGTGATCGTATGTCACTTTCGTGCCCCATGCCCAATGCAGGGAGCATATATGAGACGTATGGCAGCAACAACATGTAAAGGCTTTGGTATGCTGCCTGGATGTTGGGCTGTACATGGCAGGAGCTCCCTTCAGTGAGGACTGCTGAAACAGTTATGAGAAGGATGTCTACTATTATGGTAAGTTTTACACAACTGTACAGTCTGCAGTGTTCCTAAGGAAGGGAATAGGATAAAAAGTGCAAACTGAGTTTTGTATTTAAAGGTTGAGCTAATGACAATGAACCTTGTTATCTAATACTTGGCTAATCCCCATTTCTGGTTAACGTATTGAAAGGAAGATATGAAGGTCTCACTTGAGGCCATTATATACCTGCTCTGAACAGCATCTTCCATAGGTCAGTACCACCCATTCTGCATCCCTTGTGTTTCCCATCATCAGACACGTACAAGTCATGCTACATCATATGTATGTATGTATGCAAATTTCATACAAAGACCTAAGACTGGCCCAATGTAGAGCACATAATTACAGTTGCATTGCAAATTCTTAGTTTGCTGTGGCTGAGTCATGGCACACTTATTTGTGTTTTTATGTACTAATTTTTATGTTGTGGAAGTAACCTTTATGTGGATAATTCCAGTTATTCACTTTTTTTAAAACAAATTCCATACGACAGCAGGACCTGATTGATGATGCCTTCCTGTGCTGCTCTAAGCAAGGTCATAGCCCAATCAAAATGTTTTTCTCAGCATTTCTGCTATTAATCATATGTCAGTGTTCTTGTAGGGACTAAACCCACTTTGCTCCTTACAGCTGAAGAGGTGTCCTAGGATTATAGCTGCTTGACCATTATACATATCCAGAGAGACACTTTAATCTTCAGAGACCATCCAGGCTGTATATCAGAGATTGGACTGACAGAAACCAACCCCTCAAATACAGTTACCTGCTTTTTCCTTTTTTTGTGTTTCCTTCCTCCCATAATCAACAATTTGCAGTGACTTTTTGTTTTTTGCAGAACCACCACTTTTTGTTTTTTGTTATTAATCATCTTTATACTGGTATCCCCTTTCAACATTCTAAAAGAGAAAGTACCCCAGATGGTTGTCTCTTTCATTGCCATGGTCTAAGTGTTGAACCCAGGTCACAACTATCATGGGCAGGTGTCTGGCCTATTTGCAGAATGACTCCTCTTCACTCATTTGGTTGTTTGTGAAGAAGTGCATAGACAAAACTGACATTGTAATGTACAGACACTCAACTTGATTCTTTCTGTGTTTGTTTTCAGGGTGATGCTTGTAGTTTGGAACAATACATTATGCAAGAGTTTACAAAACTACACCTGTTTCTACATGACCGGGAACAAAAATTACTCCAACAGCTTAAAAATGACAACGTGGCAGTTCTGAAACAGAAGGAAGAAAACCTTGAATGTACAAAATGTGATGCTGTGTTCACCAATGTGAAAGTACCCAATGGCAGCTTGGAGTTCAGGAAGGAAATAACACTGACTGTGGAAGAGATGAAAGAAAATGCTGAAAACATTAAAAGTGATGTTACTGCAACATGTAAAGCATTGTATGATAAGTCGGAGCCTATAAAACAGAAAACAGTTGATTTTCTAACTGTAAGTGTACTTTTCATTACATGTGTTTTATTTTATATACAAGGTCGGGCAGTTGATTGAAAATAGTATATCATGATAGCATAACAGTGATATGTTTTTCTTTATGTATTGCAGAAGTGTATTTATCAAGGATTTTCCAAATAATGTAGAGCACCACTAAGACAGAACATACCTTGTTTAAACGTGTATTCATTTATTTTTGTTCATTGATTGTAAAGTTGCATCTAGGCCTTGTCTGTTTATATTGATACCTGGAGAGAAAAACACTAGTAGACAGTATAAGGTTACAGAGGTTAACATGTCTAGCCATCGCAGTACACAGAAATACACCGTGGTAAGATCTGATAACATCTCTCAGCTGTCCAGAATTTTGCAGAACATCCCTAGTTTTACCTTACATTTTTACATGTTCCTCATAAAATTTGCATTTTCTGGTAAATTGCTGAGGATTACAGACAGTCATTAATGCTAGACATTAGAGCATCATTACTGGCCTTCAGAAAGTGCATCTTAATACAAAACCAGTTGCTTTAATAACTTCCTAAATGAATTAGGGTAACGTTTAATAATTGTTTCTGATTTTGGGCCTTTGTCTTCCCATTAGTTTTGGCTTTGGCCTGAATTCTTGAACAAGAAGTTGAGATGTATAATAGATACTATTACAATGCAGTGCATAAAAGCTATGAATGAATGACTTGTAAACAGTATCCAAATGATTAGAATATCTTTGGTTATCTTCTCTGAGTGAGTAGCAGAGTTGTAGGCTGACTGGCTCATGTGCATTGCTGGTACCTGATGTACTAACTGCTAGTTTATAAGCAGGCCCATCCTATCGTTTAAGGTTGCCAGTAATTTTATTTTTCACTTTTATTTATTTTTTTACTCATTTTCAGTTGTGCTTTTCCCTTGTGTTACAGCTTTTATTTTGCACGTGTCCAGCTCCTCGGTCATGCTTTCAATCTAAAATACTGAAACCATATAACTAGTGCTTTATCATGTCTCATTATACAAAGCACCAATGTGTTTTATGTCATTCTCATGAGCATCTAACTCTTAAATCATTATAGTTCCAATGAAAAATAAATGTTTTGCATGTACCAGGAATTAGAGGATTTAACATTCTTCCACTGTGTTTCTGTTGTATTATTAAACCCAGTGACATTGTAGTCATCTGCCTCTTATATTAATTTTACCACAAAGTGCCCTCCTCATCTTTATTTATTTATTGACATTTGTTAACTGGCTTTGTCCAACCGGCTTGTGGCCCATTTTCAGTGGAGACCCGAGGAGAAAAGCTCCAGTAATACATTTTAAAACAAGTACAATTTTAAACAATACTGATATAATAGCAGTTATAGCAAAACAATTCACATATGTTGGGTTACATGTATAAAGTTAAAGTTGCATTAAAAAGAAGCTAAGTAACATAATTTTACATTGATATAGTTCAATAGGTCAACAATAAATTTTTTTGTTTGTATAAAATTGTGCAAATGCATAGCAGACACACTGGAGAGAGAGGTGTAATGAGGTACTAAGTATGGTACTTTTGATGGTACATAAAGGGAAGGAAGACTAGGTAGGGTCATGGCAAGGGCATGTTCTGGAATTGAGAAAATAAACTTTTAGTTCATTTTTAAAGTGTGTGGTGTGGGAGATTGAACGTAAGTCAAGGGGAAGTTTGTTCCAAGCATGGGCAAGGGAGTGTTTGTAGAGTAGTTTGCCTACTGACCTTTTTTGGGTGGTAGATATCAAGTAATTGTTGGTTAGAAGTACGGAAGGTCTGGAATGGGATGTAGATGGAGACTAAGGAAGATAGAGATGGACAGAAGGAGGGTTTATAAAGAATAGAGTGTAGCATATGAAAATGATAAGATAGCAGAAACTGGGGAAGTTCAAGCCATTGAAGAGAGTTTAAAGAAATGCAGTGGTGTGAGTTGTATGGGGAGTTTGTAATGAATCTGGCTATTTTATGGTAAGTCTGTTGCTGTTTGTTTAGAGTGAAGGCCTGGATATTGGTAAGAACTGGGGCGGCGTATAAGAGGGAAGGGAGGAGGAGTGCCTGGTCCAGGGTAAGTCTAGATTCAGGGGTTATGAATTTTTTGTTCCGATATAGCAGACCTAGTTTCTGTTTTTTTTTTTATACATTGGAGTATGTGTAGGTTGAACTTGAGTTCATGGATAATGTCTCCTAGCAGTTTTGTGTGGATGTCAGGTTGGATTTTGTATTGTTAGAAGATGTAATAAAAAAGGAGGTTTTGTGATGAGAAAGAGAACGTGGAAGGAAAAGTAGGAGTTTGGTCTTTTTGGGATTTAAGATCAATAGGTTGTGAGAGAGACATTTTTCAGTGGATAGTAGGGCCTGTTGGGTCAGGAAGTGTAGGAATGTTATTTGAGATGGATATAAGTTTTTAAGGAATGTTCATTTGAGATGGACTAAAGTGGAGA
>NC_056744.1:1726924440-1726957537 GCF_019279795.1 Protopterus annectens | reverse complement strand
AACTAAATATAGACAAAAAAAATACCCTTATCATAGAAGGCAGTATTACATGTGCTGTATTTATTGTTACAGGATAACTACATGTAGTGCTATGTACAGACATAGGAACCAGAGATACCCTTATCATAGAAGGCTGTATTACATGTGCTGCATTTATTAATGTTACAGGATAACTACATGTAGTCCTTCTTACAGACATAGGAAACCAGGGATACCCTTATCATAGAAGGCTGTATTACGTGTGCTGCATTTATTAATGTTCCAGGATAACAGCATGTAGTCCTACTTACAGACATAGGAAACCAGAGATTCCCTTATCATAGAAGGCTGTATTACATGTGCTGCATTTATTAATGTTACAGAATAACTACATGTAGTCCTACTTACAGACATAGGAAATCAGAGCTACCCTTATCATAGACGTCTGCATTACATGTACTGCATTTATTAATCTTACTGGATAACTACGTATAGTCCATTTGTGTTAATGTTTTCTGTGTGATAATAAAGGAGAAATGTTGATCAGGGTATATGACTAGGTATTCATATATTTGTAGGGATGTAAGTTTGCCCCACAGATACACAAAATCTACTGATTTACTATGAAAAATAATTCAGGGTTCCAAATATTGTAGTTAACTTAAAAAAAGTCAATACTATCAGTTTGTGGGCATGTACATCACATCTGTAAAAGCTTTTCTAGGCCATTGTATTTAACTCAGTAGAGGGGAAAACAGCAATCATTTGTGTAAGTGATCATCTCAAGTTGTGGGACATCAGCTAGAGAAGTTTATAAACAAAGAGGAGAATGTGATTCAGAGATTTGTGGAACTCCTGTAAGAAGGACTGTTGCTTTGCAGTATGTGTAACTAATCTGTACATTAATTAGTCTTCTAAATACATAACCCCTAGTATGTTGCTCTTATTTTCAGCTCTTGCTGGTATTAAAGTTTGACATTCTAACTGTTCCTGGAGGCTGACCTTTTTATGTTTGCTACTTTATGGTTGTGACCCATAACAGTGTTTGGAATACCTGTACTTTCCACTGGACTACTATTTTAACCATATTATAGTTTTACTTTGAATAGGAAAATTAGAGGCAAGCAATAACAGGACAATAAGAGAATAGCCATATAGACCTTAAAAAGACCCTTTTAAAGCACTTAATAATGCTGTCTCCCCATACATGATAACTTTGGTATAAATTTGTGTATACCCATACAGTCCTCAAGACTAGGTTTAAAGGTAACCAAAGTAGTACTTTGACCTGTAGTGGTAACATATTTCATTGCCTCGGAATGCCTCCGTATGAAGTTATGGTCCTATTTCAAAGGCCATGCATCAGTGTTTTAAAACTGCACTAGTGAGATCAGGTCTATATTATGTCATCGACTGCTTAGCTTGTCGAACACCTAAACGTCGACAGCTAAGGGTCAAATACTGACAATCTCGATTGGCCAGTTAAGCGAATTCTTTTATGGGAAAGAATTCACTTGGCCATTGCCGGGAATGCGACCTTTCCCCAATGTAGAGTGATCTTGGAATTGGTATATTTAGTTAGTGGGGTGTGGGAGGGGTACAGCACCCCATTAGGGGGTGTGGGGGGCAAAGCCCCCCACTTTTTTATGGGTTGGAAGTTTGTTAGTTTGGCATGGTCAAGTGAATTCTTTCCCAGTGAAAGAATTTGTTTAACTAGCCATTCAAGATTTCAGTTTTCGACCCTTAGCTGTCGACGTTTAGCTAAGTGGTCGATGACATAATATAGACCCAGTGAGATCATGCTTGTCAAAGTTACTCTAGACGAAGTCTGCAGTTGAATCTAGTTCTGTTAAGATCTTTAATGATGGATGGAAGCCATCTTGGGCATTTGTTAGTATTCTGATGAGTTAGATGTGTGTATAAAATGGCTGTAGATTAGTTTTAGTAGGAGTCTGATGAATAATGTTATGATGTTGTGTTTTTATGTGCAGGGTACAAAATCCCTCCTGAGAAATTGTTGTTGCTGCTTAAAGATGATCATGATAAACTGTTAAATGATGACGTAGAGGGTAACGACACAGAACAGAAGGAGAATCCTGAAGATAAGCTCAACAGTAAGTGAAAACTTTATTAATGATACAGTTTGTAGGAATTTGCTTTCTACTGATATTGATAGTTTTTGAGGAAAATGGAAGAAAATTCAGAGTGGAAGACTGAAGGTAAGATGGTATGAAAAGATAATGGTAACATGTTAAATGCATTTCTGTAAAGTTTAATTTTTAATGTAAACAGGTCAATCCCAGTAACTGTAGCACCAAACTGGAAGGCAGTGGATTTGATGGAAGACGTGACAGTAATGTGAACATGACTCTGTTTTTTGAGTAGTTTCTCATAAAGTATTCAGACTTTGGACTCTGTAAGCAGTTGCAAAGCAATGTCTTCAACAGAATTTCTCACAGCAGACAAGGTTATGTATACATAATAACTTTCAGTGTTTTTTTTTTTAAACCCTCCAGTTCAGGGTGTTTCAGTTTACTAGTGTTTAATGTAACATTGCTCTTGGTACATGAATATGGATATGAGGATGCACCAGAGGTGATATTCATGTATTGATTAAGTTAAGAATGTCTTCATTGATTTAAGACAATGTGTTGATCTGTAAAAGGGATTTGATTTAATTATTTTTCTGGTGAGAAAGCAGGGAATATTAACTGTATAAAAAGATAATTAGAGTAATAACTACAAGAATGTATCATTTAATTGCATGGTTCACTGTTCTGTATCTCTGTAATGTATGAAGTATATGGGTTTAATCTGAATAATAATTAGTTGTTGTGTCTTTTGGCTTTTCCCAGTTAGGGGTCACCATAGTGGATCACTGGTCTGCTTATGATTGGCAGTGGATTTTTACGGTGCCGAGTTGCCAGCCTGGCACCCAACCTTCAAAGAAGGCACACCCACTCACGCATGCACTTACCTGCATGTCTTTAAAGTTTACACAACCACGGGGAGGACATGCAGACTCTGCACAGAAGGCGCTCCAGCCGAGTATCGAACTGGTGAGCCTCTTGCTCTGAGTTGACGAAGCTAACCACTGCACCACTGTGGCCTTCTAATCTGAATAATAATTAGTAATTCATAGAATTTAAAAAGAAGCTGTGAAAGAACTCACCCCCATCTTTTACTGCTGTGTAGAAAAGTTGACTTAACGCATTACATCCAAGGGACGCCTCCAGTCGCATCTGCAGTTAACTCCTACTGATGCCTGTTGGCATCAGTATTGCTTGTTCATATTTGCATCAACATTTTCAAAACCATGTTATATACAAGATTTTTAAATATTTCATTGTAAAGCTTACACAGTGGCAAACAACTGCATTAATATTTGACCTCTGTCTAGTGCAGGTAAATGGATATTAACTGTTCTTATGATATTAATTTATATCAATATATTTTTTCATTTTTCTAAATATCACAACCAAGTACACAGTCAGAAATCCATAGCCTCACATGAAAGCTCTTAGCTAGATAAATACAATTTTGCTGACAGTATATGTGACAGGAAGTACTTTGGGGTGAGTAACATTAATTTAGATAGTCGAGTGTCTTTTGTCCCTTGTAATATATCTGTGGAGATGCATACACATTAGTTTGTAAGACAGATGGATGGACAAGATTTGGCAAGTATATGATTGATTTATATGGAGATGGAAGCAGGGAAGAATTGCAAAAGGAGCATTAAGTATTGATGGACAAATAGTAGTTTGTGAAAAACCTAATGTTGGGTGATATGTTACAGCTATAAATATTGCTTAAAGATTGAGGACTCAGGGTGGGGGCTTCATATCCTGGGAAGAGGGTTCAAAGGGAGGTATTTGGGATATGTTAGTCAGTAGAGAAGATAAGAGATATTATTGAAGTATGTCTGCAAGAATGTATCACTAGGAATACCTGGGGCTTGAAGAATACAGACCATTTGCAAAGTTATAACAGAAGATTGGAAGAAAAAGATATGCAAATATGAAGAGTTGATGGCAAGGACAATTGCTGATCTTGTCAGTTCATAGGGATTAATAGGCTAGTAGCTTGAGCCCTTACAAGCCTAGCCAGTTTTACAGAGATTTTGCCCAATTTTCTATCCTTATGGGAAAGATAAAAAGGGTCAAGAAATGGGGTTTTGACAATTTTTACAGGCTGCCTCTGTCTATGAGGAACATGTGGACCACCTCAGGAATTAATTTGTAATTTCTTATCCACTGATCCTGATTGTGATTGAAAGTAATTGGGAACACACATCTCTCCAGCATGATCTATTCATGTCAGAGATCAGGTTTATATCTTTGGAATGGGTAACCCTCGTGCAGTTAGTTTTGTGAATATACATAATTTCCATCAGGGCCGGCTCAGAGACTGCCTTATATGTCAGACACAGATCACCATTCAGTAATCAGTAGGAAACTGAATACAGTGATAGGGCTTTTAATCTGTCTGCATATGACATCTTGGTTATACCCTCTATTTTTTGGTGAGAAACCTCTCAGGATGCACCGGTTGTTGCATGTGCATGGTAAGGTATGTGCCAAAGGGTGCATTGTACTCAATTATTGGTCTGATGAGGGACAAGTACAGTGGTACCATGACATCCTCTTATCTGGATGCCATGCTTTTACTTCTAGGCTGAAACACATAGATTAATTTCCTCACCACCATGGACAGACGGTGGTCAAAACTCAGATTATTTTCCTAGTACCAAGATCTCTCACCACTGAGTCAACTACTAGAGGATGCTGTGACAATAGGAGATACTGCCAGCACAGCTAGCTGAAATTTTGTAAATAATTATATGTCATTGGTGAATATCAAAATGATTTATACAAGATGCTTGTGTTACAAATGTATTAGAACTGTATGTCATGTTTATATCAAACTGCTCTATACAGATGTCTGTGTTGAAAAGATAATTGTAAAGTGGTTGTAGTTAAAATGTATCCAGAGTGTGCCATATTGGAAGAAAATCAAAATGTAGATGCATGAAGGAATGCAATTGTTTTATGACTTCCAGCATCTGTTAAAGATCTGAGATCTATGTCTTTTTACAGGCAGATGCTAAATACTGCCAGCTTCCAGTAGTGGGCATTTCACCTGGGAACAAGGAGTCAGATGACAAGAAATTATGTCATTCTGAAAGCTGTCACAGCAGTAATATTGCAGATATTAATCTGAGAAGTCTCTTGGAGACAGAGCATTCTGTATTCTGTCTTGGACCTGACAACAACTAGAAGATCCATTCACCACATCTGCTTTGTTCTATTAGTAAGTTCATAGGTTATAGTAATTCTCTTAGATACAATTAGTGAAGCTTAGTTTAGATATTTTTCTTTATTTGTGTGAGCATGTACTGCAGTGTTATTTAAAATATTACAGCTGTTTTGAATTCACTGTGAATATATATTTAGTATTGTCTTGTTCTTTTATTATTTATTTTTAAATATAGTTAAGCCTTTCATTGTGGCTGATCTGTGTAGAGATATTTAAGTTTTGAGAGTACTTGCATTTTTATTTGATGACACTGTGTGGGCCACTCCTAATAGCCTTGCCCTTGGTCAAACTACCATCTGTATTAATATTAATATTGCTCTGTATGTTGGGTACCCTTAGAAGGGCCTTAAAATAGCTGATAAGGAGTGACTGGAGCCACTGAAAACTACCTTATAGTCTGGGCAACCGGGGGCATAGCTAATAAACCTATGCTAGACTTTCTCAGGTGTGTGTGTGTAAATCAAACCTCACAGAGTGTGTGTGTAAGCTACTTGAGCAGGGACAGAAAGCACTGGTGGTAGAGAGAGGGAGCTGGAGGTCTTAGCTTGGTCACTCTGTAGTTGTGCCTGTGCAGAGTCTTATTGGGGATCTGGAGAATGAGGGAGAAACGAGCCACAGAATGACTGTGGCCTTTGTGTCCTCTTAAGGGAAATTGCACTTGATGCAGAGAGCTGCATCTGGAAATACTGCGTGTGTACCTGTCGTCCCCCCAGTGGTACATCCCCCATTGGTGCCAGTAGTGAGGATTGAGGCTCTTTGATTACAGTTCCAATGGTGGTCATCACATTTTGGTGGCAGTGGTGGGATCTCCACATCACATATTGAGATTCAGTAGTGTGGATGTGAAACTCCTGTAGCCTGTAAACTGTGGTCACTAAATAAGGTGTTGGTACTGTCAAACAGCCACACAGTAGACATTCAGAGTTTCATGTCACAATAGTTTTATTTATTTTTTGTTAACTTAGTCAGGGAGAGCAGGCAAGGATGTCAGCAGAGGATTATGGCAAGCCAACAAGGAACCAGTTGCCTGAGATGTGCCAAGCCAAAGCACTGGAGCATGCCAGCCTGAATAAAGGAGAAATTATTGCAACCTTAACTACAGCTGCATCACAGACCAGCAAACAGGAGGAGAACCAGACTGGGCTTGGGGGTGTACAACTTTCAGAAAATGGATAGTTCAACTTGGTCTCAGAGCACTTAAAAATCAATCTGGAGTTAAAGAGACTTGAACTGGAGGCCAAACATTCAGAACTAGAATCAGCAGAGAGAAGGCAGTGTTTGGATGTCAAAGCAGAATCAACAGAGGAACTGCAGTATTTGGAATTAGAATCAACAGAGAGACTGAGACATCTGGAAGCAAAGAAAATGAGAGGCAGAGGCAACCTGTAAAAGAGATGCTGACTCTTCACCCAGGTCATGGAGGTAATGGGGAAGGGAATAACTGAAACCCAGGAGCAATAAAGGTCAGTAAATTTCTTCCACAATTTACAGAGGATAATTTTGATAGCTTTATTCATATCTTTGAAAGGGTATGTACACAGTATAATGTTGACCCAAGGGCTCTGGGTACAATTCCTGACCTGCTTACTGCATGATAAAGCTGCAACTGCTGTTTCTAAATTGTCTGATAATGATTCTCTACACTATAACCAAGTAAAGAAATGTTTATTATAGTCTTTTAAGTTAACACCTGAAGATTATAAAAAAAGGCTTCTGAGCATAGACGCAAAGCAGCTGAAAGTGTGTGTGAATATATTGCTTAGTTAAGCACTCATTTTCCATAAGTAGGAAAGTGGGTGTCCGGGTCACCACTTTTGAAGGGCTGGCAGACTTATTGGTGAGGGAACAAGCCCTTAGCAGTTTACCTGAGGACATGAGAATCTGGTTGGTAGATAGGGAATGCAGTACCACATATGAGTTGGGGAAAAAAGGAGACCTATACCTAGCAAGCAGCACCTCACTGCATAGGAAATGGATATTCGGTGCTGCACATGGGTCTAAGGGAGCTTATGATAGGCAGCCTAAACTGCCCCAACAGAGTCCACTAGTAGCAGGGGAAGCCCTAGTTCAGGTACACAGCCAGGATCAAGGGTTAAATGTTTTAAATACCTCCATTGACATCTATATGCTTCATGGCTCTACTGGTTGTAAGGTGGGGAACAAAAGCTGGGGGAGCCAGCAAGTGGGAATTACAGAATGCCAGTGGTAAGTTGTCTGGAGACAACAAGGGTACCAAACTACCACAAGAGGTTATATCCTATCTTAGTAGATGAGAGGCAGGCTACTGCTAAGACAGACACAGCCTCTAACCTAAACATTGTGAAGCCTGCAATGGTTAAATAGGAGTACAGCTTGCTTGGACAGTCTACTCCAGTCAGAGCTTTAGGAGGGACCTCATTCTAAATACCTTTGGTTAGGGCTCACATTCACCTTGACTGTAATGGTGGAAAAGGAAGCAAGCAAGCAGGTGTGTTTGAGGATATCCCTGTAGATGACCTGATAGGGAATGGTTCTGATAATGCAATACCTCATGTGCATGTAGTTACATGCAGTCAGGTTTGGAGATAAGCAAGTGGCTCTGGTAGAATGGGAGGGAATCAGACAGACAGCACACTTGAAGCCAAGACTGAGACAGCTAACTCAGGGAGGGAGCTACCCTGTAGCAGTGAGACTGAGGGTGAGCCACAGCTGCTGGTGGATACTGATGTTCCCTTGGACAGAGTGACTGCAAGGGCAGAGGTGAATAGTAGTACCCAAGCTGACAGTGAGGCACCACTGTCAGAGGATACAAGACTTCCTGTGGAAGGGGAACTGGGAAGGGTTATAAAGAGAGAGTTAAGACAGGTTGAACTCTCAGACCTTACATTACAAGGCTTGAGGGAAGTAGCTAGGCAGGCACTTGATTCTGAAAGAAAGGTGGAATCTGTATACTGAGACAAAGGGTTACTGTATAAAGAGTGGACACCTGACTGAGGGCTAGAGGGTGAGAGAATACAGCCGTTGGTAGTGCTCAAAGCCTACCATCTAGCAGTTCTAGCCATAGCCCATAGCATTCCCTTTTTCAGGTCATATAGGCATAATGCATACAAAGAGACGTATTATGCAGAACTTTTATTGGCCTGGGATTTCCAGGAATGTAACAGGGTACTGCAGGACCAGTGAGCAGTGCCAAAAAGTAGGCAGGGCAGGATACAAGCTCAATGCCCTTTTGTTGCTTTTGCCTGTGATTGAGGAGCCATTTCAGAGGCTAGCTGTGGATATTGTGGGGTTGTTGAGTACCCCAAGTTCCACAGGGAAAGAAGTATATCCTAGTGGTAGTAGAGTATGCTACCAGATACCCTGCAGCTGTGGCTCTGTCCTCCACTGAGGCAGAAAAGGTGGCAAATTCTTTGTTAGAGATTTTCAGCCAGGTAAGTTTCCCAAAAGAGGTACTGACTGACAGAGGTGTCAATTTCATGTCAGACCACCTGCTGGCTTGTCTGTGGGAGTGTTGTGGGTTGAAGCACCTAAAGACCACACCTACCATCCCCAGACTAATGGTCTGGTGGAGAGGTTACACTCTATACTAAGGACCATGCTACGAGCATTTGCAGACCAGTTTAAGAGGGAGTTGAACAAATGTTTGCCCCATCCATTTGCTTACAGAGAGGTGCCCCAGCATTCCACAGGTTTATCCCCCCTTCAAGTTGCTGTATTGGCATAGGGTGAGAGGACCTCTACCTTTGATTTGCAATGAATGGGAGAGTGAGTGTGAATTCCACAAGGAGTCTGTTGTGGCATATGTCCTAAACCTCAGGACAAGGCTCAGGGAACTCATGGACTTGGGATTCTGCCAGGTTCTCCTGGGCCAACAGCAGAAAAAGGTCTGGTATGACAGGAATATTTAAGCTAGAGAGTATGCTGTGGGGCAACAGGTTATGGTTCTCATTACTGTCAGACACAACAAGCTACAGGCAGCTTGGGAGGGCCCCTTTAAACTGGTAAGGAAGTTCAGTGATGTTAACTACATGGTAGAGCTGCTAGGCAGGAAGCAGGGGCACAAACTGTACCATGTTAAAACCATGAAATCTTACCAAGATAAGGAGGAGGTTGTGCTAAGTATTTGCAGTAGGAGGCAGGAGGAGTCTGAGGGGGATCTTTGGCTACAGGGAGCCAGCCAGCAAAATCCCAAGTTACTATGGTGGAGCCTAGGGTGGCAGGCATATGATATGACAGTGCAGCATGGTACTGGGGTCAGCAATGGCAAGGCAGCTGAAATCTCAAGACCAAAAATGGGGTAATGTATTCCCAGATAGGCTTATCCCTCTCAAGCAGTGTTTCTCAAGGGTCACTTGAAAAACTAGCTTGAGTCTTTGAAGGGGGGAAGAAGTGTGACAATATGAGATACTGCCAGCACAGCTAGCTGGAATTTTGTAAGCAATTATATGTCATTGATGAATATCAAAATGATTTATACAAGATGCTTATGTTGCAAATGTATTAGAACTGTATCTCGTGTATTTCAAACTACTCTATACAGATTGCTGTGTTAAAAAGATAATTGTAAAGTGCTTGTGGTTAAAATGTATCCACAGT
The DNA here is from genome assembly GCF_019279795.1 of Protopterus annectens. Classification (NCBI taxonomy): domain Eukaryota; kingdom Metazoa; phylum Chordata; order Ceratodontiformes; family Protopteridae; genus Protopterus; species Protopterus annectens. The sequence goes on along the minus strand of NC_056744.1, from coordinate 1,726,947,664 downwards.
GTACCCTACTGGAAGAGAACAGAAATGTACATGCACTACTGTAACTGTTTAAATGTGTATGTTAACAGAGGAAACTACTTTATTACTTTTTTAACAGAGGAAATTACTTTATAGGCTATGTAATAAAAGATGGTATCTTTCAGTTTTCAATGCAGCTAGAGATGCAGACCCTGTGCTGGGAATCTTTCTGTATTGTCTTTGGATTGAACTAATTACTACCTCAGAAAGCATGAAGGAATGCAATTGTTTTATGATTTCCAGCGTCTGCCAAAGGTCTGAGGTCTATGAATTTTTACAGGTAGATGCTAAATACTGCCAGCTTCCAGCAGTGGGGGTTTTACCCAGGAACTAGGAGTCGGATGACAAGAAAGGATGTCATTCTCTAAGCTATTCCATCAGTAATATTGTACATATTAATTTGAGAAGTCTCTTAGAGAGACAGAACATTCTGTAGTCTGTCTTGGACCTGACAACAACTAGAAGATCCATTCATCACATCTGCCTTGCTGTATTAGTAAGTTCTTAGATTATAGTAATTCTCCTGGATACAGTCAAGAATTAGTGAGCTTAGTTTAGATACTTTTCATTATTTGTGTGAGCCTGTACTGCAATGTTATTTTAAATATTTCCTGTGGTTTTGAACTCTGATGTCACTGTGGATATATATTTAGTATTGTCTTGTTCTTTTATTTATCATTAAATATATGTAAACTTTTCATTGTGGCTAATCTTTGTAGAGATATTTAAGTTTTGAGAGTGCTTGCATATTTATTTGGTGACACTGTGTGGGCCACTACTAGTAGCTTTGGTCTTGGTCAAACTACCATTTGTATTAATGTTCATATCAGTCAGTATTTTGGTTACCCTTGGAAGGGCTTTAAAGTAGCTGATAGGGAGTGATTGAGGGCAGTGAAAAACTACCGTATAGCAACTCCAACACATGAATCCAGCACTTTTACCAGTTTCTGCTTTATTGCTTACATGATCTGGTACCTCAGCCTTTTGCCTTCAATGGATCACAATAAGTGTCTTCTTCTCTTGAATGTTGAGTGTCTACTCCTGTTTTAGAATGCAGTTCTCTAAAATTAATGAGAAGATATCCAAATTGGTAACTGAAATAATTCAGCTTAAGAGAAACAAACTTGTACGGGACATGAAAGATTATGAAACTGGCATTCTTTTTTCCTGGCAACGTGAACCTACACGTAGTAGGTCAAAGGGCAGGAGAGGAGGTTTTCAGAAGCGACGGAGTGCCTCTGCTTCTTCAGGGGAGCAAGAAGGAACTGGTAGAGTGAACAAAAATGTAACTTTTGCTGATTCTGTAGCCTCTGTTAATTTGGAGACTGAGGGAGCAAATGTTTTATCGGGTTCCTCGAGAACCGATAACTCTTTTCAGACCAACAAGTCGAGCCGGGGAAGAAACGGCAGAAAGGGCAGAAATCGCTTTAAGGAATGAATATGTGAGTCAACATAATGCAGAGGCATTATTTGTTATTAATTTATCTAATTTGGTTCTAAATGATGATATGAAATGTCTGTTATTTAAAGGTAGTAAATTTGTGCCTACACATTTTCCCTCCTTTGGAGATTTGTACATTGAGTTAAAGGCTTTCATTAGAAAATTGTATTTGAGAGTTTATTTCCAGAATAACACTGCTAACACTGTAGAAAATGTTCCTTTAGATGAAAGTAATTTTGAAAATGATGAATTACTAAATATGTCAATATATGATTATGAAGATGATGGAATATTTTGTGTGGATGAGGAAGGTGAGGAACCTGGATGCTTTTACACTGGCTATGGAAAATTAATGTTGCCCAATTTGGTCTCTGAGAGTAAATTTGTTCCTAATATTAAAGTATCTGCTATTACTGCTTTTTCTAAAATTCTGTTTAAAGAAGTTTCTTTGTTTTTGGATAGATTCTATATGAATAAAAAGCAGTATAATTTAAATAAAAATGAGTGGGTGGCTCTTAAGAACATGATGAAGTTAAAGAAAATTTCATTTTTAAATGTGCTGATAAGGGTGGAAACTGGGTCATTTTGCAGAAATCAAAATATTGTGAGATGATAGAAGAGTTGTTAAACAATATTGTTGAATATAAATGTTTAAAAAAAGATCCAGTTTTGGAATATAATAATGAACTCTTGTCCTTATTGGAGAGAGGGGAACATCTTGGTTTTTTTGACCATAAAGATGTGTGCAAGTTATATATAAAGAAACCCTTAACTCCTATTTTTTATGCTTTACCTAAAGTGCATAAATGCTTGGAAAAACCGCCTGGCAGACCGATTGTGTCAGGGATAGGTTCTTTGTTAAGCAATATTAACATATTTTTGGATTTTCACCTGAAGAAACACTTGGGTAAAGTTTCAGCACATATTTCTAATACACAAGAATTGTTAAATGAACTTGCTCAGATAAAATGGGGTCAAGACTATTATTGGGTAACTATAGATGTTAAGTCATTGTATACGAACATCAATAAAAGATGGGGGCTGGAAGCAGTGATGGAAATGCCGGGTGATGGACCTAGAACTACCTTTATAATTAATCTACTTGAGTTTTGTTTAACTCATAATTATTTTTGTTTCAATAATAAATTCTTCCTCCAGTTAAAAGGAACGGCTATGGGAGCTGCATTTGCGCCCTCATATGCCATCATTTATATGGGATTTTTTGAAAGGCAATTCATTTATCCCACCCCCTTTTATAAGAAGAATGTGATATTATATAAGAGATTTATTGATGATCTTTTTTTGATTTGTAGGGGTGAGATTGATGAATTTTTGGATTTTTTTGAAACTTTAAACTTAAATGAACATGGTTTGGCCTTCTCCTATGAGCTCAATAGGGAAAAGATCATTTTTTTGGACATGACTCTATATAATAAAGAGGAATCTATTGGCTTTAGGCCCTTTAGGAAAAATATGTCAGTTAATATGTTTTTGCATGCTAGTAGCATGCATCCTGGACATCTGCTATGCTCTTTACCCTCAGGTGAATTTAAAAGAATTTTTGATCACACTAGTGATGAGGGGAAGAGGGCTAATGAATTGGATGGTGTAGAGTTGAGACTTAGTGAGAGAGGCTATGATAAAGATCATCTGTTAAGATGTAAAAACAGATTACTTGGGATTTCTTATGATGGCCAATATAGATGTTTGAAATCTATGTATGTAAAGGAAAGATCCAGAGTTAAGGTATTTGATAATAAAGTAAGGGATGATGGAGATTTTTTGTTACTAAATTTTCTCCATTTTCAGATGAACTAACTAAAATAGTTAAGAAATATTGGTATATGATTAATGAGGATGATAATATTGGCCACCTTTTTCCTAAACATGTTACTTTTTCTTACAAAAGGGGAAAGAATTTAAAAGAGTTATTGAATTATAACTTTTTGAGGGGGAATGAAAGAAATGAAAATAATAATTTACCTTTAGGCACATATTCTTGTGGTCATTGCAGTTTATGTGAGAGGGTGACCAATACTAATATTATAAATGGTATTCCCTTTTTTCCTAAATTTAATTTTAATTGTAGATCGATAGGGGTAGTGTATATTCTAGGTTGTTCATGTTTAGATGTTTGGTATATAGGGCAAACTAAAAGAATGGTTAGAATACGCATTTTGGAACATATAAAAGATGTTAGAAATCAAAGTGAAGCTAGCCCTGTGGCCCAGCATTTTCATGAAAAACATGGTGGCTCACCTAATAGTTTAAAGTTTTGTGTACTAGGTAAACCATTTTGTATAAAAGGAGGAGGGGATTATTCTTATAAATTACTTGAGTTAGAAACTAAAATGATTCTAAAATTTAAGACGTTGAAGCCCTTTGGACTTAATCTTGAACTGGGTATTTAATTAGTTTATTGTGTATATATATATATATATATATATATATATATATATATATATATATATTTTTTTTTTTGTTATGAATGCATTAATGATGTTATATTTATATTTATATGTATAATTATTTTTGAGACAGTCTTACACAGTTAAAAGATTTTTAAATTAGAACTTTTTGTAAGAATGGTCACTTTAAATGTTAAGTATATTAATTGATTAATGAAGTTGTCTGTGCCAATTGCTATTAAATTAATGTGTGTATATATATGTTGAAGAAGACACTTATTGTGATCCATTGAAGGCGAAAGGCCGAGGTACCAGATCGTGTAAACAATAAGCAGAAACTGGTAAAAGTGCTGGATTTGTGTGTTGGAGTTGCTATTCTTATTATTTTTGTTGTGTTGGTTTGAAAAACTACCGTATAGTCTGGGCAGAAGGGGTCATAGCTAGTAAATCTGTGCCAGCCTTTCCCAGGGGTGTGTGTGTGTGTGTGTGTGTGTGTGTGTGTGTGTGTGTGTGTGTGTGTGTGTGTGTGTGTGTGTGTGTGTGTGTGTGTGTAAATCGAACCTCACAGAGTGTGTGTGTCAGCTACTTGGGCAGGGACACAAAGTACTGATGGGACAGAGAGGGTCATGGAGGTCTTGGCTTGGTCACTCAGCTGAGATCGCAACTCTATAGCTGTTCCAGTGTGGGGGCTTACTGGGTATCTGGAGAAAGAGGGAGGAAACACCCCCAGACTGACTGTGGTTTCTGTGAGCTCTTAAGGGAACTTGCATTTGATGCAGAGAGCTGCATCTGGAGATACTGTGTGTGTAACTTGTCATCATCCCAGTGGTTATGTCTCCCACTGGTGCCAGTGGTGAGGATTGAGAGTCCTTGATTACTAGTCCAGTGGTGGGAATTCACAGGAGCTATCAATGTTGTAGTTTTTCAGGGTCATTTGATTTCCCAAAGGATGTTATTATGAACTACTTCACATTTAGTTTGAGGCCATGTCTCTGACATCAATGATTATTGTATAACACTCCCCCATATTTGGGAGTACTACATCAAGTCTATTTGAGCCCCTAGTGGGAGTTCAGAGAAGCTGTTCCAGAGCATTTCCATTGACAAAGTCCATGAATCTCTGAGCCTGTGTGTTAGTGGCCATGTACTTTTCCCAGTTTATGGAGGGGTAGTTAAAAATTACCCGTGAGTAGTGTGTTGAGCTAAATGATAGGTGATTCTAGTAACTTCAACTATGCCAAGTGGTTTTCATGGTTAATGTATGGGATGTGTAGCTACTAGCGATGATATGGTGGGGAATTTTGCCTCTTGTCATCTGGGCATGGAGTAGCTCGATTGAGTCATCCTGCTTGACCACTGTAGAGGTGTAATTGTTTATGTAAATGTAAACACCTCCTCCTTTAATTTTTTTCCTTTACAGAGGGTGGTCTGAATGTGTGATACATTGCAGCATTGCAGTGCTGGGGTACTTTCCACAGCATTGAACCACGTCTCTGTAATGGCACAGATGTCAACATTCTCTAGGGTGACCATAGCTTCTAGGGAGTGCAGCTTCTTGTTAAGACTCCTAACATTAAGCAGTAGTGCCTTCAGCTTAGCATTAGAAGAATTTGTTACGTTGGTTGGCCTTGGGGTGCATGAATGACTGTTTGACAAACTGCATAATAACTTTGGCATGTCAGAGAGAGATTGGAGTTTTATAGGATTGTTGGTAGAAAGAATAATGGTGTTAGAGGTGAGGAAGGCCAGGATGAATGGGAGAAGGTTGTGGAAGGGTAGAAAGGAGCTCAAAGGTGGATAGGAATGTTTTGGTGTTTAGATTGTACTGTAGGACCTGAAGCCATGAATGAGAGAAGAAACAATGAACAGTGGAGGGGGCTGTTTGGGGGAGAACATGCATGGGAGGTGGTATTAGGAAAGAGGAAGATGGGATGGTGGAGCTAAATGGGGAACGTTTTGCAGGATAGCTTGATTGCTGGAATAGGAAGTAAATGAGGGTCTCCAAAGTTGGGTAAAGGTGCAACTTTTTGCTGGAGACAGAACAAATGAACCAAAGAGAGGAGGGAGTTGTAGGGTACAGTAAGTAGATAGAGAGTGGTATTCAGGAGGAAGATTCGTTATTCTTGGAATTATTACCTGTTTTGGAGGTTGGGGACTGAATGTGGGGAATGAGATGACCAGTTAGTATTGTTGTTTGTGACAAGAAAAGTAAGAAAATACTTACAAAGGCTTGCAAGGTAGAGAGTGTAAGAAAATGTAACAAGGAAACATATTGTAGGTTGGTAAGGAAATTTTGGCTGGGGAACAGATTGATTAAGGGATCTAAGAACATGGGGAACGACAGTGCATGAGTTATGGGGATAAGGAGAGTAAAACCAGGATGACAGGGTAGTGGAGATGGTAAACGTGGACATTTGGTAGGGGAGTTATAAGTTAAGATTTCTGGTTGTATATTACTGTGACTTTTGAGTAGTAGGAGGAGCACAGGTTTTTAAGCTATTGAAAGTGCATGTTAAAGGTAAAGCTCGATGGCTAATGTGCTGATGTAAAAATGATACTTATGGTCATTTGGGATTTTTATTTATTTATTTTAGTTATTTAACTTTGAGCATTTTAGGCCCACAAGGCTAGTAACCTCTTTCAGGGGCACATGAGGTAGTATTTGTACTACTAAGGGATATTTGGCCGTGGCATCAGGAAACTTCCCTTACACTGTGGAGATGCTCGATGGTGCTGGAGGGCTCTTATAGCAGAAGTGAAGAGGTCTAAGGAAAGCAACAGCATGGAAGGGGAGAGAAAAGCACTGGAAAGTGAGAATTTGGTGAAAAATGTTTGATATCGAGCTTTAGAATGTAAACAATGATCCCTGGGTGGTAGCTGTTACACTGTTTAGCTGTCTCCTTGGAGAAAGACGTAAGTGAGCCTGTTGAAGTGGTACAGATAACAGGACTGGCATCAAGAGGGGTTGTTAATGATGTCTTGTCAAAATTATTCCATCGGGATGATCCAAGTGACAGTTCTGCTATTTCATGGGGTGAAATGGCCAGTAACTTTTTTTGGAAGTGCAGAGAATGTGGAAAAAGAACCAGGTGATGTGGCAGCAGGGAATGCAGCAGTAAAAACTTTCTCAGCGGTCACAGAAAGTAAAGGAGGAAAGCAGCAACACACTGGAAGGGACTGATTCTGTGGCAGCAGATAATGGGATAACTAAAAGAACCAGGTGATGTGGCAGCAGGGAATGCAGCAGTAAAAACTTTCTCAGCGGTCACAGAAAGTAAAGGAGGAAAGCAGCAACACACTGGAAGGGACTGATTCTGTGGCAGCAGATAATGTGATAACTAAAAGAACCAGATAATTTGGCAGCAGGGGATGCAGCAGTAAAAACGTTCTCAGCGGTCACAGAAAGTAAAGGAGGAAAGCAGCAACACGCTGGAAGGGATTGATTCTGTGGCAGCAGATAATGGGATAACTAAAAGAACCAGGGGATGTGGCAGCAGGGAATGCAGCAGTAAAAACTTTCTCAGCGGTCACAGAAAGTAAAGGAGGAAAGCAGCAACACACTGGAAGGGACTGATTCTGTGGCAGCAGATAATGGGATAACTAAAAGAACCAGGTGATGTGGCAGCAGGGAATGCAGCAGTAAAAACATTCTCAGCGGTCACAGAAAGTAAAGGAGGAAAGCGGCAACACACTGGAAGGGACTGATTCTGTGGCAGCAGATAATGGGATAACTAAAAGAACCAGGTGATGTGGCAGCAGGGAATGCAGCAGTAAAAACTTTCTCAGCGGTCACAGAAAGTAAAGGAGGAAAGCGGCAACACACTGGAAGGGACTGATTTTGTGGCAGCAGATAATGGGATAACTAAAGCATATGTAGCAGTGCAGCAGGTAAGAAAGGAGACCAGTAATTAATACTGTTTTTAAAAAGTAGAGGAGATTAACTGTAAGACTAAGAACAAAAAGTGACACTGTAATAGACAGATATTGTGTATGAGACAATCTGCTAACTGTTCCGGGTTTTAAAGTTCAAGAAATTCAATCTTTTGTACATACTGAGACAGGGACTTTTTGTGACTTATCAGTCCATCAGTTTTAAATGATAAAATGTCTGGAACTGTGTAACAAAGAGAAGGGAATTTATCTGTAGAACAATTATTTGTTTTCTAGTATTAACTTGATTGTTAATTAAAAAAATGTTACTTTGCAGTTTAGAACTGTTGACATGGAAGAAGACAATGTTAAAAAATACATGCAGTCTGTGTGAACCCATTGATAATATCGTGAAAGCTGGAAATGAGAGAAACTTACAGAATTGAGGGGTAGAGGTTGGAAGTTATTTTGACATGTGAAAACGTGGTAAAACACTTATCAGGTGTTACTTTTGTGGCTGGTCATAGAGGACTATTAAGATATGCTTGCCAGTCTAAATTATGTTTCTATTGTGGGGAATTTTCTCATTTAATTAATGATTGTAACAAGGAACAATTTAACCAGTGTGGGGAGAGAGGGCATACAGCAAAAAAGTGTGTGCCTGAATGCAAGTTGTGTAAAAACAACAACAACAAAAAGGGATACTTTTGGAGGGTCTACTTTATTTAACCAAAAGCTGATTCCAGCGAATGCAAATCCATCGACACAAATGCATCGAACTGTGAAATAAGCAAACTCACAAAACTGTGAAATTCGAAATGTGGAAGTGTTTTGGTTGGCCCGTCTGAGCTACAGATCTGTAAGGTAAGTGTGCGATAGTTACGGACATTAGTGTGCGGGTTAAGATAAGTGCATAGATAGGTAATGTAATATGGGTAATGTGTTTAACGTTTAGTTTAGGGTTTGAGGTAGGGGTTTGGTAAGGGTATGTGTGTGGTTTATTTATTTTGTTTGGGTATAGCTCCGTAGGGTAAGTGTGCGGTAGTTACGGACCTTAGGGTTAGGGAGGGGTTAAGGAGAGTGCATAGATAGTGGTGTATGTGGGGTTTAGTGTAGGGTTAGAAGTAGGGTTTTGGTTGGTGTATGTTTGTGGTTTATTTATTTTACTTGGGTGGGTAGTGTGTTTCGGGTGGTGGGGTTGGCCGAGTATGACAAATCGGTATTTTGAGTTTTGCGGTTTTGTGAGTTCGCCCATTTTGCAGATCTATGTATATGTGTCGATGGATTTGCATTCACTGGAATCAGCTTTCAGGTAATTAAAGTAGACCCACTTTTGGATGGATTGTCAAGAGCAAACACTAAAATAATAAAAAAGAAATGAAAGAAAACATACAAGAGGAAGGACAACAGGCTTGGGGGGGGGGGTGAGGGTGAACTAGGTTTAAAAGAGGTTGTAGATGAAAAAAGAAAATATGGAGATAAAAAATGATGAGGCACTGAGTGGATTCCAGCAGAAGCGATATCAAGAGAAGGGATTGATGCTAATAATATTTTTGAATATTTGAAATTCTAGTAAGTGAAACATACGATTTCAAGTCTCAAGAATTATTTACAAATAAACCTAGGAAAACTACTTAATTGGAGAAAGAGTAAACTATAAGAAAACTGTTTCCCTTAAATTTAAGAACAAACAGCAATTTTAAAGCACGTTCAGTAAATGTGAATAGTATTATTAACACTGTAAGAAGAATGAAAAATCGCGGTAGTCCAGGTTACAATAAAGGCTGTCTTCCTGAATATAAACGTTTCACCAACACCACGTCCAGAAACTGAAGATGGCCTTTATTGTAACCTGGACTACTGTGATTTTTCATTGTTTATTACTCGTCAACTGTAAGAAGAATAACGGATACTGGAATGGTGTGGTAAATGTGAAATACGTTATTCTGTTAGTGGATGTAAGATTCCTGTCAAGTAAAGAAAAACTGCAAACAGAAAACTTGTGTTGTGGGAACATCATATAGAACTTAGGAAGTGAATGTTCTGGAATGACTGTGTTGTGTAACAAAGCAGTGAAAATGCTAGATGTAGCATTGGTAAGAATGAGAAGGTTAACTATTGTGAATGTCAGGTGGAGAGAACATGTTTTTAAAATTATGGCATTATATACATATATAACTAGGAAGGAAAGAGAGAATCTGTTTCATCAAATATTAGACTGTGTGGTAGTAACATGAAAATTATAATTGTATAGGACTTTAATTGCGATTTAAGAGAAATATATTAAACTATAGAAAGTGATAGAATATGGTAAATTCTCTGTGTAGAGCAAAAGTCAATGGACTTTTAGGAGGAGGCAGATGGATCTGAAATTGATTATTTTGTATTATCGTAAAGCTTGGGGGTAGCAGGTGGTGATGCAGTTGTAGCAGGATTTCAGACCATTTAGAATATGGATGGAGTGATGAAGAGATAGGAAAGCGAATAAAACAAATAAATAGAAATTACCAAACTCAGATACCGAATACAAATCCACAATCCAAATAAACTCAGTACACGGTAAGCGGCTTCCACGTACACAAACGTTTAGCTTTTATGTTGTGGTATTTTTTAAAGTGTTTTATCAAGTTTTTTAATGGAATTAAAGGGACATGTGTACATGGAAACCACTTTCCGTGTACTGAGTTTATTTAAATAAATAGAAATTATGGGATGAAATTGTAGAGTGCGAAGTATTGCAGTTGTGGAAGGATCAAATAACCATGAAAGACGTCTAAAACTAGTCTGAATGGTGGATTAAATTTAAAAAGAACTGTAAAAAGTATATTTTTTAATGGCAGAATGATTTAAGAAAGGAAAAGAACACAAGGTATGGGAAAATGTTTAGAAATCTATTGGAGTATTTAGAGAATAATGGAAGAGAGTACTCAGATATGGAAAACAAAATATATAAAAGAAGTAAAAAATTAAGGCATTACTGTTTAGGCAGAGATGTTTACAAGGGAGGAGGTATCTACATATTTAGGTAAAATAGTAAAGTAGGATTATAATATTAATATAATAAGGGAAATGAAAAATGTAAAACGAGATAAAAACACAAAAGCAAATTATGAGTGTTGTGGTACAGCATGTGGGAAATAGTGAATAGAAAAAAAACAGAACGATTTAAAGAAGAATTTGAAAAAGAAATTACTGTTAGTAAATTGGATGAAGTATTTAGGAAAATAAATGCTGATTCATTATCAGCCCAGATGATATAAGAAATGTAATGTGCTGAAAATGGGAATATTTTATAAATGTACTGAATGAATGACTGAAGAGTTTATTTCTGAAGGATTATTTAGTGGGAAATTCATATGAAGGAAAGATGAGAAGAAATAAAATATTGGAGACCCACCACACTAAATAACACAGATTATAAAGTTTTTATGAGAATAACACAGAGAAGAATTGAAGGAAGGATGAGGGTTACTATGAAATAAACTATATATGGTATAAAAGGGAAGGGTTGGCAAGAATTGTTATTGGCTGTGAGATAAGTTTTGGATGATATAAATAATAGGGAAGATGCGAAACTTATGATAGGTGATAATTGCAAGGCATTTGATACAGTCCGACATGACGCTTTGTGTGATGTTATGGAGAAGTATGGAATGGGTCATAGAGCTGGGTAGGTGTGTATGTCAGCATATCAAAACAATGGAGTGAGTGTGTCAGTGAATGGATGGCTGACTAAAGAAATATGCACAAAGTGTGGTATAAACCAAATGTCCCTCGATTGGATTTTGTTTGCATTGTTAAAGAATGCGATAGCAAGTGAAATAGCTTATAAAGTGAAAGATGGTAGGTATGTGATACAGAAGGAGGTAGTGATTCCAGTAGTTTTGAAATACACACATGATATAGTGGTAGTTGCTAAGAACAAAGTATGGACGAGAGAAGTTTTGGTTTGTTTGAACGAATGTTTAAAGAAAATGGAAATAATCTTGAATAAACATAAAAGTAATGGTTTGGGTGATCTGGTGAAAGTTATGGGTTAGTATTTTTTGATGAAGTGTCTTTGCTAGGAATAACATTTGGGAAAAATATGTATTTATGATGCAGAGGAGAGTTTGAGATAAAATAAATGAAAGAAGTATGTCTTCTTCTGAGGACATGTAGATTAGCATTCAGGAAAAAGACTTATCTGGTGAATTCTGCATTAATGGGAACAATGGCATGTATTTTAAATGTTTATATGATCCCAGAGAAATATGAAAAGGAAATTATGCAATAAGGTGTTTTCTTTCATATGGGGTTCAAGATTTCAACCCAGTGAAAAGGTGTGTTATATATGAATGAAGATGAAGGGGGGATTGGGGTTCCTAATCCAGTTGTTTTTTTCTGCATCTTTAAACTTGTATAGAAAGTTGGTAAAGGAACAGAATTACAAATTAATAGTGAGAATGTTTAAATACAAGTACAAAAAGTTCTGGAAGATTATAATAAAAGAGAGAAAAAGTTTTAATTTCTTCATTTACATATTCTATCAAGAAAAAAACACATTATTGTGGAAAATAAATTGTGATATAGATAAAGATATAAGGATGTGGTATAAAAATGTGATGCAACAATATTATGTAAATCCAATGGAATTTTTACCAGAAGAAATTATTAAAGCCATTAACATAAGGAAAAAGTGGTGCACCAAGATAGTAGGGTGTCAGGATTCAGTATGAAGACTGGTAATACACAAGTTACCAGTAAAGGTGAATATGCCATATTAAACTTGAGTGTGTTTATTGTTTGGGAGGAAGAGACAACAAAGCATGTATTTTTGAAATGTAAGAGAGAGGTGAAACTCTGACAAAAGCTTTGCAAATTTTTTTGAGAATATTAATGGCATAAACAATATAGATTTAAATATGATTGTAAATATTACAAAAACAACAAAGACTTGAGTATAATTGTGGATGTTATAAAAAATAATATCTGAGTAGATAAAATAAATTCTTATGTTTGGAATGAAAGACATTTTGTTTAATAGGAAGTGTTTTTTGTCAGATGAATTATGAAAAATTAGATTATGGTTGTAGAAGGAGTAGTGGGGGTCGGTTATAAAAGAATAACAATGAGGATGTTATTAGAAAAATGATAAATAGTAAAAAATATAGAAATGTGGTATATTTGTGCTTGCAAATATGTTCATTTTGTAAATATGTAAATAATGTTTTTATGTTGCGTTAAAAGAGCCCTACTCTTTTTGATAGGTGCCATGGGATCTTTCACATCTACCAGAGCTACCACAAACGTAAGCAGATGATGCCTCAGTTTAATGTCTCATCCAAAAGATTTCACACTGAGGAGTGCAGCACCCACTTATTTTGTACTGCAGTGTCAATAATGAATTTATCTGGTGAGGGACTAGAACATGCAGCCTTCTGCACCAAAGGAGAGTGTGCTACCTGTTGCACCACTGACACTGTTTTCATTTTAGTGCATACAAAGATGTTTTGAACTTAAGACTGTATTAGAATTTATTGACTTTAAAGCTACTCTACTGGAACAGGAGTTTACAAATATCTGTGAGGTTTATGATTACAAATATCTGTGAGGTTTATGATTACAAATATCTGTGAGGTATATGATTACAAATATCTGTGAGGTTTATGATTACAAATATCTGTGAGGTTTATGATTACAAATATCTGTGAGGTTTATGATTACAGATATCTGTGAGGTTTATGATTTGCTGAAGAAGATAAAAAGAATAGAGGTAAAAAAGAACTCCTTGGATAGTCAAGTCTGTCCATTTCAGTGTTAGAGCTGGTCATCACAAGATACTCTTTTTTTCAGTATCCATAGGGCTTTCCTAAAATCAAACAAATGAAACAGGATAATATGAAACTCAAGGTATTTTTATTTTTTTTCCATCTTCAATAAGAACTAATACTTTGGTGTTTTCTGTTAGGCTAAACAGAGTTTAAAATGTTGTTTGGTAACACTTATTTTTCCCTCTCTTGCTCCTACCTAATTTGGCCAATAACTTAGGCCTTTTCAGTTTAGTGATATGTGTTTGTATCTGTAGAGACTTTATTTTTAACTGAAAGCTTTTGTGAGGCAGGGGTAGTGGTAGAGAAACCTTGAGAGTTTAATAAAAAAAGAAAATGCATCCACAGGACCCCCCCCCCCCCAGGATACTCATGAACTTTTGTGTTATGTGCCTGAGATGTAACAATTGGACATTCATTGTGAGTTTTGCAGAGAAAAGTGGCTCAAGGTCCCTCTGTTAAAAGAGGAGCCTGTTAATTCTAAAATCTTCTTTCTGCAGAGACAAAGGAAAAGGAATTGTGCAGAATGAGGAGGATGGACCAGCCATGGGCACAGATAGGGTCTCTATTCCCCAAGGCTAGTAGAAAGGAGCTTTCTGGAGGAACAAAGATGGCTGCCATCCTGTAAGCAGTGTAACTCTATAGCTCTGCTACTTCCAAAAATATAAAAACCAAATTCAATGGGAGAGAGGTTATTTTAGCATTCAATAACTTTACAGAAGTATTAAGGATCCTACCTGTTTGAAATACCTGCGTCCGGTTTGGATTGCTGTGGAGCCTGTTTGAAGGATTGAACCTGATTTTTTTTCTTTTGTTTCCTGCCTCATTGCTGCCTGCAGTGCATGTGGCCCAGATCCCTAAGGCCTATTCTCAACTGAAAATAAAAGAGACAAAGAGGAAATATAGATATGCCACAGGAACTTGACTCCATGGAAACTCAAATTACTAAAGCAAAATTTTCTGCCATAGCATCTCCAGAGAAGGATGCAACTTCTAAAAGAGCTAGAACTGCTAAGCAACAAGATAACCCAAAACCACCAGCAAAAGTGAAAACTGACCCTACTAACATGGAAGAATTGAAGCTAGCTCTGCAACCCATTCAAACAGCAATCCAAAGCTTCTCACTCCAGCTTAAAACGTTCAGTGAATCCATAGACAGAATCCTAACAAGAATTGATAAAACAGAAGCTAAGGTGTTTGACAATGAGTTAAAAATTGATCAATTACAGAAAGAACAAAAAAATAATGCATCTAATATTATCGACATCCAGCAGAAATTACTGGACCTTGAAGCCAGATCCAGATGTAATAACATCATTTTAAGAGGAATCCCGGAACATATAGATCAACATGCATTACTGGAGAGCTTATCTACAATTTTTGGGACATTTCTGGACAAAGCACCTCTCTCAGATCAAATAATAATTGAACGTGCTCACAGAGCTCTAAGACCATCTTTTGACAAATCCAAGCCGAGACCTGTTTATGTGAAAATACTCAACTATCAACATGTAAACCAATTACTAATTGCAGCTAGAAACAAAAAATTCATAGAGTGGAACGGCTCCAAAATATCTCTCTCATCTGATCTCCCTGCTCCGATTAAAATGGAGAGACAAAAACTAGCCTCTTTCTGTGATTACTTAATTAAGAGACAAATCAGATTTCAGATGAGATACCCTAACACGCTTATTTTCTTTCATAAAGGATCCAAACTCTCAGCCCACAACAGCAAGGAAGCATCTGCAATTTTTCTTCAAACATTCAAAGAATGTCCCAATTCAGCTGTGCAAAACTAGTAACTGTTTTACAGCATTTGGCGTTACCAGATCGCTAAATAATAAAAGCTTGCTCTGCATTGCTTCTAACTCACCTTAAAGTTATTCAGATTCAGAAGTTCTTCAGCGCCTTATTAGGCCTATACATAGCCCTGCTCCCTCGTGGCACCCTTTGGAATGTGCACAAAATCTCAACCGTCAGCCATGGTACTTTTTTCTCTCTGAGGAACTCTGACCCTCCTAGTTCCCATGAGCAGAGGGTTGTCTTAAAGTGGTAAATCGCTCCTGCCTCTCACTGGTGAAATGCTGACTCTCTTCTGTTTGCATACCCAAACGCCATGACGTCTAGGATCTCTGAGCTACACCGAAGAAACCGGAGGAGTCTGCTATCTTAATTTAATTAGTTCCTGGCCAACAAACGGTTATTGACTGCATAACCTAGAGGTTTCGTAGGTATCATCTCTTACAGGTATCCTTTGTTGAGGCTTCACAAAATACAGTAAACATGAAGTGACTGCTTTGTTTAGCCTCAGGAACTTGAGCAATAAAGTGCTGATGTATCCTGCCTTTTGCTTTCTATTTCATTACTTGAATTAACAACAAATTTACGCTGATATGCTATAGTATGAGAACTACATTTATATCTTGTTTTTAACCTACATTGTTTTCATCTAAAATCACTGAGGTTATTGCAGTCAGTTGTTTCTACAGCAATATGCTGTGTAATTTGTATAGGTCAGAATGGCAAGAGCTCAGAGCAATGTTTTCCCATGGCAACAAAAGCGATTTAATGTATGGCTGGAAGAGCGATTTATTGCAAACTGCTATTCTGTCACTCTCTTTAGCTTAGCAAGTGTTTTATTGATTCTGCCAAGCTTGTTGTGTTTCATCACATGTAAAAACATTTTTGCAATTCTGGTTGTTTCTCAATCCTCAGCGCAGGGCTTAAAGTGCTTATTCTGTTCTTCATGGGAGCTTGTATTTCATAATGAAATTTTACTCTTGCAATAGGTTTAAACTGGTTCAATTCAACATATTTACTAACTTGTTATGTCCCTTCTATGTGATTTGCTTATCTATATACAGTCAATATAGATACTATTCAAACCTGTTTTTGGGTCTGCTCTGAAGGGTTACCTATAGCAGAACATCATATACCGTGGTATGAAATATACTATACATATCTGATGGTTTAAACGAAGTCCTAGTTATTTTAATTACAACATAACCTATAGATTTGTTGACTGTGACAATTTTTAGGTGGCAATTCATGCTGCCCATTTTCGTGAGCCATCTACTTGCTCTTTCGGCTTCCAGCGGCTGAGGACCACTTCGGCGAATCACCTGTCTTCGAGTGATCGGCTGTGTTATTTAGTGGGATCAAGCTGATAGCCTGGCGCCCTGCCCTGCCCTGGGGGCGTGCATACACATGCTTCCATACCTGGGGACAATTTGAGGTTTTCAATCCATTTACAGTAGACCCTTGGGAGGAAGCCCACCAGAATTACGGGGAAGTCACTCAGTCTCGGGCAGGATGACCTCCCAGTTGAGGTCCGGATTCGAGCGACTCTTGCTGTGAGTTGGCAATGCTGACTGACATACCACTGCGACTACCCCAAGTGAACCATATATTAATAACCCCTAATCTAGGTATGATGATGTACCCATTAGAATGTATGAGGCTCACATCTAGAATGTTGTATCACAAATTTGTCATGAGCCCACTTCCATATATTGCAATATGAAATATTTATACTACCTTAGTTTATGGAACCAAGCTCTGTATCTAAGTATTTGTATATTTACTTACTTCTCCTTCTTATTTTATGGAATGGATGGTTTTGTGTACATTAGAATCTGAGAGTACCTCTCAAAAATTATTCCGAGAGCTAATGTTAATCCCTTTGTGGCCCTCAGCCCTGGTTGAAGGCTCTTTTGGAATAGTGTTACCCCCCCCCACAGCTCCCATGCACCTTGGGGGCCCTTGCGTTTGAAGTTTCCTTACTCAAACTACACTCCAAGTCCTTTTAATAGAGGTTTAGTAAACAGCCCTATACCTTATATTAACATGTGGAAGAAATTTATACTAAAATGATGTTTAGTAAATATCAATACTAACACACATATTTACGGGAATAAACACTGTTTTAAGAATTTAGGCTTGAGAGAGTGATATAAAGCATTTTAGGATGTCTAGAAATCCTAATAGTTTGTTATTTCATGCAACTTAAAGAGTAAAGTTAGGAGCTGAGAAAGAATAAGAGTGGCTGTTCAAAGTATGTTGAGTGCACAGTCTCATATCTGAGCTTCACTCTATACTGCTCCTGCTTGAACTCAAAATTTTGGTATTGGAGCTTCAATATAATATCTTATTGCTCATTGTCTGCTATTAACTTGCTTAATGGTTGTTGCGGCTGAAGCACTAGCAGGACACTGATGTTTAATATTATTGTTAAGACAATGTTGTCTATACATCCACTCCGAATTCAGGAGGAATCAATAGTGTTGATGTTACACTTTGTGGGTCTGTGATTATTGCTTTGATTTAATTCTAGTATTATGTCACAAAGGTACTTACTACATTTAGCGATTTTAGATCTCTCCCCCCTAGTCATCTGTTCCCTCCCTCTGTATTCCGTTCCTAAGTTTAAAATAGATAAAAGTACCTATAAGTATTTTTGTCGTTCCCTCTCAATCACCCTTTATTTTGAAATGACACTACTAGTGCTGTTTAATCTTATGCTCTTATAATTACTATTGTAGAGTTATGAGTATTTCTAAGAACTGCTTGGGATAGTTATGCATTTTAGTTTCTGGTGTTTTAGGAACTGTTTTCTGGGACTTAACTGTCTCCTCCTTTTTGAGGGACCAAGGAGTTGCTATAAAAGATATTTGATTCTCATCTCATTCTTTTTGTTCCCAGAACCTTCCGGGCTTTGGGAGATGTGGGTAGGCATGGGTTTCAAGCAGGAAGGAATTTTTATACTTGCCCAACTTCTTATATCTCATCCTTTTAGGAAACAACAGTTAACTATAAATTCTCTATATTTAGATCTCTTTTAAGCTATCTATTATAATTAACACATGTAGGACATTGAATCGTGGAATATCAAAGGGTTACAAACACCTAATAAAAAGAAACTTTTTATGCACCTGACCCTCAAATCTACATCTAATATTGTTTTTATACAGGAGACGCACCTCCTTAATCACCAATGGGATCACGATAGAGCCAGGCCTTGGGTTAAGAAGATCATAGCTTCTGGGGCTACTTCTAATAGGGTAGGGGTGGCTATAATAATTAAAAATAGTTTCTTGTATGATATAGTGGAGATAGATTCAGATAATGAAGGTAGATGGTGTTATTTCATTACAACCTGTCCTTGCCTTGACAAACCCGTTTTAATAGTTAATATATATGCCCCATGCTCAACCCAACAGAATTTTATTATGCAGATCTACAACCTCTACTTGCTTTATTTCCCAACCATTATTATATCATAGGGGGAGATTGGAATTCCGTACAGAAACCTAAAAATGATAGAACAAACGCTAAGGCCAAATTTAATATACATGCAACCACGTCCTTATCAGAACTAAAGGAGGATTTTAACTTATTTGATCCCTATATCTTTTTAAATGCTTCCCACAAAAGTAATAAATTTACCTTCGTCTCTAATTGCACCAAAAACTGGTCTAGGCTGGACTTTTTTCTGATTTCCTCAGCATTTCATAACCTAGACATATCTTTTGCCGATTACCCTAGAAGCCTCTCCGATCATTCTAAAATCTCTCTTTCTATTCATTGGCAGAACAAAAGTTCCGCCATGAGTAAAGCTATCTGGTGGCATGTAAACTCTAACCTTCTTGTGAAAGAGGAGATTATTTCTCAAGTTGAAGCTTACCTTGACCAATTTCTAAAATCCAGTGGTTCCTTACAGACCCCTTTGGACTATGAGTGGGCTGCATTTAAGGCTATGACAAGAGGTTTCCTTATTAACAAAGCCTCATAATATAAGAAGCTTCTCAACAAAAAGGAATTTGATTTAACCTCTAAACTTCATAAGATAGAAACTGAAATTCAGGAGAAACACTCCCCAGATTTGGAAGATCAAATGATACAATTACAAAGAGAACTCTTATCATTACAAGCCGACAACCTTAACTTCTATGAGATCAAATCGCTGGCCAATTACGCAGATCTAGTTCAATTTTCTTCTAAATTCTTGGCCAGAGTAGTTAATCTGAATAGAACACCCCCTTTTATATCAGAAATCCACTATCAAGGGAAGGAATATCGAAAGACGGATGAGATTATTAAAGTATTTGAATCAATATACACCCAAATTTTTGGACCTACGGGTAACTCCCTATATAAAGAAGGTCTACAATTTTTCTTTAATAATCTAACTTTTCCTCAACTAACTGAGATTCAAAACCAACTTCTAGATAGAGAAATTTCAATTCAGGAAATCACCGTGGCTGTCAACAGTCTTAAACCAAATAAATCTCCTGGCCCAGATGGATTTACGGCCGAATTCTATAAAACATTTAATGTAAAAATCTCTAAGGCCTTGCTTTTGTTGTTTAACCATATCACTTTTCATGGATTCAAGGATACACATTTGAATGCCTCTAGAACCATCTTTATTTCAAAACACAACACTGATCCCAAAAACCCTTCGAATTATAGGCCCATCTCCATAGTCAATATCGATATGAAGATATTGGCCACAGTCCTGGCCAATAGGCTGAAAGCTGTCATACCTTTTATTGTGTCAAAGGAACAATCTGGTTTTATTCCTGGTAGACAAACTAATGATCACACCCTATCCTTGGAAGCTATGATCTATCTCTCTTCTATTAAGAAATCCCCTATATATGCTTTTGCTGTTGACGCTTCCAAGGCCTTTGATCGTATCAGCACAGAATTTCTATTTGATTCTCTCCCTTTTTTTAACTTTCCAAATTCATATATTAGTAAGATCAAAACCCTATACTCTAATGCTTATACTATTCTACAAATTAATAAACAGATTTCTAACAGAATTAAAATTATTAACGGTGTTAGGCAAGGTTGCCCTCTATCCCCATTGCTGTTTAACCTTTACATGGAACCATTATTCATCCTTATCAAACAGAAAACATTCCATCATCCACCTACTATTTTTAACTCGAATATTTTTTCTCGGCTTACGCCGACGATCTAAATATTTACTTTACTCTCCCATGTTCTGATCCGATTAAGATAATTTCTTCTATCAACACCTTTTCTAACCTCGCTAATTACAAACTTAACAAAGATACATCATTAATTGCCCCGATAAATATACATTCTGCATTACCTGATGTATTTAACAATACAGGTATTAACACTAAACAACAACTCCTTTATTTAGGCATATCCTTTTCTCAAGGGAACTCCAATCACTATCAAGATAATACAGTTAAATGCTGGTCTAGTATTCAAAGTGATTTTAGTAGATGGGCTAAGCTTAAGCTCCCTTTTTTGGCCAGAACTGCAATCATTAAAATGAACATTCTTCCTAGATTTCTATATTTATTTAATGCAACTACTAGTATTCTACACAATAACTTCTTTAAAAATATTACATCTCTTCTTTTAAAATTTATATAGGCCCCTAAATCTGTCAGGATTAGCTATTCGAAACTTACCTTCCCTAAGGAACAAGGAGGCCTTGGCCTACCTGACTTTAAAACATACTATGAGATAATAAATGGAAGTAGAATCTTAAATATTGCCTCCTACCATAAAGATCATCCGCCTTGGGCCCCGGCTTGGGTTATCCTTTATAACAACTATGTTAAGACTCTGAACATTAACCCCACAGCGCTCCCCTTTTTGAACAAAGTGAGCTTAGGCACTCTTAAGTTAATAAAAGGTATCTCATTTAGTATAAGATCTCTTCAGAACCTCTTTAATTCTTTGAATCTGATTCATTCTTTTAACACTCTACAACCACTACACCTCAACCCTAATCTAAGATTGAACAATCACATGCTAAATCTGGAACAATACCCCCTTCTCAAGAACACCTCTATTTCAGATCTTTTTCCTTTCAAACATCAGTCACTTACTAGTATGAGAGCTAACTTTAATTTACCTAAAAAATATACAATTATATTAAGACAAATCAGAGAACTTGTACGTGTTTTTTTGGATCATCCTAAGGTCTCAGATAAGGATATATCAACCTGCAAAACATTGTGGAACCTGTTTCTTTTGAAGAAAAAAATGATCTTGAATACCTACAAAGCTATTATGACACTTAAATCTCATAACGAACTCATTTTTTCTAATTATTGGCTTAAAATCAATCCCTCTATTAACCACAATCAGATCTTTAAGGCCTTAAAGATTAGTTCTAAACATATACCCCTAAAAAAACTGGCTTATACACAGCTCATGATAATGAATAATGCATACTTTACTCCTGTTGTGCTCAATAAAAATTTCCCTAACTATTCCTCTAAATGTCAATTTTGCTCTAACCAAACTGATGATATCTTGCACGTTTTCTGGAGCTGTAAATGTTCATACAAACTATGGTGTGCTTTGAGAGTCCTACTCGAAAAAATTGGTTACGAAAAATCTACCCTTTCGTGGGAATTTACCATTCTCCACATTCCACCTTCTGGTCTCTCCAAGTGGAAATATAAGGTCCTAATCCCTATTTTTATGCTAATCAAATACTATATTTCTTTGAATTGGAAAAACAGGCATTCTTTATCTTGGGGAGGCTTTAAATCTTTAGCTATTAAACACCTCAAAGCACAGAAATACCTGTTCCACAATATCAATCATAAACCAATAATCAAAGAAGTCTGGAGAATCTTATTCGATCTCATATTAAAATGATTGTATGTTGCTTTATATATCAATACCTTCTAACTTGATTTACTTGTTTTATTTTTAGTTGGGCATTGTATAATTGTATATAGTTTTTACTGTATATATATTTTTTCCTATTTTGTTTATTGTTTCAATGTCTTTTTTTTTTCTACTTGTGGTTTTTTTATAATGTGTTTTGATAAAAATGTTTAATAAAGAGAATTTAAAAAAAAAAAAAAAAAGAAAGAAAGGAGGTTTCTCCAACCAAGTCTGCACAGGGACCTACTGCAGCTGTAGCAAAACTTTGACCAGTGCAGTTTCCCAGCTGGAGATCTCTGTCCTGCCTAACCATGGTTCTAGTAAAAGACTGAGTAGTTTTTCCTCACAGTGAGATTGATTCAGTTATCTGGAGCTAAAGTCCTTCTTCCCATGTTGGTTAGGACAGCTAGGTCCCTTCAAAGTTCTTCCATGCACCTTGACTGTGACAGGGTGATGAAGCTATCAGTCAAGGCAGACATTTAAATGGGTGACCTTTCTTCCCAGAAGATTTAGAGAAGATCCTTTCCTCTTGGCACCTACACCTCCTTCTCAAGACCCAGTCTTTCCACTGCAAGCATAAGAAATGAGCACCTTACAGAAGTTTGATATCAACATTAATGGGCTTCTTCAGTTCAGTTACAGTACCACCATCAGTACCAGTGACTTTGCCACTAGGTCATTTGTAGCTGTTGTCCACTAGGCCACAGGTTGAGTGGTTTGGTACTGGCAGTGGCTCCAATTCCTTCAGTTCCATTCCCAGCACTGGCTTCATATTATTCAAGCCTTTGGCACCAAAACCTTCACTGATAATTGTACCAGTTGCCGGTACCTAAACTTGGCACATCTGAGTTGCATTGACATCTTGGGCATAGACCAGCTGAAAGATTAATGTCTTAAATTCCAGTGATCTTGGCATCGACATCCAGAGGACAGCAGATGGTTTCAGTGCAGCCTGTCAGGTTGTTAGATCCCAGGAGGCTAGTTTGGCATAAGCTCCACACCAGACC
>NC_056744.1:1726878784-1726923940 GCF_019279795.1 Protopterus annectens | reverse complement strand
CAGAAAAACCATGACAGCAATGTAATAGATTTCAGAGCTGTCATCTCTCTCCTGAGACTTCATCAGAATCAGGTATAAAATGTAAATATTCCTTAAATACCACTGAAAGTAAAAACAACTGATCAAAATGCATGACGCTTTCAGCACTAATATACACACAATCCAATAAAAATTCACATAAAATCTTAAAAAGTGTTCTTTGAAAATATGTGTGATGCCCCACCACTGGACCAGTAATCAAGGATCCTCCATCCTCACCACTGGCAACAGTATGGGATGTACACACTGGGAGGATGACAGGTACACACACTGTATTTCCAGATGCAGCCATCTGCATCAAGTGCAATTTCCCTTAAAAGCACACAGAGACCACAGTCAGTCCGGTCTGGTTTCTCCCTCATTCTCCAGATCCCCAATATGACTCCCCACTGGCACGGCTATAGAGTTGAGATCTCAGCGGAGTGGCCATTCTAAGACTTCCAGCACCCTCTCTGTCCAACCAGTGCTTCATGTCCCTGCCCAAGTAGCTGACACACACACTCCTTGAAGTTTTATTTACATGCGCGCGCACACACACACACACACACACACACACACACACACACACACACACACACACACACACACACGAAAGGCTGGCACATGTTTACTAGCTATGCCCCCTTTAGCCCATACTATAAGGTATTTATCACTGCCACCAGCCAATTCTTTATCAGCTACTTTAAGGCCCTTACAAAGGTACCCAATATACTGAGTGTACTATTATTAATACAAATGGTAGTTTGATCAGATGCAAGGCTACAGTGTCAACAAAGAAATATGCAAGTACTATCAGAACTTAAATATCTCCAGACAGACCAGCCACAATGAAAGTTTTAAATATATTTAATAATAAATAATCGAAGAACAGGACAATAGTAAATATATATTCACAGTGTCATCAGAGTTCAAAACCACAGGAAATATTTAAAACAACATTGCAGGACAGTCTCAAATAAAGAAAAAATTCCAAACTAAGATTCACTATACTCCTGACTGTATCTAAGAGAATTATACTATTCCCTACTAACTTACTTAGTAGAGCAAGGCAAACATGTGGTGAATGGTTCCTTGATGTTGTCAGGACCAAGTCAGAATACAGAATGCTGTGCCTCACTAAGAGACTCCTCAAATTAATATCTCAAATATTACTTCTGGGATAGCTTGCAGAATGACATAATTTCTTGTCATCTGACTATCCCAGATGAAAAACAACCATTGATAGAAGCTGCCAGCATTTAGCATCTACCTGTAAAAATACTCATACATGGGCTTTTCCTTAGATACTTGGCAGATGATGGAAGTCATAAAACATTTCCAAGACAATACAGAAAGCTTTTCAGCATAGACTGTCTCTAGCTGCATTGAAATTGCATAGCCTATAAAGTAATTTAATTTCAGCTATTTTTCTGATGTTTTGCTGGACTGAAGTTAACCTCCTGTGTTCCAGTTTCCACTGTTAAATTAAGTACATTTAAACAGTTACAATATTGCATGTACCTTTCTGTTCTATTCCAGTAGGGTACACTGTGGTTACATTTCAAACAACACTTTGAAAAGACCTTTTCAAAACACCTGTCTGCACACACACCAGTTTGATATACACATAATGTACAGTTCTAATACATTTGTAACACAAGCATCTTGCACAAATCATTTTGATATTTGCCAGTGACATATAATTGTTTACAAAATTCCAGATAGCTGTGCTGGCAGTATCCCCTTTTTTCACAATATGAATAAAATGTTCAGTGAATTTTGTGAACAGAAAACCCATAATGGATTGCCTAAGTATAAAGACATACATTTCTTAAATTTTACTCTATTTAATTTCTCTCTCTCTGTATCTCTCTCTCTCTCTCTCTATAAGTATATATATATATATATATATATATATATATATATATATATATATATATATATATATCTGTATGTATGGGTCTACTTTGGTCGAAAACACATTTGGTCGAAACTGACTTCACTAAGCACACTTGACTGAAAGCTCACTTCACTGAAAACTCATTTGGTCAAAACTCATTTTGTCGAAAGTAATATATGGCCTTTACCTCACTGTAGTGCAATCCTGGAGTTAGAATATAAAGTAAGGGGGGTATGGGGGCATAGCCCCCCACATCGTTTGAATTTATATTGTCTTGTGGAAAGAGTTGTTCATTGCACTTGTCAATATACATGTCTATGGTTTAAAACATTTAAAATAGGTAGGGGGCTATGCCCCCCACACCCCTTACTTTATATTCTAACTCCAAGATCGCACTACAGTGGGGAAAAGGCCATATATAACTTTCAACAAAATGAGTTTTGACCAAATGAGTTTCAGTCACGTGTTCTTAGTCAAGTGAATTTCGACCAAATGTGTTTTTGACAAAACAAAGTAGACCCATATATATATATATATATATATATATATATATAAGTCTACTTCGGTAGATGAAAACATTGAAAACTTACTTTATCAAAAGTTCACTTCATCAAAATTTCTATATTGCACAATATGGAGGGCTTACTACGCATGTTTGCGCAGAAGTGAATAATACTAATGTTTTGAACATTTCCTCTTGCACTCTGTCTACTACACACATTGATATACTTAATAAAGGATTAACCTTTATACCGGGTTTTTATGTTTCTGAGAATGATTTTGCTAATGATGTTATTACATTTTGTAGGTCTTTAAATTTGCATTTATTCTTTCAGGACAGAGAATCATTTGTCTCTCAGGATGAATTTCGTTATCACAAATCTACATTTCAACCTCCTATGAATCCAAATGTGTTGTTTCAAAAGAGTGTTCTCAAAGACTTACATTTAGATTTTAGGGAACATTATGTTGGCACACATAATCTCTCAAATACACAAATTGACTGCATTCAAGAACTGGCTCAAAATCATGAGTTGGTAATTTTGTCTGCCAATAAAGGAGGGGCGGTGGTGGCTCAGGATTGGGTAAAATATAACATGGAAGCCTTGCTGCAGTTAAATAATGTTTGTTACTATACCTGTTTGCCTCTTGACCCCCCCCCTTCAAAAAAGAAATAGATGATTTTTTTATTTCTGGCGCAAGAGGAGGGTATCATATCTAAAAACACATTGTATCATCTTACTGCCCAGGATCCAGTTCCACAGTACATTTATTTTTTGCTAAAGATACAAAAAAATCTACACAACCCCCCCAGGAAGACCGACTGTGTCTGGTAGGGGTTTGTCTGGTAGGGTTTTTTTGACTGAACCATTGTCACAGTTTCTGACAAAATATCTGAAACCTTTGTTGAAGTTGATACACTCTAGAATTCAAGATACTACTGAATTCTTGCAGATTATTTCTGACTCCCAACTTGAAACTGTATCTGTGTGTGTGTGAGAGACAGAGAGAGTGAGGGAGGCAGAGAGTGAAGCCTGGCAGCGATCCCTGGAAGCAGCAGCATCATTAGATGATAATAGTGTCTCTGGTTACATACTAGTGCAGCAGATGTAAGAAAGCTGATGAATATTTTAAAGACTAAGAAATCTGAATAAGAATTGCTAAAACCTAAGAATATTTCTACAGTTTTGCTATGTTACAGTTTCATAACTTTTTAGAGCAAGAAAGCTAGACAAAGCCATGAATAATGGGGGGGGGGGGGGGACAAGGGCCCAGAAATAGAGACAATTTTTAAATATTGCTCTTACAAACTTAGAAAGTCGATAAAATGCCATGATTTACATTAGTATGAATTTTTGAAGGGTATCATATCTGAAATTCAAATGTATGTCATTATTTTCTGACTTAAGTTCTCAAAGATTTGGCCAATAATTTGCTAGAAAACAAAATTTTATGAGGAACAGACTAAAAATATAAGGCAAAAATGTGGACATTCTGCAAAAATCTGGACAGTTGAGAGCTATGTGCAGTTTCCAGTATCACAGTTATAAAATAAATTATAGCTGAATTTAGGGTTATTAAGTTTATATCTGAAATTATTAAAGTATGTGCTACTTTCTGATTTAGTTGTCACTGATGCTGCAGAACTTTCAGTTTTCTGGTTCACACAATGAAGCCAGACAAACTTAAGAGTGTAAATACAGCTGGGCTCAGAACACACAAAAGGGTTTCAGTATCATTCATTATTCATAGAGAATTTAGGGGATTTCTCTCTGCAGTACAAGGTAGAAAGTAAATTATAGTACTTCAAA
This sequence comes from Protopterus annectens, assembly GCF_019279795.1. NCBI lineage: Eukaryota > Metazoa > Chordata > Ceratodontiformes > Protopteridae > Protopterus > Protopterus annectens. Next base: position 1,726,919,710 of record NC_056744.1, on the reverse strand, counting down.
CTACAGACCAGGAGTATAATATGACAAAAGGCTAGTGAGTGAGTATCCCTATTCATGTTAGGAGGAGCTTAAAAAAATCCTATGATGTGAACACTAAAAGGGCTTCTGACATGCTTCTCAGATGACTATGTGAGTCTTGATGCTGTGACCAAAGAATCTGATTGTATATAAAGAAAAGCGACCTTGTCAATAAAGGAAATGATTTTTCTTTTTTCATAGTTTAAAAATGTAACTGGCAACAATATTCTCAAAACATGCCTGTTTTCATGTTAGATACACTAATAAGAATAAAAATTTATCTTGCAGTGGAATATAAAGCGTTCACTGCTGTGACTTCTTCGATTTTAGGTAAGCAATATGCTGATATATTTTAATGATGCTTAGTCAAAAAATCTTCATAGTCTGAATTATTTTATTAATAAATATCTACTAGCTTTGGTATCGACCCTCTCATGAGCACGGATTAAACTGCACTCAACAGAAGAAGACGTAGGTGATAAAAACCAAAATCCCCTTAATTCACAACTATAAAACAAGACTTTACCATGAGTTGTTTTGAAATACAGCCTCAGAATTTTTTTTTAAGTTTTCATCATGCACATGAGACATGTTTACCTTTAGCTTTTACCACATTAATAGATCAAAAAACTGCTCAAGGCTTGGAAAATACGAAACCACGGACTAGCGTAACTTCCACTTTATTCAACGCTTTTGTAAAAAACGTCTTCAGAACCAAAAGGAATGTTACATCAAGCATTCATTTAAATATTGCACACAATTAAAATCAATTAATCAATTACATAGTGTAAAAACATAATTAAAGAGCCCTTTAAAAAAAGCAAACTCTTCATTAATCATTATGCACTATAGAATAGGCATAATTGAGTACATTACAATGACAAACATTATAAAACATATGCTTCACGATCTTTTAAGAAACATTTAATATTGATGGCTTCATTTAACCCAGGAAAATGATCCGTCTGTAGTTTAATTTGCCATCTAGCCTCTCTTTGAGCCAGAAAATTCCTGTAATCACCCCCCGATGTCAGGTTCACAGTGTTCCAGGAAAGAAAACAATTTTTTTTTAAAACCAATACATTCAACACTATGTTTATAAAATATTTGTTTTTTGTCCTTTTTTCTAATATTATACATATGCTCCTTCATTCTAACATTTAATTTTCTAGTAGTCATACCAATATAAAATGATGAGCATTTGTCACACACTGCAATATAAACAACTCCTTTTGTTTTGCAACAAAAACTACCAGGGACCCCTATGGTATTAAGTAAGTGAGGAAGCTGAATATAGGGACCTTCTAAAATAAACCTACAGACGGAACAGTCATGACACTTGTGCATACCCCTGTTGATATGCCCCTTCTTAATGCTACATGTGCTTCTATCTCTCCCCTTTTCAAATGCTCCTTTCAGACTATGTTCATTCCTATAAACAAACTTTGGTTTCCCCTTAATGGCTGCCATTAAATCAGCATTTCCTTTGAGGATCTTCCAATTATTGTTTATAATATTATGTATACCTATATTGTCAACACTCATATTCATAATGAAACATAAAATTTCAGTATACTTTCCAGTTTCCTTAACTTGGAGTGTTGGCCTATTTTTCAAAATGGGTTGATACAAGGTTGCACAAGATGACATGTCATCAGCTGCTTCCCTTAACAAACTCTCACTGTACCCCCTCTCCAAAAACAATTGTATGATGAATTCAAGCTCATTAATAAATGTCTCATCAACACTCGTCATCCTGCTAGCTCGTATGAATTGGCTTTTAGGTATATTATTCAGCATGAATTTCGGATGTTGACTAGTTGCATGTAAATAATTATTCTTGAAAGTTTCTTTACGAAAAACACTGCTAGTAAAGTTTTCTCCCAATGCATTCCATGTCAAAGTTACATCCAAAAAGTTAATGGAATTTCCATAACATCCCACAACAAATTTCAAAGAGTCAGAAACCTCATTCAACTTATTACAAAATAACTGCATTTCTCAAACCCCTCCATATAAAATAAAAACTAAATCATCTATAAATCTTTTGTAATAAATGACCTTGAATTCAGTTTTCAAGGAGTCCAAGATGGTGTGTTCCCATCACCCCATAACTAAGTTGGCAAAAACTGGGGCTGCTGGGGACCCCATCGCAACTCCTTGAACTTGCTTGTAAAATCTATGATTAAAAATAAAAAAAAATATTTTCTAAAATAACTTCCACAGAATCACAATAAAAACTGACTTCTCCATTAGATATATTACTACATCGCTGTAAAAATGCCCTCATTGCTTCTATCCCCTTGTCATGGGGTATGGACGTGTACAAAGACACTACATCTAGAGTAAACATAATGTGCTGTGTTGGACTGAATAAATGAGCTTCATTCACAAAATGAATACTATCTAAAAAATCCCAAGAGTCCCTCAAATATGACTTCATTTTACAAACAATAGGACTAAGCATTGCATCAATCATTTTTGACATACCCACTGTGACATAATTCGGGGCAGAAATAATATGTTTGAAGGGAGGGCCCGTTAGGCTTTTGTGACTCTTAGGAATGCCAAACATCATTCCTATTCTAGGATGTTCTACTTCACAAAAATTGTACATTGCAGAATCCATATTACTGCACATCAAATTTTCATACAAAAAGCTGTTAACATATCTGAACCTTTTCTCTATGTCCTTTGTCGAAACAATATTATATTCATTCACATTACTGAGCATAGATTCCATTTTATTAATATAATCATTTTGATTCATCAAGACAGTGAGCCCTCCCTTATCACTTTTCATTATTCTGATGTCTCTAGAAGTCACTAACTCTTTCATAGCTTTTCTCATGTTGACATTCAAGTTATTAAAATAATATTGACTCTTGTTATTGAGCAAAGCTCTAATCTCATTCTCACATGTTGTTTCAAACACATGAATAGTATGAATTAAAGCTGGATTAAAGTTAGAAGGTTTAAAAAACATGCTGTTGTTTTTTCTCACATCTTTCAATTAAATTTAACTTCCTAGTAAATTTCTTTAAATCAATGATGGTTTCAACTACATCAGCTCTCCTAGTGGGAATGAAATTTAAACCTAACTTTAACAGTTGAACATGAAATTTGTTTAAAATACAGTCAGATAAATTTAAAATGTCCTTTTCAAACTTACCCTCACCTACTCGTTGTCTGTGGATGACTCGGACATTAATCTTGCCTTCTTTCTGATCATCTTCTGCTGCTTGTAAGTTCTTTGCTCTTTCTCTGAACTTAAAAAAACACCCAGTTTGAAAGCAGTGTCACTGTTTTCTTTATCAAAAGTTTTAGGTATAGATGGAACAGCCGTTTCTTCAACATTAACCATAGAATCTTCAGTTTCTGAGACACTGCTGAATCCACAAACATTGTCAAAATTACCCATATGCCCCGCTTGCTTAAATAAAGTTCCTTGTGCATTGGATTTAAGGTGGACCAAAGAAAACGTGGACCACTTGTTGTTAGGTCTGCCAAACAGTTTTCTTTCACTTTTAAGAAAAATGGAAAAAGCAGTGCCAGTACTATATGCATTGATGTCACGCTCCAGCTTTTTGTTCTTTCTCTTAATCAACAACCTTTCATGCTCTTCTATCTCTTTTAAAAGTGTAACATGTTCATTTCTTTCGCTGAACTTAATATGGAGCTTTGATATAAAACTGTCTTCAATAGCCACAATTTCATCTTTGATTTCTCTCATCATGTTAGAATTGCGTTCTATCAATAGCTTGAGGAAAGTAACCCCCGTATTGTTGAAAAATTGTTCCAGAGTCTTAAAGAATGGATCAGTCACTGAAACACCATTGGGGCATTAAAAAAACCTCAAGCCTTTCGGAACTATATTTAATTCAATACATTTCAAGAAATATTTATTTTCAATATCCAAACTTTTGTATTTTTTCAAAAGTTTGTCTTGACGTTCACATTTTTCTTTGAAATGTGGTTGATAAATCAAGTCAGTAGATTTTTTCTTACTGTTAAATGGATCCTTACTGCTAGAGAGAACAGAGGCAATGCTGGCATACGTAGGACTTTGCTTTTCATCTCTCCGCCCTATATTAGATGTAATTTCCGACTCATTTCTATGAGATTTACCAGTACCAACCTCAATTACAGTCTGGACATCCTCATCAGATCCATTAAAAGTACGTTCACTAGCTCCTTCAGTATGTGAATTTTACTCTCAGAAGTTAAGACACATAAAGTCTTTTGTATATCACCCAGAATTTTGACCAGTCGGTGAGTCAAAGTCCCTTCGGACCCATTAGGAATGTCATGAAGACTCAAATCCAATAAAGGATCATTAGGCGAAACAGCCATAGCGACATCACCAAATGCCAACAAAAATCAAAAAGTCGACAAAGCAGCTGAACAAAAAAATAGATCAAAAAACTGCTCAAGGCTTGGAAAATACGAAACCACGGACTAGCGTAACTTCCACTTTATTCAACGCTTTCGTAAACAAATTCTTCAGAACCAAAAGGAATGTTACATCAAGCATTCATTTAAATACTGCACACAATTAAAATCAATTAATCAATTACATAGTGTAAAAACATAATTAATTTACGAAAAGCAAACTCTTCATTCATCATTATGCACTATAGAATAGGCATAATTGAGTACATTACAATGACAAACATTATAAAACATATGCTTCACGATCTTTTAAGAAACATTTAATATTGATGGCATTTAACCCAGGAAAAGGATCCGCCTGTAGTTTAATTTGCCATCTAGCCTCTCTTTGAGCCAAAAACTTCCTGTAATCACCAACCTGATGTCAGGTTCACAGTGTTCCAGGATAGAAAACAAATTTTTTTTAAAACCAATACATTCAACACTACGTTTATAAAATATTTGTTTTTTGACCTTTTTTCTAATATTATACATATGCTCCTTCATTCTAACATTTAATTTTCTAGTAGTCATACCAATATAAAATGATGAGCATTTGTCACACACTGCAATATAAACAACTCCTTTTGTTTTGCAACAAAAACTACCAGGGACCCCTATGGTATTAAGTAAGTGAGGAAGCTGAATGTAGGGACCTTCTAAAATAAACCTACAGACGGAACAGTCATGACACTTGTGCATACCCCTGTTGATATGCCCCTTCTTAATGCTACATGTGCTTCTATCTCTCCCCTTTTCAAATGCTCCTTTCAGACTATGTTCAGTCCTATAAACAAACTTCGGTTTCCCCTTAATGGCTGCCATTAAATCAGCATTTCCTTCGAGGATCTTCCAATTATTGTTTATAATATTACGTATACCTATATTGTCAACACTCATATTCATACTGAAACATAAAATTTCAGTATACTTTCCAGTTTCTGTTTTTAATCATAGATTTTACAAGCAAGTTCAAGGAGTTAGATGATTTAATTTTTATTTTATATGGAGGGGTTCGAGAAATGCAGTTATTTTGTAATAAGTTGAATGATGTTTCTGACTTCTTGAAATTTGTTGTGGGATGTTATGGAAATTCCATTAACTTTTTGGATGTAACTTTGACATGGAATGCATTGGGAGAAAACTTTACTAGCAGTAGTTTTCGTAAAGAAACTTTCAAGAGTAATTATTTACATGCAACTAGTTAACATCCGAAATTCATGCTGAATAATATACCTAAAAACCAATTCATACAAGCTAGCATGATGATGAATGTTGATGAGACATTTATTAATGAGCTTAAATTCATCATACAATTGGTTTTGGAGAGGGGGTACAGTGAGAGTTTGTTAAGGGAAGCAGCTGATGACATCTCTAAGCAACGTGCTACCTTGTATCCACCCATTTTGAAAAATAGGCCAACACTCCAAGTTAAGGAAACTGGAAAGTATACTGAAATTTTATGTTTCATTATGAATATGAGTGTTGACAAAATAGGTATACATAATATTATAAACAATAATTGGAAGATCCTCGAAGGAAATGCTGATTTAATAGTGGCCATTAAGGGGAAACCAAAGTTTGTTTATAGGAATGAACATAGTCTGAAAGGAGCATTTGAAAAGGGGAGAGATAGAAGCACATGTAGCATTAAGAAGGGGCATATCAACATGGGTATGCACAAGTGTCATGACTGTTCCGTCTATAGGTTTATTTTAGAAGGTCCCTACATTCAGCTTCCTCACTTACTTAATACCATAGGGGTCCCCTGGTAGTTTTTGTTGCAAAACAAAAGGAGTTGTTTATATTGCAGTGTGTGACAAATGCTCATCATTTTATATTGGTATGACTACTAGAAAATTAAATGTTAGAATGAAGGAGCATATGTATAATATTAGAAAAAAGGACAAAAAATAAATATTTTATAAACATAGTGTTGAATGTATTGGTTTTAAAAAAATTTTGTTTTCTATCCTGGAACACTGTGAACCTGACACAGGGGGGGTGATTACAGGAATTTTTTGGCTCAAAGAGAGGCTAGATGGCAAATTAAACTACAGGCTGATCATTTTCCTGGGTTAAATGAAGCCATCAATATTAAATGTTTCTTAAAAGATCGTGAAGCATATGTTTTATAATGTTTGTCATTGTAATGTACTCAATTATGCCTATTCTATAGTGCATAATGATGAATGAAGAGTTTGCTTTTTGTAAAGGGCTCTTTAATTATGTTTTTACACTATGTAATTGATTAATTGATTTTAATTGTGTGCAGTATTTAAATGAATGCTTGATGTAACATTCCTTTTGGTTCTGAAGAAGTTTTTTACAAAAGCGTTGAATAAAGTGGAAGTTACGCTTGAGCAGTTTTTTGATCTATTGTTTTGTTCAGCTGCTTTGTCGACTTTTTGATTTTTTTTTACCACATTAACTTATAGGTTCATAGGAAGGTACTAGGATATTGTCCCTAGGGCCTATATAAGCCTAGCCAAAAAGTAACCCTGGCTTTCACCACCCAAGAAAATTATTTTCCTGTGCCCCTGTTGAGCAGAGCCACAGAGGTGATCCCTGGGGTCAATTTCCTATTTCCCATCCAATCATCAAGATTTTTCTGAGAAGCTTTGTTTGATATAGATAGGTAGTTTGTTCCAGAGTATGGGAAGTCTCTGGGACAGGAATCTATCCCTCCAGCATGTTCTGTTTATTGTAGTGACAAGGTTTAGGTCCCTAGAGCATGTAGCTCAGAGGGATTGGGATTTCATTAAGTGGAGCATGTCCAATAGCTCTGGGCTTGACATAGCTTTGAATGTTAGGCAGAGATCGCCTCTGAGTAGGCAATATGCAACAGAGTAAAGCTGGAGTTTTTTGAGACAGTCTGCATTGGGCATCTGTTTGAGGCTGGTAATCCTCTTTGTGAGGTATTTCTGCGGCCTTTCCAGTTGTTGTAGATGTCTTGTGAGGTACATACCAAAAGGGGTGTTGTACTCTATAATGGGTGAAATGAGTGATGAGCAGAGGGGAACAATGACCTCTTTTTTCCTGGATGAGAAACCTTTTGTGATGAGGTGTGCCACGTAGAAGGTTCATAGGTTCATACTAGGCTATCTGCCCTAGGGCATTTATAAGCCTAGCCAGAATGTGTTTGGCTTTCCTGACTACTGTGGCAATGTGATTATCAAAGCAGAAACTACTGTCCACCTGTGTCCCAAGGTCTATTATCACACTTTTAGTGTTAAGGGACTACCACCTATGTGGTAGCTCATGGGTACAGAGTTTTTACCAAAGGGGATGACAATGCACTTTTTGGCATTGAACTTGAGGCCATGGCTTTGACACCAGGCATCTGTCTCCGTGAGGCCCTTTTATAGGATGTCCACATTGTTAAGAGTTTCGATTATGGCTCCTAGTTTGCAGTCATCTGTGAACTTCATTAGCCAAAGACCTTCTGTGTTAGCCTGTACTTCAGAAAAGTATATACCAAACAGGAGAGGACCCAGGACTGAACCCAGTGGTACTCCACTTGTCACTGGTCTTAAGTCGGATTTGGAGTCTGCTACTTTCACAGTGTGGTTTCTGTCAGTGAGCCAGTTGGCAACCCATCTTGTGACATAGGGATTTATACCTAGTTTAATGAGTTTATCTATAATTCCAGAGTGGGGGACGGTGTCAAAAGCCTTGGCAAGATCTAGATATGCTGTGTGAACCACCTTACCCTTGTGTACGGCTTTGGTAACTGCATCAAAAAAGTCTATCAGGTTTAGGAGACATGATCTGCCTTTTACAAACCCAAACTGGGTGGGGTCCAGAGTTTGGAGATTACCAATGTCTTTGTGTATAAGATCCATGATGATACATTCCATGGCCTTGCAGACCAGGCTTGTTAGGCTAATGGGGCAATAGTTCCCAGGCTCCATGGTGGCTTCCCCTTTGTGGAGTGGGATAACCGTCGCTGTGCACCATTCAGTGGGCACAAAGCCTGAGATGAGGCTATGATTAAACATGGTACTTAGGCGAGGTGCCTGTTCATTCTGCAGTTCATGTAGAACGCAGCCTGGGATGTTGTCCGGTCCCATGGATGCTGTGTTCTTGGCTTTGGAGAGTGTGGTTGTTACCTGTGCAGCCGTGATTACAGGAACTTTGCATTCTTCTGGTATAGAGATGGGCCCTTTAGGGGTGAGAGGGGGATAAAGTTAGCACTGAACCTATCTGCCAGGATGTTGGCAATATCAGTTGGTTCTGTATATTTAGTGCTATTGTGTTGTAACTCAGAGCAGATCTGAGTGTTGCCATTGAGATTCTTGACATAGCTATAGAATGTTTTGTGGTTGTCTTTAGAATCAGTGGTGATTTTGTTTTTGTAACTAGCATTGCAGGTATTTTATGAGGGATCTCAGCTTCTTACTGAGGCTGACCAGGGAGCTCCTCCAATCATGGGATTTTACTCTTTTTTGCAACAGTTTCTTTCTTCTGTTGTATAGTTTATGGCAGGGGACCACCAGATTGGCTTCCTTTTTTTGAAGGATAGAATCTTGGTTCTATTAGGGATAGCATGATCCATGCACTCATGTAAGTGCTTATAAAGTGCATTTGTGTAGAATGCAGCAGTTGTACCTCTAATGTCCGTCTGCATGGGTGTTGTGAAGTTTTCCACGTCTGTCTTAAGAAGTGTGAAGTTGGCTTTGGAGACATTTTTCACTGTGGTTTCCCTAATGGGGGATGGGGGCGGGATGTGGATGTTTAGGGTGATTAGCTTGTGATTGGATATGAACAATGAGGAACTGACCTCTGGTGTGGAACACCGGTCACCCATGTTGGTAATGACCAGGTCTAGGATATTGCTGCCCCTGGTGGGGCACGTTAGCATGGACAACTTGTTGATGAAATCTACTGAATTATTTTTCATTTTTAATTAAAAATGTGAAAACAAGTGCAGAGGGTAGGCACTTAACAGCCAGTAACACAAAGTCACAAACTAAACTAAAAGACCTACATTTTTGCTTTTCAGTACAAATAGGACATGTTCCTCTCTATTCTTATTTAAGCACAACTTGGACCAATGGATGGGTAGTCAGAAATTAACCCTTGATCTGGCTCCTATGCTTCTGATGGACAGATACAGTCAATAAATCACCCCTACAAATCAAATTTGCGGGTCACATTTGGGTTGCATGGCTAGGCTTTTAAGGGACCTCGTGGTTGTTAGAGAAGTATACACCTATGAACCAATGAACAAGTTGTCCATGACGGAAGCTGTCTCCAAAACCAAACCAAATGATTCACTATTGGTAAATGCACTGATCGATATATAGACAGATAGATGGATGGATAGATCTATATCTGTATAGGTCTTTTTTTTGTTCCTACTGACTTTTTTTCCATTAGCCATGTTCTAGAGCACTTTCTTGATCTTCCACTTTGACATTTCTAGCAACTCTCTGACTTCCCTCTTCCCACAGAATAGAGGCCCTGCAAGCAGAAAATCCCATGTGTATATATCATGAAAGTAGGCAGAGTCGAGAGAGGACAGAGTGCAGCCTGTTCTGACACCATTCTAACAGCTACAAAGGACTTTTTTATACTCCACTTACTGCCCTTTCAATTATGCACTTTAGCTGGACATGGGAGCCCAAAAACACTCCTCATGTCTGAGAATCCCTTATAAAACCTGAGTTCCCATAGCTACGGTGTGTGCTGTAGCCCTTCACACCAGGAAGTGAGCATGTTAAACCCTTATGAAACCTGAGTTGCCATAGTTACTGTGTGTACTGTAGCCCTCCACACCAGGAAGTGAGCGTGTTAATCCCTTATGAAACCTGAGTTGACATGGTTACTGTGTGTACTGTAGCCCTTCACACCAGGAATTGAGCATGTTACTCCCTTCTGAAACCTGAGTTGCCATAGTTACACTGTGTGCTGCAGCCCTCCACACCAGGAAGTGAGCATGTTAATCCCTTCTGAAACCTGAGTTGCCGTAGTTATGGTGTGTGTTGTAGCCCTCCACAACAGGAAGTGAGCATGTTGATGTGTATCCTGCAAACCACAGTTTTTTTAAAAGTGACAGCTTTCTAAAGTCCCAGGAGGAAGTCAAAATCCCACTAACAGCCAAATACCAAAAAATATGTATATGTTAACAGTGGGTTGTACTCTCTAATTCCTCTTTCTAGTTACACCAGTTGTGAGGATGCCACACCACAAAATAAATAATGTACTTAATGTACACATGTAGGTGTGAGAATTACAGTTCTCCCACTGACTGACAGTACCTGCTTTTACTATTTCGGGACTTTTTAATTAACAGTTGCGGTTATTTTTCTTTTTTATACTGTCTCAATTTAATGTGAAACTTTTCATCATGGACCTCTGCTGAAAATATCATTTGCTTAGCCAGACTATCCTGGTAAACAAATTAAATTAAATAAAGAAATGAAAAAAAAAAGCTGGTAAAAGACTAATCAGCAAATTTGTGCACTAATCAATCATCAGACTGCAAGTGAGATGTTACCTAAATCACAGGAAACAGGATCTGAAGAAGCCTAGTTTTACCTCTGGTGGGTGTAAATTAATTTACATGGTCAACTTCAATGAACAGTGTTTAAAATGAAAAACAAAATGTTTGAAATGTAATTCAATTAACATAAAATTAGTTTTTTAGGGACAGTAAAGTGTCCAGTGTTCCCTTTACATGCCTATCCTCACTGTACCTCTTCTTATCATGATTACCCCTGTTGTAGCCAGATCTGAGGAGAAAGATGAGCCCCCCCCATTCATTGTCCACTTAAAACTGATGTGAAGTTTGACCAAATATGCAAAATTAGGACTCACACATGGGTATTTTATTATTGTCTGACCCCACCCACAATCCCTTCTGTGCCATGATAACTTTCAGTCCATGCTCAAGCTTGCTATTTTCTGTATTTATTTATTTGTTTGTTGATTTATTTTTATTTAATTATTTATTTTTGGTTCAGTGAGGCAGAACAGCAGGGGCTGTAGAATTCATAGTATGCAAGTGTTATTGTTGTTGTGTGCCACCAGTCGCAGCAAGTTTAATAAATTAACAGCCATCCGCAGTGAGGATACAATACCTAATTGGTGGGTCCACAGTGAGGCTACAGTACCTGATTGATGGGTCCACAGTGAGGCTACAATACCTGATTGGTGGGTAACTAACTTTAATAACCTACTTTTCAAGCCTGCAAGCAAAATGGTCATTCTGTATAGCTGGAAAGCCTTAGGATAGACTAGAACTGTAGTGCTTGATTTCAGATCCAAATGGACTCATTTCTGGGACAGCCCTTGAGTACAAAGGCCTTTGTTTGTTTGTTTTTGCTCAGGGATTGAAGTTCTCTTCTCTCTTTCTGTCTCCATAGACATTGTGTTATATGAAGTGCATTCCAATTTCAGGTCAGTTTTGTCACATCTCATCCTTCTTTGCTTCATTTTATAAAATCCTACTGACTGACATATACAATCTTGCCGTGAATGCCTGAGCCATACTTTGCTCCACTTGACTTGAGTGACCAGGTCAGGATGAAATGTAATCATCGGTGCATTCTCAAATTCACATGTGGTAACCATTCGCAATTCCAACAATGTCTAGTGTTCACTGGAGTATTATATCTGACACTGCCACATAGGTTACAGTGTCCTCCTCCAAAGTTGGGTCTCAGTCACATACTTTGCAAATACATACATCATCCAAATATTAATGGCTCACAGTTTTCCAGAACTCTCTGTTATTCTCAGGTTTGCAATATTAGGGCCATAATTTTCAGCTTAACAGAGATAATCCTTAAATCAGATGTAATCAGTTAGCCATCATATTACCACTAAAACTGAATCTCAAAACTTACATCCATATTGTGCATGGTCTTTCTTTTTTTTTTTTTTTTTTTTTTTGGGTCCCCCCATGGGACCTGCCCAATGACTCCCCTACCTACACCTAACTGGCTCATTCATTCATTCCCACAAGGGTGAGAATCAGGTCTCCCTAAACTGGGCAAGAGTCCTCCAGCACATTTGTTCCTGGTTTGATACCTGGTCAGCCCATTCATTCTCCTGGAGGCAAGAGTCAGATTTATGGAGTGGGGTGGATAAATTGTCTCTTGGTGATGGCTGCTTCATACTTCCTAACCTCTCCTCTATCTGTCTGGCATTCCAACTATAGCTGCCTGAGTTGGTTATGATGTGCACACTACCAGCCTTTTCAGACTTGTTGGCTGTTGGTGAAGCACCCACCAAGAGGAGAAAACGCTGAGAGAAGAATGGAGCCACTTTTGAGATTTTAAGTATTTTGCTTCAGATTATTTGTTAAGTTTTTCTGCATTGCCGCCAACTTTTGAGCATTTTCTGGCTTGTTAAACTTGATTTCTGTGTTGGTAACTGTATTTAGAACACAACCTAGAGCTGATTACTGAATTTCCTGCCTGCACTTACTTTTAAAATCATTTTTTTTCTTAAAACTTGTATTTTATCTGTCTCTGGCCTAGCACTCAAGTGTGGGGCCATTTACTGCACTGTTCTAACTTGTTGATACTTGTGAACCTCTGCTTTCCTTAAAAAAAACAAAAAAAAAACAAAAAAATCTTGCTTTTTTCCCACTTTTCTGAGATTTAAAAAAGTTCAGTTACAGATTTGCTGTTCTGAACTGTTTGTAAGTTTCTTGGAGGCCATTGTTTGCTTGGGCTAAAGGGAAGTCTCTGTGTTCATCAGTGGCAGTGATAAACATTGAGAAGCCTGCCTGCCCCTGTGGGAGTGGTTACTGCCTTGAAACTGTACTTTTATTGGCCATTTTGGGTCAATTCGTAACTCCTTGATCTCCCTCTCTTAAAACCCTCTTTTGCGCAGTTTTGCACGTTTTTGCGCATAGCGCAACATCGGGCAGCGCCGCCTAATTGGGTTTAAACTATTCCTGGCTCCACGAAGTCTGCTCTTCACTTTTTCCCTTAGAACTGCTCTATCTGTCAAAATAAACACCATATTCTCATTCTAAGGCCCCTCACTGGTCCAAATAAGTAATTTTACAAGTTAGCACTAATAAACCATAAGTACTACTTACTCTTATACTCTCTACGATTACCTTGTCCCCTATTGGTCAATTTTAATTCAGTTCCCTATATTACTCTAGCATGTCCAAAGGTCAGTCAATGGTTTCCTCTCCAGTCCAGCTGGTGAATCTGGGAATTTTGAGGCAATGTTACAACTGTCTCATGTACACGGACAACCCTCTCCTCCTCCAAACAGGTTTGAATATATGTGAGAGATGCATCCATATTGCCAAACTGGAGGCTGAGCTCTCTCATCTCAAAACTGGTGTAACCAGTCAGGAGGAGAAGGTAACCTCACACAACACAATTCCAGTATCACATAGTTCCACCACAACAGCGAACCAAACACATAAAAACACAAAAACATACACAGAGGCTCTAAATATAAATCTACCTAAGCAACAGAGACCTCCAAAGCAGACATCCAAGCAAACGCTACCCCAAAGCAAAACACGTACAACACATAGCACACAAAGTCAGTGTGCCAAGCAGTCACAGCCCTTAAGTCTGAATAACACACCTGATACTCTTGTAATAGGTGACTCTATTGTCAGATACACTGACGTCCCGCTCACCAGGCTGAATAAAGAGAAGGTCACAGTGAGCTGCCTGTTGGGCGCTAGGATCCGCCACATAACGCAAGCACTCAGGTCACTCCAAAGCAAATACAAATATGACTCAGTCGTTGTACATGCTGGCGTGAATGACCTGAGACGTACCTCCCTCGACTACATGAAAAGAGACATAGAGGAGCTCTCTGATCATGTAGCCCAGGCCGGTATGACCCTGACCTTGAGCAGCATCTTACCCTCACCTAGAATAATGCCACAGTATAAAGACAAAATGATCGATTTTAACAATTGGCTAAAATTTTGGTGTCATTCAAAGGAGATCTAGTGTCTGTCAGCCTGGGATGACATGCTCGACAAGCCACGTTGCTTCGCTAGGGACGGCTTGCACCTGTCACCCCTGGGCTTTTGGATATTGGTAAAGGCTCTTGCCACCCCATAGTGCCTTTTTTAGGCAAGGCTCAAAAGTCAAACCCACCTCCATAGACAGCACAAGGAACAAGAAACTAAGGGTAATGCTGCTAAATGCCAGAAGTCTTAACCTCAAGATGCATGCACTCAAAGCTCTCCTCAGTATGGAGAACATCGAGATCTGTGCAGTGACAGAAACCTGGTTCAAGGCTCCAGAGAGCACCCCAGCACTACCAGGTTATACCTCATATCATTTTTTACAGCCTCAAAACCCGGACCAAACCATAAAAGGAGGGGGAGTTTCCATATTTATCAAGGATATCCACACCTCCAGGTTAGTGGCATTGCACGAAGTATCGGAGACCATCCATGTGCAACTGACAGTGGGCAAGACTGCTTTTCAGTTTAGAGCATCCTACAGACCACCCTCTCAAAGTCAGGAATCCCACTCGGCTTTCCTGAAAACATTGGAGAACATGAAGATCTCTCCAAACACCATTATATTGGGCGACTTCAACTACCCAAACATAGACTGGGAGCATTACTCAAGCCCCAGCACCTTAGCCCAAAGGTTCCTGGAATTTATAAACTCAAATGCTATGGAACAACTAGTCACCACTCCCACAAGAGGGGAAAACATACTAGACCTGATCATTACCAACATGGGGACTCTCCATACCAGAAGTATATCCCTCATTGGTAAGATCAGACCATAAATTAATTTCACTGGATATCCACATCCCGACCCCACCCCCAGCTCAGAAAACCGCAGTGAAAAACTTCTCAAAAGCAAACTTCACACTTCTCAAAACCAAAGTGGAATCCTTCAAGGCCCCAGAGCCAGTGGAAACTACGGCCCAAACTGCAGAATCCTATATAAACGCATTCTACGGACATCTCCAGGAATGCATGGATCATGCTATCCCAAACAAAATCAAGACCCAATCATCCAAAGGCAGGCGTCCAGTCTGGTGGACCCCAGCCATAAATAAACTGTACAACAGAAGGAGGAAGCTACTACATGATAGAGCAAAATCCCTAAAAGGGAAGGCATCTCTGATCAGTACTAGCAAAAAATGACGATCCCTCATAAAATCCTCCAAGGCCAGCTTCGAGAGAAAAATTGCACAGGACACTAAAGACAATCATAAGGCTTTTTTCAGTTAAGTTAGGAACCTGGGATGCACCTCCCAGACTTGTTCTGAGTTTATTCTAAATGACAAAAAATACACTGAACCCACAGACATCGCCAATATCCTGGCAGACAGGTTCAGTGCAAACTTCTCCACCCACTCCCCCCCCAAAAGAGCAAGTATCTATCCCAGCAGAGTGCAGCCTCCCAAACATCTCTGATGCTCAGGTGAAGGCCGCCCTCTCCAAAGCAAAACACACTGCTTCCATGGGACCAGATGGCGTCCCGGGTTGTGTCCTACATGAACTCCAAGAAGAACTAATCCCTCAAGTAAAACTGCTTTACAATCTCAGCCTCACTACAGGATATGTGCCCAAAGAATGGCGTACAGCAACAGTGGTCCCACTCCACAAAGGTGGCGCCTCTGTGGACCCTGGAAACTATCGCCCCATAAGCCTGACTAGCCTAGTTTGCAAGGCTATGGAGATGATCATCATGGAACTCATAAACAAAGACATTGGGGACCTACAGACACTAGATCCTACCCAATTTGGCTTTGTCAAGGGCAGATCCTGCCTTTTGAACCTGGTCGACTTCTTCGAAACAGTCACCAAGGCCATAGATGAAGGGAAGGTAGTCCACACAGCCTATCTCGACCTCGCAAAGGCATTTGACACAATACCCCACTCGGGCATCATAGATAAGCTATCCAGCCTAAATATAAACCCCTATGTCACAAGATGTGTCGCAAACTGGCTCAAAGACAGAACCCACAGAGTCAGAGTTGCTGGGGCCATGTCAGACTCAAAACTGGTCACAAGTGGCGTCCCACAAGGTTCTGTCCTGGGACCTCTCTTGTTCGGTATTTAATTTTCTGAGGTACAGGCCAACGTGGGAGGACTATGGCTCACCAAGTTCGCAGATGACTGCAAACTGGGCGCAATAATTGACTCTCCAGCTGACACAAACATCCTTCAAAAAGGTCTCGCAGAGACGGATAACTGGTGCCAGAGCCATGGTCTAAAGCTAAATGCCAAAAAGTGTATAGTCATACCCTTTGGCAAAAACAATGTGCCCACAAATTACCACATAGTTGGTAACCCATTAAGTACAGAGAAAGTAATTAGGGATCTGGGGACCCAAGTTGATAGCAATCTCTCCTTTGACAAGCACATTGCCAAAGTGGTTAGAAAGACCTTCTACATAGCCCACCTCATCATGAAAGGATTCACATCTAGATCAAGAGAGGTAATCATGCCCCTTTATTCATCCCTCATCAGGCCCATCATAGAATACAATGCCCCCTTTGGGATGTACCTTACCCGACACCTGCAGCAATTAGAAAGACCCCAAAAGTACCTCACCAGGAGGATCAAGGGACTCAAACAGATGCCATATTTTGCTTGGTTAAAAAAAACTCCAGCTCT
The DNA here is from genome assembly GCF_019279795.1 of Protopterus annectens. Taxonomy (NCBI): domain Eukaryota; kingdom Metazoa; phylum Chordata; order Ceratodontiformes; family Protopteridae; genus Protopterus; species Protopterus annectens. Next base: position 1,726,902,675 of record NC_056744.1, on the reverse strand, counting down.
ACTCAGTTGCATACCGCCTACTTCGAGGCGATCTATGCCTGACATATAAAGCTATGTCCAACCCAGAATTAATAGACATGCTCCACCTCAGTAAATCTAAATCCCTTAGAGCCACGCGCTCAAGGGACATGAACCTCAGCACAGAAATGAATAGAACATGCTGGAGGGGCAGATTCATAACCCAGAGGCTCCCTTCACTCTGGAATAGAATTCCAATTCATGTTAGGCAGAGCACCTCACTGACTCTCTTCAAGAAGAATCTTGATGAGTGGATGAGGGATCGTAGGTTTGTCCCAGGGATTACTTCCGTGTCACTATTAGAGGCACAGTAAACTAAACTTTATAAAGGGCACAGTATACTCAAATCAAGGGGTGGCGTAAGCCAAACACAATCGGGCTAGGCTTATAAATGCCCCAGGGCAGATAGCCTAGTATAAACCTATGAACCTATGAACCACACACATCAACCTTCACCATAAAATATCTCTGATTTTTGGCTGATACTTTTGGTCTGTTCCTTTGTCCTTGTAAAATGTATGTTTTTTCTGACAAAACATAGAGGATTGCAGTTACTAAATCATGACAGACATTTGAGTTTCAGACCTCATATCTTTCTGAAAATGCATGCAAAAGCAACACCTGTTATTCTAACAACTTTAAAGTATGTAAGAATAATTATTGAATCTGGATTTCGTTACATCTTCAGTAACCAACAAGGAGCAAGATACCTGTAACATGGAACTTTTTAACACTCTTTATAAGCAGCTAGAGAATGACCTATATAAAATACAAAGATATAATTGGCAGCGTAAACATTTAGAAGCCTCACTACATTTTAACGTAGTACCGAGAGGCATGAGGGTCTTGTGCATGCCAACTTACGGCGACAGCCAACCTGAATTGTTAAGGAAATGGCAAGAAATCAACTTAGACACCAGCCGTAAGTACATGCAATTGATTATAGACCACTTCATGCCTCTTGAACAAAAACTGCTAGCTAATGCCAATAAATTGAACCATGAAATCCGTCAATCGTTTAATAATGAACCATGAATAAGAAAATTAGATGCTCTGTATACACAAACTGAATCTTATAGTAACAGATTACAGCTGGTTAAACAACAGAAACTGCAGCGAGATCATCGCGACTTTGCAGAAGGTCATGTGTTCATTTGGCCACGTTACGTAAATCATGAAGCTACAGCAAGGCATAGTGAGAGAACATTGAAACCTGTGGATAGCACGACTAGCAACAAAGAACACGGAACGCACAATACCACTCTGGTTAACACTTCATGCACTAGAACTTCTGATAGCGCCTTTGTTACTCCACCAGACACGGTGGATTCTGTGGCACATATATCTGCCTCCACTCCGTTGCCCAACCAAGAGGCAGATAAGGTAAATCAAAATACCAGTCTTTCTAGCAATGGAGCGATTCCGAAGAGCCATGCAGTCGCCCCCCTTTTTTTACCTTATTCCATAAGGAAACCAACAGTACCCAGAGAGAGATCCAGGAGCTGGGACAAACGCAAACGGAAGTTCTCAGAAGAAAATGGACAACAGAGGCGATGCCAAAGACAGTAAATGATACTTCTTTTGTATAGAAAGCAAGATGCAGTCGATGCCAATGAGGAGATGTAAAGCAATTCCAAATAAATGCTTCTAGCACGGAAACCAATTCAACCAGGAAGCCACCACACGTTCCTTCTATAAAAACTGCTTTATTGACCTAGGTTTCGTCCATACGAACTTCTTCAGAATACATACTGTTGCTTCAACACAAGGCTTATATATAATTTGATACATTGAATAATTACTTAATTGAAGTAATTTACTTTCAGTAATGGATTCTTAAAAGGGAAATGTTACACATTTCATAGAATAGAACCCAATATACTAACCATATATATATATATATATATATAAAACCCCAATGTTGGATATAAATTGTATGTATACACAAAATATAAAAGTCAACAACTACACTAAAAATTACTAAATTAAATATACAAAATTAATAACTTAATCAACTATACATTTTCTTAAAATAAATATGTACCCTATTATACTATTGTTGTATTTACCTATTTATATTAAAATACTATGTAGTATGTGCATGAAATTTAATACATATAATATTACACATAACTATTGCATTGTATTATAAAGAATTGTAACTATGCAATAATATTCTCCATACAATGTTATTATGCTTAGATACATATAAATCAACATAATTAATTAATAATGTTAAATTCAATAGGTTGAGCATATTTAAAAGCTGCTAACAAAGGTTACTACAAACATCCTATTATTTGATATTATTATGTACATTCTCCACCATTTAGTCCACTAAGAACTATATTGATATAATAAGCATTTTGACATAAATAAAACCATATATATAATACGTATTATAATTGATATGCATACATATTAGTTGTTATATGTGCATAACACATCAACTATTTCCCATAGACTCTATTCAATTTCAATAATGGCATAATAGTCAAATATTCATTTATACCTGGTGGGTTACATGAATTCAGGCGTATTTGCCATTTCAATTCCTCCATGTCCAAATGATATATTATTGTTTTTCCTTGCAAATCATATTTAACTTGGTCGATGACCATAAATTTGAATTTGTGTTCATTATTTTCGGTTATATGTCTTACTAAAGCATTAGTACTTTTTTGATGTCGTATATCCAAAAGATGTTCTTTAATTCGTTCTCTGAATTGTCTTTTCGTTTTCCCTATATAGAAGGCTTTGTATTGTTGACACAAAGCCATATATACTACATTTGATTTTAAACAATTATAATGCCCATTTATCTTAATCTTACAACCATTAATTGTTATTTCTGTACCTGAGCCATATATGTAACTGCATACAGTACATGTTCCACATTTAAAATTGCCTTTACTTCTGTTACTATATATATTATTGTTTCCTTTATTTTCTAATATATTTTTCAAAGATGGACTCTTCCTGTATACAAATTTTATTTGACCATGAAACAGCTGTCTCCAAATTTTTTCATTCATAAAGAAATCCCAATTTTTTCTAATTATGTTCTCTATTTCTTTAAAACAATCATTGTAATTAATAATATACAATGGAACATTATTATAGTAATCTTTCTCTATAATTCCTTTACTATCCAATATTATTTTGTTTATAGATCCAGTTTTTAATATTGCAGTATAAGTTCCATTTTGTCTCTTATTTATTATTTCATTGTATATTCTAACACAAAATTGTTCTGGATATCCTCTATTCATAAATAGTTGCATAATATATTTCAGTTCTTCTATGAAATCTTGTTCTTCACTTACCATTCTGGCTGCCCTGACCATCTGCCCTTTAATTATGGCTTTTTTCTGATGGTCAGGGTGCCAGCTATTAAAATGCAAATATGCATTAGAAAAAGTGGGTTTTCTGTGTATTTTAGTTTTCAAGTTGTTGGTTTCTTTGTCATATACTATATCTATATCCAAGAACGTGATTTTTTCCTCATGGACATGATATGTAAATCTTAGAAATCTTATTGTATTATTTATATATTCCAAAAAAGTTTCCAACATATCTCTTTCATGGTCCCAAATAATAAAGATATCGTCTAAATATCTTGTATACATAATAAGATGTTTACGAAAATTTGTCTGAAACAAATAGTTATATTCCCAATAACTCATTATGAGGTTTGCATACATGGGGGCACATGGTGCCCCCATAGCTACTCCATGTATTTGTTGATAATAACTTCCTTCAAAGTATATAAAATTATTCTTCAATACAATATCCATCAAATTTATTAAAGTATTAATCTTGTCTTGTTCATATAAATGTGTCTCAAACAATTGTTCTTCAAGCCATATCAGGCCAATATCTTGTGGAATCGTGGTAAAAAGATTTACAACATCAATTGTTACAAACGTATATTCATTTTTCATGTTTATCTCTTTTAGTTTACTCAAAAAATCCCATGAATCCTTTGTTATATATGTAAAACATTTCATACTCTCTTTGAAGAAATGATCCAAGTAATGACTTATATTGCATGTTACACTTCTATTTCCATCCACTATGGGTCTGAATTCTAAATTATTGAGGCCTTTATGTATTTTTGGTATTCCAAAAATACCACTAATTACTGGATGTTCATTTCGTAAGAATTCATGTTCGTCTTCTGTAATTTCCCCTTGGTATAACATATCCTCTAGTAATACTTCAATTCTTTTAAACGCTATATTCACTTGGTTCTTACTTATATGTATGTAAGTGTCACTTAATAACATGTTAGTCATATAAGAACTGTAATCACTATAATCTAGTATTACTATACCATTACCTTTATCTGGCCTCATAATTCTTAACTGCAAGTCGTTACTGATATCATTAAGCAATTGTTCTTCCCTTTGACTCATATTTGAGTGTTTTTTATACTTATATTTTTTGTAAAACATTCTTACATCGTATTCTGTTCTTTTTTCAAAATTCGCTATTTCTTCATTCATTGGTGGATTGAATAAACTAGGTTTTATGAATCTTTTATTTTGCTGCCTTTGAAAATCAATTTTATTATTAAAAAATGATTTTAGATTCAATTTATGGGAAAACAACTTTAAATCCAATATGGTATGATACTTCTTTATTCTTTAACTTGTCTAGTTATATATTGTGTGACTCTGAAATTAGCCTCTTGAATAGAGGCTTATCATTTGTCCCTTCGCAAGCCAGTTGTTTACAAGATATTTTGGTTGATATAAGGACTTTTTGTCAAAAACTAGCACTGAAACTAATGTTTTATGATCAAAAGCAATATGTTTTAGATAATGAAAGTGATATTATATGTTGTAAGAGAAAAAGTATGTATTGTCCACCCTTACCAGCACATATAGAATGCTTTATTAAACTTTGTGAAAATAGCTTATACAAATATTTTTATAAAGGAGATAGAAAATGTCTGTTTTTCAACATGAATACAAATGAAAGGCTATCATTGCAGAAATTGATTAAAGAACCCTCCATAATTATCAGACCTGCTGATAAAGGGGGAGGTATAGTGATATTTAACACAGAAGAATATAATACATCTATGCTCTTGATGCTAAGTGATTCAGATACATATGCTGAGATTTCCGATACATTTTTTTCTGAAATTTTGAACAGGATTAAGGAAGAGTTATATGACATGCTAATGTGCCGTCAGATTAATAAAGAACTATATGACTTTTTCACTATAGAGTCTCCACGGATACCCTATATTAAGGCCTTACCCAAAATGCATAAGGATATACTCCCACCCCCCATCAGACCGATTGTGGATGGTGAAGGATGGGCCACACAAAATATCTCCTTTTACCTTGAAAAGAGTCTAAGACCAATTATGAATCAGGTTCCCACCATTTTAAGGGTTAGTTATCAATTATTAGAAATACTTGATAATCTTAAGGTAGAACTAATACATGGGACACATCTATTAGTTACATTAGATATACAAAGTTTATTCACATGTATCCCTAATGACCAGGGTATACAATCCATTAGAGAATTGCTTCAGCTATACCCTGAAATCAGTTGTAATAAGAATATATTAATATGTCAATTATTAGATCTGGTTCTTTCAAACAATGTTTTCTCCTTCTCAAACCAAATGTATTTACAGAAGTGGGGTGTTGCCATGGGCACACCCTGTGCCAATACATACGCAAATTTGGTTGTTAATTGGTGGGAAAGAGAATATTTATTCAATAATGACTTATATAAGAAAATTATATTATATTCCAGGTTTGTGGATGATATCTTAATAATTTGGGAAGGCACAATAGAACAGTTTGAGAGTTTTTTGAAATACCTAGAAAGCACATCGAGTTTTCTAAGGTTCACAATGGAGGCATCCTATACTGAAATAATTTTTTTAGATTTGAATCTAAAGATTAATAATGGGAAAATTATATCTAGTTTATACAGAAAGAGGTGTTGGAAGAATGCAATACTTAGTTTTGATAGCATGCATCCTAGGTATGTCTTCAGTGGTATAGTGAAAAGTCAATTCACCAGACTTAACAGAATATGTAAAGAACACTTAGACCTTGGAACCCAAGCAGATCTGATGGAAGAACTATTTATAGAGAGGGGCTACAATAAGATGATGGTCAAAGAGATTAGAGAGCAAGTAATTAGAACAACAGATGATTCTGACACATTACAGATAGAGAGAGGTCATTGGAGTTATAATGAAAAATTTCACCCAAGACATCAAGAAAGAGTGCAGTTCATTACCACATATACCAATGATAATAAGAGAATTATAGAAATTATAAAAGAACATTGGCAGGTGCTGATAATAGATGATAGAACTGCAAAATTAATAGGTGAAAGCCCTAGATTCATATATAGGAACAATAAGAATTTAAAGAGATTATTATGTAAAACATACAAGAAAGAAGTGACCATGGATATAGAGCCCACTATGAATATGGGCACTTATGCATGTAATCAATGCAATATGTGTAAATTTATTACAGGAGTTCAGATATATACACATCCTGTCTTGAACTATGTGTTTAGACCTAGATTTCATGCATCATACAATACCTGCAATGTTATTTATTTAGCAACTTGTGAACACTGTTCAGCATTCTACATAGGACTTACTAAGAGAGAATTTAAGAAGAGAATATATAATCACATATATGATATAAAGAAGAATAATGAAACCAACGCTTTGGCGAAACATATAAGGCAATATGGAACACACAGTTTCAAATTCAGGGTCTTACAAATTATTGAAAAAGACAGAAGTGGGGGTGATATGGTTAATGCACTTGAACAGAAAGAACTATATTGGATATTAAAGATGAAAGCACACCATCCACCAGGTCTGAATCAATATGTTCCCATGAAACCAGTGTTAAGAAAGAATTAATATTGCTAATGTCTACATATTATTTATTCTCTGGGATCTATAAGCCATACATACTTATGCTGTTATATATATTGCACATTAACTGGGTTTCTTACAACTAGTTTATTTATTTATTAATTGATTCATATTTATTTCTCAATATTATAGGATTTTGGTTTTAACTATATTTATATATATACATATATACATATTTTTATAATAATTCATAAGCACTAAGCACTTTATCAATATAATATACACTATATTTACATGGATGTTATACTGGATATAGATTTCAATTTGATTCATAACATTCAGGTTATAAATATGGATCTATTATAATAATGTGAACATTACTGGCTTGATTATTTGTTTTAATAATGAATTACATTAATTTTATTTATATTCATTATTACTATCTCTACTTTTATTGTTTTAAATTTGATAGTTGCATCTAGTTTTTGATATATATTTTAGAATTAGTTCAATAATGCATAGATGCTATGTTAATAAATTGTTAGGTTGTGCTGTATTAAATAATATATATTCAACATCGTCTTATAGGTCAGCTATACCTTTAAAAAGCTTGAGATGTTACTAATTGGTAAGGCAATTGTTTTAATTGAATCTTAGATGATACTATTTAAACTGAGCTACTTTTGTGTATAATGAAATCTGATGAAGCGTATGGTGCATACGTGAAAGCGCTCATTTCGTTTTTCTTTGCCTTTTTGTGGAATAAAGAAGAATTTTTAACCAAACACTGATGGTTGTTCAATGAATGGTGTGATTCCAGCTGCCTTTTCGTTCTGGTTCTACTTGTGTTTCATATTACTATGTAAGAATAATATGTAAAATCTGTTTCTCATATTGGGGCTTAGTCCTCCATTTATGGGGAGTTCTCCTGATCCTTGAGCTAATGTGATGAGAAGTTATGTCCTCAACTCAGCACTGCATGCACCACTTACTACTAAACAGAATGAGGCCACTCCACTGTGCCTACCCAATAGAGGCATCAAAAATGTGACATTCCATGCCTCTCACCAACAGATTCCACACCGGATCCATTCCCACAGTAGCACAACAGATCTTTCTTGAGGGATTTCATTCCTGTTACATCAGTCCAGGTTATTCCTCGAAAGCCACCCTGTCACTGGAAGACATTATGCCTTCGCCAGAAAACCACCGTGTCTATCTCCTGTGATGCATCCACCCCACCTACACTGTGATGCCAGCCATGTGTCCATTGTGTCCCTTAGCACATGCAATCAAATTTGACCCACTCCACTGTCCCTCCTGTGGGGTGTATGCGGAGATGCCTGATACACAGTGTGACTGTCTAGAATAGCTTTTAACTAACACTGGGTGGATCACATTTGTTCTGGATGACATCATACTATCACTGCATGCTCATCAGGGTACGTATACCTAGACTAAGTGCTGCAGCTTTGCTTGTGCTACCAGGTAATGCTGTGGTGGAGTCAGTGGTTCCCGGGACTGACAGCTGGACTGTATACTTTGTAATAATCATATTATGTAGAATGCAGCATGTTACAGACCTCTTTGTGGTTGTGGCAAAGTCATATTGCAATCCCCCCACAAATATATCCAGACAGTAGAATTAGGCCTTTAGCTGGCTAAACATACACACTATGATATTTCTGATTTGCTTTAAGGTAGTGTTATATTACAGCTTGGCTATGCCTTATGGGTTCTGTATAGGTATCATCAACCATACTGTGCAATATTATTATCCAAATGGTAAGTGCAACTGAACAATCAAGGCTTATTGGAGTGGTTTGGCCAGATCACTATATACATGCAATGTACTATAGAGCTTAAATTATCTCTTCACAAAACAGCCACAGTTGGAAGGTTTAAAAATATGTAATAATAAATAATAAAAACACAAGACAATACTTCTTACTCAGTGCTAATCAAGAGTTCAGAGATCACAGAGAAAAACTTAAAATAATACATTAGAAAAGTTCTGACATCAATACAGAAAAAAAACTAATCTAATTTTCCTAGTTCCTAGCTATATCTAAGAGAAAACACAGTTTTAAAATAAATGTACATATAGACACAGGCAGAGTGCTGGTGAGTTGGATGTTCTCAAGATAAATGCTAAATGCCCTCTGATTCTCTCTTTAAATTGGTAACACAGTGCTACTTCACATTACATCATTCTTAACAATTTTCTGTTTTTCCCAGGCTAACAGAAACTCAGAGGTTAATAGCCCTTCTGATCTTACAGCTGGTCAGGAATTCAGAGCAATAAAATATATTATACATGCAAATTCTAGCAATTAGCTCTGGTCTCAAAACAATAGCCAAAATTCCTTCATCCAGACATCTCTGCTCCGGGTTTTAGATCAAAGAATTATACCATGCTTGACTTATCAGCTTTCCTCTAGCAGAGTGCAATGTGGTTACATTTTTGAAGTTCAACATTTAGCAAAAAGAACAAGCATGTGGCTTACATTAATATTTACAAATGACATAATTATCTACAAAATTCTATCTGGCTAGGCTGGCAGCCTTCACCTATCTTCACATAGACCAACATGGAGTATGACACAGTCATAACAGTGCCTGTTTTTGAGATAATTGAGTGCACATTTGATGTGACAGATCCTGGCACTGGACAGACAGCTGACCCTGACTCTTTCCTTCTCCAACCTGGTGAATGGGATGTAAGTGTGTCTCAGAATGGAGTCACCTATAACTAAAACATGTTTGATTACACCTGGAGAACAGATTTGGATATGACATCTGTCCATATTTTCCACTGAATGTCAAAGAGTGCTGCTTCCTGTTTTTCTATAGTGCTTTCTAATTAATCTCAGATGATACCTAGCTCCACAGGCAATTGAAGCAATGCTGTCTAAAACTTCCAAATTGGTATTTTGGTTAGTGGCAATCACCAGTGATCTTGCATATCATTTTCTAAGTATTTCATTACTATTTATGTCAGTGTACATAATGCATTTAGTCTAATGCCTTAGAACAGAATACCTGCTGGGGTAGTCTTTTGACACAGACATTTGGCTGATTTGTTATCTGTTTCCTGTTGAGAATTAGTATTTAAAGACCCATTAATCAGATTTCAAAGCATTTACTGGACATTACCATTTTCCCCCAGCATTTAATGATAATGTTGCTGCACATGTAAATTTGTCAAGAAGTGTTAGCTCTCCTTCAACCCCTGACTGTGCTGAATGCTTTGAAGAGAAGAAAACAAAAGGAATCTTCATTCATTGTAAGCATTCGTAGGGCTTCCTTCAGACACCTATCCAGACTAAGGCAGATGCATATATGGTGATCAGATGCATGGGAACAGAATCTTCCAGTTTTGCCCCTTGCAGGGTTGAGCATGTTTGACTCTACAGTAAAAATGCATGTCATGCTTTGAGCCATTAGTGTGTGTGTGTGTGTGTGTGTGTGTGTGTGTGTGTGTGTGTGTGTGTGTGTGTGTGTGTGTGTGCGCACGCGTATGTGTGCGTGAGTGGTGCGTGTGTGTGTGTGTGTGTGTGTGTGTGTGTGTGTGTGTGTGTGTGTGTGTGTGTGTGTGTGTAATTATATATGACAAGAACAGGGAGATCTCTGCCCATGCACCTCACCAGTTTATATTCTTACTAAGCCAGCCTTCTCTTCAGACTTTGTATATATACCTTTCAACACCAGCTCTCTTCCACTCTTATTACCTTTTTTTTTTGTTTTGGCATAGAAGACTGTACTTCCATACCTTTCTGTATCCTGACTGTAATATTTAACCAGTCTCTTTTTTTATCTTTTGATTATTGCATAACTGGTGTCCTTCCCTGTGGTTTATTGTAACCTTTATGTCAGTCTTTGTAAAGTATTGTAAATATGCATTGCTCATTTGCAACACTCTTTAAATGCTGCTTCCTCCATGGGCCTCTACTGAAATCTGAATGTATTACAAAAATTCAATAAATAAATCAAATTATTCATTTCATACCAAGACAGAGTATAAATGGATAGGTCTGGCCCCCTTTGTCATTTTATAGCTTCCAATACTTTGTTCTCAAACCAGATTTAATAACTAGTTATACACCCACCTTCCTAGTTTACTGGAATATCACACATTTGCCTTGTAGTATTCCATTGAAGCCCTAACACATATTTCATGGCAGCAAACTGTGCAAGGTCTTTGGTCACACACTGACACAGACAGATTTCCACATCTGTCAGTATTTCAGGCATTTCTGTGCCACACAGCATTTCCTCCAAAGAAATACAGCTACTTGTCTATAATCAAGGAATAAAAATATTCCTTTTTATTTGCTTTATTTAGCATCCACAATTAGCTTTCTCTGGCCACTTCATGAATATGTGTACCTCCAGTATTGGAGTGCTCAACATTATTTGCATTTCCAAACAATAGCTGTCTTGGGGGTTGGTATTCAATCCTTTCGTACTCACCTTTGCAACTCTTACAGTTGTAAGGGCCATGCTCTGGTGACTTGAAGCCTAGCTGGTGTGTCACTATTAAGTTATGTAAGATAGTGTAGTAAGTGAAGGGAACCATAATGATAGGTGGATGATCTCATTGTAATTCTAAAATTGTAATAACTGAGAGGTTGATGTCAGCAATTAGTGAACATTTCCTGTAGCAGACTTACTCCATCTTATACCAGACAGTCGTTCACATAATTAATGCCATTGTCAATTGTGTCACAAAGAATGGCATAGTTGTTGCAGGCCTACCCATGAGATGTGTAGGGTGGTGCTCAAGCACAGTCGAATTATTCATTTTAATGTGTACAGGACAATTTTGTATAAGTAGTTGTATAGTCTGTTTTATTTCAAAGCCTTTGATTATTATTAAAGTGAGTATATTAATTGCAATAAGGCATTGACAAGTTCGTAACAAGCTGGAACCAATCCCATGGAAAGACACCTTTTTACACAATGTTTGAGAAACCATTATTAGCCATGAGACTTAATACCAAGTGGGTGGTCACATTCCACAGGCAACACACTGTTCAGAATCCTGTGTATCAGTTATACCCTCCTAACAGTGTTTGCAGTCCAACCATTGTGTAGTGTGTTCCATTTCACCTGTGCAGTGGATTATGGCTGGTTCCCTTGACACATTTTAATTTGTGTGATCATGTACTAATGTCTGATGCACAGTGTGAGAGAGCCTATATTACTCAGGTTTCAGAAAGTTGATGGCAAAGAGGTATATGTAATGTGATACATTTTTTTGGCATCCTGAAGGAATTTCTTGTGTACACACATATTTTTACAAACAGCACAGTCCTATGAAGTATGTGTGCGGATGTCAGCCTGTGCTGTTCAGGAGAACTTTGAGCAAGATGTCCAATATTCACAAATGCCACACAGCATAGCCTGGTAAAGTGACTTTCACAAAGGAAAATTATTATTGGAAAATTGACATTCAGTACACCTGACACTGTAAATAGAAGTTTAGTCCTTTGCACTTACTGTCTGACATCACAAATTCGGTTAGTAGAACTGGAATGGGATGCTGCAGTTCTCAATTTACTGAAGGTTATAACCCTCCCGAGTGCTGTTTCCTACAAACTGCACACATTTCTTAGTTTTGGAGAGACCATAGAATAAGTAGTAATGTGCCATTATGAAGGACTCGGTCTTGCTAAATATTTATTTTTATTTATTTATTTTATTTTACAATTGTTAACCGGGAAATTCCGACTGGACCAGGTCCATTTTCAGCAGAGGCCTGGGGAGAAAAGCTCTGGCATCTAGTTGTACAAAACATTACAGCAAGTATAATACACAAATAAGATGTAGTAAACAGGTTACAACATATATGATGAACATAGTAATATAACAAGAAATAACTAAAAGTACTCCAAATAAATGATGGTACAGAAAATAAGTAAAATGACAATGTCAGTTATACATTGGTAAGAGAAGAAAATATATTAAGTAAATTCTACAGTTAAAAGTTCAGCTTTTGAAATGAACAAGCAGGCAAGTGATCAGAGAGCAATTTGGAGAGTTAGGGTAAGGTTATATGATACAGGGACATAACCAGGTACAAAGGAGATGTGATTTGAGGGAGTTTTTGAATATAGAGATGGAGGGGGCAGTGGACATGGAATGGGGTAGAGAGTCCCAATTTCTGGCAACGGTGTGGGAGTAGAGTACTTTCCCTGCATTATTATTGGCCTTGGTGATGGAGAGGAGAGATTTTTCACTAGATCTGAGGTACCGGTTTGCAGTGTAGACAATAACTAGATTGGATATTGAGGGTTTTTTTCAGGGGATTTGAGAATATTGTAGGCTGTACCCAGCTGGTGATAGTTAAGTAGCTGTGATAGCTCAAGTCATTTTAGTTCTTTTAGTGCAGTGCAGTGATGGGTTCAATAGGTTGAGTTAGTAGCAAACTTGGCTATTTTATTGTAGCATGATTCTAGTATGTCTAGGTCACACTTTCTGATTTGGGTGAAGATTGGTGCTGCGTATAACAGAGTTGAGAGGAGGTCGCTTTGTGCAAGAGTGACTCTAGCTTTTTGTGAGAGAAAGGACATATGCCTGTTGTGTACTAGTTTTATGGTATGTGAGATGTGGACACCAAAGTGAAGATTATTGTCAATTTCAATGTCCAGAAGTTTGGTGTGGTTATAGGGGGAGATGGTGGTGCTGTCCTTAGATGTTATGGTAAAGGAGAGGGTCTTTTTTGATCTATTAGGGGAACATAGTAGCAATTTTGTCTTTTTGTGGCTTAGAATTAGTTGGATACCTGAGATCCATCTTTTTACAGAGTTGAAGGTATCCTGAGTGAGTGTTTGTAGGGTGGTGGGAGATGAGGTGGAGCAGATTAGGGTTGAATCATCTGCATATTGAATGAGTGTGGAATGCTGTGTAGAGATATTGAGGTTATTTGTGAATATAGAAAATAGTAGCGGGTCCAGTATAGAGCCCTGTGGGACTCCTATGGTGGTTAGAACTTGTGGAGACAGATTTCCTTTCTACTGGACAGATTGTTGCCTGTCAGATAGGTAGCTTCTGAACCAGGCTATAGTAGAGGAGGTGAAGGATAGTGATGTTAGTGAGTCTAGTAGGATGGAGTGGGAGACCATGTCAAATGCCTTTGAGAGGTCTAGGAAAATGGCTGATACATACTTGTTATCGTTCCTGTGAAGGTTGATAATGATTAGTGAAGGACAGAAGGGTGGTGGTAGTGTTGTGATGTGGATGGAAACCATGTTGTGTGGTAGATAGGAGATTGTGTGTGTTAAGAAATGTCATCACCTGCAAATGGATGCATTTCTCAAGAATTTTAGATAGGGGGCACAGGATGGCAATAGGTCGGTAGTTGGAGAAGTCGTAGGAGTTACTTCCTTTATGGAGAGGAATGATGTGAGATACTTTCCAGAGTTTGGGTACGTAGGATTCTTGTATGGAGTGGTTGATTAGGATGGAGACAGGATAGATGAGCAGAATAATGTTATAATAGAAACAATATAAAAATGCCTCAAAGAGAAATTACTTATGACAGTGCAAGGAATAGAGAATTGCTTTATTCATTTATTTATTTGATATTTGTTTACCGGGGTGGTCTGACTAAGTCTACAGAACCCATTTTCAGCTGAGACCAGGGGAGGAAAGCTCCACATACAATGCAATACAAATACATTATATTCCAAAAAAAACAATACAAGTGACATAAGGAATACTATACATAAATAAGTTGATAGAACATAAGCTAGATCGCAAGATATACTACACATCTGGACAATTATATAATAGTTTGCTGTAGAATTTGAGAACAACATAGTAACTTCAAAAAGAAAACATTAGTTATATGAGTAGTATGAGTGATATAGAATTTCCTAAAATATTCAGTACTCACCCCCCCCCCCCCAAAAAAAAATCATTGCACTATATGGACCATGGAAAATAATTTAATTTTATGTACATTCTTTTACTGTGTGAGTATCAGAGCGTCAGTTTTGTGAAATAGTGTTTTGCTGTAATTTAACAAATCTGGATATGACTAGAATGACAGGAAATTACAGAAAAAACATGCCACAGGACATCTGATCCTCAGAATAAAGAAACAGTTACACAAACCCAAGTTGCAGTAATATTGTGTTGTAGATATAGTAAGGGATGAATAATTTGTCACTAGTAATAAAACAAACCGAAGTAATCAAGTAATTTCTGCAAAGTGCACCCAGACAAAAATAATTAAACTACTTAAATAAATAAATACATTTTCCTACTGCAGACAGAGGGGAAGAGATTTAGATTGGAAGTCCCTTCCTTTCTATTATGAGTTGTCAACTGCACCTAATTCTGCAAAGAACTCTTATTGCTGTGACTGTTTTAACACCTCTGCAATAGTGTGGGAGGAGGGGGGAGTCAATTCATCTTGGACTGCAAAAGAAAACCCTAAACAAAGGCCTGCAATTTAGCTACTTTTCTGGTTGTAATTTATTTATTTATTCACATTTGTTTACCAGGAAAGTTCACTGGGCCAGAAAGTACCCATTTTCAATGGAGGCCCGGGGAGAAAATTTCCAAAAAGATTCATACAATACATACATTTGATAAAATACCTAATTGGCAAAATGCAAGAAAATACAATTGATAAAATACTCACTTGGCAAAATACAAAACAAAGTAATAAGGCAAGTCACTGTGCATAAACCAGCTGTACTGACAGTAGGAATATACACAGGCACAGTAATCAGATGTAGATTATCATCCAGGTGAAGTTTTAGATGTTAGTATAGGATGGAGGTGGGTAAAGTGGGATTAGCAGGAGAGAGATAGAGTCAGGTTATAGGTTGTGAGGCACTAACACATGAGCATAGCCACTGGGAGGAAAGATGTTGTCTTATTTAAAATCACACGTGTGAGAGATGGCATCACATTCAGATGTCTCCCAAAATAATTAAATCATAGCTCTTTTCTAAGAAAATATCATTCAGAATAACAAACTTTATCAATCAGACAACTGCTGTTGACCAATAAGAAATTGTTTACTAGTACATTGTACAATATGGTTATTCATTAGATCAGTTGTAAATATCAATTATAAAATACATCAGTTGTACTGAAATAAATTAGCAGTACTTTAAACAAAATTTTTGACTCTGTGGTAAAACAAGTAGAAAGAATGCTGCTTCAGATATAATGGGTAGAAACATTTGTAACTGTTTTAGTGTTCCAGCTGACTTGCTTGTTCAGCAAAAACATTCTCTTTCAAATACACAAACCTTCCTGTCTCACATGTGCATGCACCATCAGAAGGGTAAGATTTAACCCTTTACAATCAGAGGTGCTATGTTATCACATTCTTGGGTACAGTGACAGAGCTTCACACATTTGGTACAGAATGGCTATGATATCACAATCTCTGGTCCAGTCACATAACTTGATCCATTTGGTACTAAAAGGCTTTTTTATCACATTCTTGGGTCACAGCCGGTCTTAGGCATAGGCAAAGTAGTTGAGTGCCTAGGGCTCCATACAGAGCGGCCTTATAAAAGGTGCAATTTTTATATATTGATTTGTTTTAATTAATTTATTTTTCTCAGTCCATAAAGTCTGGGTTGTTCTCGGCATCCTGTCTCTGGGTCTTTCCCAACTGTACTGTAGTGTTTGCACTCTCCCTCCACTTCCATAGTCCTGTCCATCAAGGGTGCCGGAACCATAGCGCAAGGAGGGTGAGCACTCTCCCACTTTTACAGCTGCAGGTTGACCAGGAAGCTTCAACTATTAAAAGAAAAACAAAAAACAACTTCACTAAATGGTGCAAGTGCCTTCTCCTTTAAGGAGGAACATGCATGTTTCGCATGTATGCACACCACTGAGGATGTAAATACATTCACACTCACACTCAGCATTTAAGCTGGCAGTTCTGTTAAGAGAGAAGGGAGATAAGGCAAATGCATGTGTGTGCTTGTGGCCATTCGATTGAGAAAGAAGGTGTGTGTGTGTGTGTGTGTGTGTGTGTGTGTGCGTGTGTGTGTGTGCGTGCGTGCGTGCGTGTGTGTGTGTGTGTGTGTGTGTGTGTGTGTGTGTGTGTTACTGTGTGAGAGAGTAAGTGTATGTATGGAATTGAAACTAACTGTTCATTGCTTTATGAAAGAGAAGGTGTGTGTGCGTGTGTGTGTGTGTGTGTGTGTGTGTGTGTGTGTGTGTGTGTGTGCGCATGCATGCGTCTGTGTGTAAAATACATTTATTTCTTAAAATAGTTGCTTCGAGCCTAATGACATTACAATGTTTGCCCAGTACTACTGCACTCCATACTTCTTTTACTGCAGTTCCTTTTTAATGATGACACTTCTGTTGCACTATTTTTTTACTGTTGTATGACTGATATTGCACCATATGTCCTTGTAGCTGTCATTATACTCCCAAGTATTACATGTGAAAAATACCCTTTTAGACCTAGCTCACATATTCTGTTACCAAAAAAAAAAAAAACAGCAGTAAATAGGGTAACTAAGAAAACAAATGAGTACTGGAACAGTGCATTGACATGTTGGTTTGTAAATTGTTCTGTCTTTAAGGTCTTTAAGGTTGTTGCAAATTATACAGAAGCATTCCGTGTTTATTATTTTCCCTTCTTTATGGAGGTAGGCAGATGTATTATATCACCTACCCGGGCTCCAGTGTGTGTATGTGTATGTATGTGTAGGGAATTTAAATTAGCCATTCTGTTTGTATGAGAGATAAAGTGCGTGTGAGTGAATGTGTGTGTGTGTGTGTGTGTGTGTGTGTGTGTGTGTGTGTGTGTGTGTGTGTGTGTGTGTGTGTGTGTGTGTGTGTGTGTGTCTTACTGTGTGAGAGAGTAGGTGTATGTATGGAACTGGAACTAACTGTTCACTGCTTTATGAAAGAGAAGGTGTGTGTGTGTGTGTGTGTGTGTGTGTGTGTGTGTGTGTGTGTGTGTGTGTGTGTGTGTGTGTGTGTCTTACTATGTGCGAGAGTAGATGTATTTATAGAATTGGAACTAACTGTTGTGTGTGTGTGTGTGTGTGTGTGTGTTTAACATACTTTTTAAATGGCCAGATTAGCCTTATAGTTTTGACCTGTTTCTCATAAAATTTGTGGTTTTCTGGCAAATCAGGGAGTACTGTAGTCATTAAATAATGACATATGTGAGTTTTAGACTTTATATCCCTCAGAAAATACATGCTAACATAAATCCTGTTATTCTAGCAACTTTCTAAGTTAAAAAGAGCAATATTTAAAATCCATCCCTATTTTGGGCAATTGTATCCCCATTATTTTTGGCTTTGTCCAGATCTCTTGCACTAAGAAGTTGAGAGTTATGCCTGCCTCTCAACTGTTCAGAATTTTGCAGAATATCCTGTTTTTTGCCTGACATCTTTGGCCTATTCCACAACATTTGTGGTTTCCTGGCACATCACTAAGGATTGAAATAACTAAATAATGTCATACTTTTGAGTTTCAGACTTCATTTCCTTCAGAAAAATGCATGCTAAGACCAGTGCTCTTATTCTAGCAGGTTTCTAAGTCTATAAGAGCAGTATTTAAAATCTGTCCCTATTTTTGGCCCTTTGCCCCTCCCCCATTATTTTAGGCTTTGTCCAGATTTCTTATGATAAGAAGTTGAGAAGTACAGTGGTATGGTGTGTAATGTCCTAGTTAGGGGGAGAGCAGGTTAGACAATTAACTTGATCAGGCTTGACCATGAAACTTGGTTACAAGAGACAAGAGCCTGAATCCTCTACACCAACTACCAGACTGCCGATGGAATTGTGAGTATGAGTTTCAGTACATTTTCAGGGAATTGAGTTTTAGTGCATTTTCAAGGGATTGTGAGCTTCAAGGAAAAAAGTTTACTGTTGCTCATGCTAAGTCTGTTTTCAGTGTGTAATTGTTTTGTTTATGAAATAGCAGTCACGTTTTGTGTTGTAGAATATGAAAGCAGCGTCAGTAGCATAATTGCCTTTGGTGAAGAACGTTGTGGATTCTACTCCCACTCCATGTAGAACAAGTGTTGATATTGCAGTGCCCATTTTATTGCTGATTATTTGGTGCATTTTAAGGGGGGATAGGGGTTCTACACTCTCGAGTATATCCCCCTTTGTATGAGATTCCTAATAACTATAAACCTGTTGCCAGTTTAGCAGTCATCCCCTACTGTAATATTACCAGCTTACATGTTTTTAATGTAATATGGGCAATTAATTCTTCAAGGGTAGCAGGTGCTGAATTTGTAGATGAAACATTGAAATATAAAGTTGTTTGCCAGTAGCAACCTGTTCATTAGTTACAGATCTCTTTGATGTTGAATTATTTGGATGACTTTTACTTCTGCAGAGATTGTGCTTACTGAGTGATATTGGTAGATTGTAATGGCAGAAGTCTGAGTGGCTTTTTATGGCTGAAATTTTCTGATGTGGGTAGTTTTGTCATTATTGGTTCATACATTTTGTTTCATTGCTTATTAAAAGAATATTTAAAACTACAAATTTAAAACACATTCTGATGAGTGGTGCTGTTAACACAAGCAGGAGGGTGAATCAAAGAACACATACATGTATGTGTCCCTAAAAATGTGTGCAAGGACTCTATGGTTTGAAAACTTGTACTCAGTGTCGAAATATAATCTTTCTATATTGCACAGCTTATGAACAAATGGATTGTGACTAGATCTAGAGATGTTATTGTCCCTCTTTACACAGCCCTCATTAGGTCAATCATTTTGTATAATGCCCACTTTGACATGTATCTGTCCAAACACATGCAACAACTGGAATGCCCATAGAAATACCTTACTATAAAGATACAAGTCCTAAACAATAGGTCTTTCATTGACTATGTCAAAGCCTTATCACTATACTCGGTATCCTACAGTTTGCTAAGAGGTGACTTGCGGCTGGTATACACTATGACCTAATACTGATGGACCTACTTAACATCAGTAAGTCAAATGGTATCTGAAATACTCAGTCCGGGTAGCTAAACAGAATGATGTGGAGAGCCAGATATATATCACAGAGGATACCACTGTTTCAGAACAGACTCTACATTCAAGTAAAAGAAAGAATATCCCTGTCCATATTCAAATGCAACTTGGATCTAAGGATGGGTAATAGAAAATGCACCCCAGGATTGCCCCTCATGCCACTAATGGATAGATGCAGTTCCTAAGTAATGCAGTCCTTAAATGGGTCCCCTCAAACTATCTATGGTATGATCAGTTATTCTCATTTTGGTTAAATACACAATTTTCATCCATGAGATGGGGAAGACCAATCATGAAATGTTAATTCAGGCACCAAAAGTAAAATTGGCTAAGCTTAAAATGTCCTCCAAGTGAACTGTGTTGAGGGAGCAAATAGTTTAAAAAAAAATTGCCCCTTTTAGATCACTAAGTGCCCCTCTCACCCTCCACTCCCCCAGCCTTCAACAGCTTCCAGCACCTCTGCTGTCCATCCCTTGAATATTAAGATGTGAATCAGGGAGGGAGGGAGGGAGGCACATAAAGCACAGGGCTTGACTCCCTGCTGTGCTCTTCCATTCCCTCCCCCTGAATTTACAGTAACACACCAACTCCTCCAGTCTGCAACAACAACAACCAACTCCTCCAGTCTGAGCTGCTGTCTGCTAGTATAAAATTCAGATCACGTCCGCCTCTCATCCTGTTCTTCGGTAACGAGGTTGAGGCAGGCTGATTGGATTTTTGTTTTTGTATCCTGTGGCTTTTATAAGTCGGTGATGGGCAGCCTGAAGACTGAAACTTCTCTTCTGATTGAACTAAAGCAGCAAAGTGCTCATTTTTGAATTTCACTGCTGGTTCTGCCTGGTAAGTCGATGTGATTTTGAGTTTTTGCTGTGTGTGTTTTTGTTATGCACTGATGGTAAGCGGCCAGTCTATGTTTCTCAACTGTCCAAATTTCCCAGGAGAGTCCAGTTTTCACCCAGTTGCTCCATTTTTTATGTCTGTCTTTACAAATCAAAGGAAACTCCAGGCTGCCACAGCATCTGAGCAATTACCTTTGATAAAGAACTGGTAAGTGCTTTCACAGTGTACAATACTGCTTCATCAGACCATAGTAAAAGTAACAAAGCAGGCAAACTTTTAAATACAAAGTAATCCAATCAAATACAGACATTAAAATCACATCACAATTAAAAAGCATCTAAGCAGTGATTATGCCACCTCAATATGCACCAATAAATACACCTTAAACTGACAAGCCTGCAACTCACTGTTGTAATGGGCATGACTTAAAACAGGTTTTAAAGATACCCTTTCATTCATTCCAGAGAATGAATGTAATAACCTTAGCATTAAAGAAGAAACTGTATTTAAAGCCAAATGGACCTCACACATACAATTAAAAAAAGTTTATAAATCTTGTTCAGTTAAAGGTTTCCTCACATATGTAAATAAAGAATGCTGGGATAAAAACAGATGTTAAAAACATGCAGCATCTTAGTTGCACATGTGGCTGTAGCATGCAGCATCACATCAAAGTCCCCAGAGTGAGCGAAAAGAAAGGTTTCCCTAGACTTGGAGACAGACCACTGCCATAAATAAATGCAGAAAAGTACAGTCATGATGGTAGCAGCATACTTGCTAAACTGTTTTTCTTAACAGAGATTGTACTTGCTAAAAAGAAGGTGCCAAGGGTAAATGTAAGTAAAAGAAGCCATCAAGAGTAATTATAAGTAAACTTTGGAACACTGGACTGTTTATTAGTTTTATAGTATAACTTGACAGTAGGGAAGGTAACTGTACAGTGCCGTCCATGTATGTCAGGGACAGTGTATGACTCACTGTTCAAAGTATGTTTGGATATGATGCTCTCCTATGCACCATCATTCTTCCTCCCAGCACAACAGAAATACTCGATTGTTTGTTCTGTTAAAAATAATTCCATGACAGATAGACTTTCTATGAAATAGACTGATTAGTTAAGCTGTTACACAAACTAAGGGCTCTAGGCACAAATTAGTTAAGTAACTACCTTTGTGTACATATTTCCTACTTTAAAATGGAAATTATCACTTTCCTTTCATCGAGTATTTTACATCATTATAACTATTTTGAAATTTTAAATCACAATAAAGAGACATAAGAATATCTAAAACCAAAATCCCAAGTGCTGAGTAAGAGACAGAATAAAATAAACATGGGATACAAAGCAAAGAAAATCCATTAGCTAAACATATCAGAAATATCAGCAGTGAACATAATTATACTTTTATGGTTGTTGAGATCATGCACGTATATATGAGGCTAAGTGATATCCCCCAACAAAACAAAAAACAGGGAATTATATTGAATCTTGCAGTTGCAGGCAGATAAATGCAAAGGGCTGGATGGTAACGTTTCTTTAAGACCAGCCCTCAAAGCTACAGGGCTCTTCAGGTGAAAAGGATTATGTTTTAAGTGGAAAGTATACATGGTTTGCAACTAAGTATTTTATTGGTTGAATGTGAATGTCTTCAGAGTATTTATTTAAGTTGTTTTTATATTGTTTTATGGTCTGAAGAAGCTGACATAGTTAGTGAAAGTGCTTACCATCTTTTTGTGATAGCTTGTTTTGTGGAAGTTATTAAATTTCAACAATCCAAAAAAATCCAGAAAACAAACTCAAAATCACCAAAAATAGGAACCACAAATATTCAGCAAGAACGAAGTGTTTAATGTGAGACTTTAGACAAGCAAGAAAAAGAATTCCACAGACAAATTCCACACAATAAGTGCTTTTGTCTTGTTAGTATCAAGACTTCCTCAGACAATTAAAAACATTCCTCATACCATATTTAAATCCCCCTTATAAAATACACTTACCCCTTCCTTTGATTTTTCTATAAAAACTCACCAATTTAAACTTTAACATCATGTTTTATCGTTCTAAAGATTTTAGCCTTAAAACACTGATGACAGATACATGTTCATTCAACCTCGATCTTAGCCAATCATAATCATGATTCTATCTATGATTGGCTAAATATAGGTTGACATAACACTTGCAGGGGGATTTAAATATGGTATGAGGAATGTTTTTAATTGTCTGAGGAAGCCTTGATACTAACAAGACAAAAGCGCTTATTGTGTGGAATTTTTCTGTGGAATTGTTTTTATTGCTTGGTTTAAAGTCTCACATTAAAGACTTCATTCTCACTGAATATTTAGGGATCCTATTTTTAGTGATTTGAAGTTATTAAATTAATTGATTTTACTTCTGCTGAGATGCGGTGTTTTTTTTTTTTTTGGTGTGTTTCTAGTAAGCTTATCTTTGACACTCTCCCTTTAAATAAGTGAATGTAGTTAATTCACTTTTCTCTCACTGAAGCTGCATTTTTGCTTAGTGTGAAGCCTGAAGTTAGTAATTAAATTGCTGAGTTACGGAGTTTACTTTGTCTGGTTTATTATGTATTTTATTATTATGCTTAACACTTACATCTTTGTTTTATCAGTCAAGACTGGTTACAGGAAAACCATTCTTTTGTCCAGCTTACTTATACATGAAATGATTAAAGTGTGCATAATATATAGTGTTTCTATGTGATGTTAAACCATTTCACTAGTTTTTGTTTTTCTACTGTTTTTATTATAGCATTTATTTCGTATTACAAAATTCAAAGACCTTTCTGCAATAAAACAGTTGAAAAATAAGATAAAAGTGTGTACTACCAACCCACCCACATTGTAATCAGTGTGTAAATAAAAATAGATGAAAGAGGAGCACATTCATTACTAGTACAGAAGAAATGACATAATGAATAAAAGTTTGGCTTGTGAAGTTTAGCTTTTTTCATATATTCAAAATCTCTTAATATATCAAATAGAATTAACATCTGAGTCAGAATCTGCTGAGGATTTGTTAATTCGAACAATAAAATAAAAAAAAATGCTTAAAGGGATTAAATTTCACTTTCAGGTATAAAATAAACTTTTTAAATGCTTAAGGCAACATTGCTCATTTAAATGTAGACGGTCATTTGC
>NC_056744.1:1726796284-1726873784 GCF_019279795.1 Protopterus annectens | reverse complement strand
ACAAAAGTAGGAACTATGCCTGATGACCTCAGTGACCACTCAACCTATATATCTCTAGAAGAAAAGATTGACTATCAAAACCTCCTAACATTCTTTAATAGTGACTTATTTCAAAATGAATTCAAAACGGCAAACTGGACCACTCTTGAAATCACTTCCATAATGAATCAGTTCAACTCTTTAACTCAACCTTCCTTTCAATTTTAGATAACCTTGTCTAATATAATCTATAAGAGAAAAAAATCTAATATAGCCTTAGAAGCAAAAAATTCAGCAAAGAATGAATTCAATTAAAAAATATGATTTGATAAAATGGACTTGAATTTCTCCACTTCTGAAACTCTTCACTTTGCCAACCTAGAAATGCTTACAAAAGCTAAAATCTCAGACTTGCGGGAAAAGAACAGGTGAACTTCATTTACATAAACCCAAACAATTCTGGTCTGAGATCATCTGCCTTTCATCCTCAACAGCAAAAACCCCTCCCCAATAAACCTAGACCTAAGCATGAACCCAGGAACAACTCCCATACTGCCTTTTTTTTTAACACCCATCAATCCTTTAATCAATCCCTTGCTAACACCATTTTTTACCCTCTCTTTTACCCTCCAGATAATGTATTTGATTCCTCTTCAACTTCACTCTATCCTCCTTCATCTACAAGCTTATTCTTAAACTGAAAACCCCTGACCCCTCTGCTGACAAACTCCCCTCTCTCTTTCTTCAAAATGCCTCACCTATCTTCACTAACTAGAAGGCCAACCTAAATAAATAAACGCTTTTGCCACCAAGCACCCTTTGCCGCTTTGCCACCATCAAAACCTCAAAACAAACTGGTAGGCTCCTAAAACTCCTAGGCTTTGATATCCCAAAAACTGTCTTTTGATACAATACTCCACCAACCCTATAATACCCCTGCTTTCAACACCCTCTAAATTACTCTCACAAATAATCTACACCTTCGATCCTCCCTTAAACTCATGACCAAATCTGTAAAGTCCAAATCTAGCAAAGTTGACTTCGTTCTCTGGTGACTCTCTGTAGGGGAAGGAAGAACTGGGGATATGCAATCAATCCACTCCTCCCTACCACTCTTTCAAACAAAAAAAAAAACTATGCTTCCAAAATCACTGGCTCTGCTCCTGCAGGACTCCATGCAGACTCCACACAGAAGGCACCCCAGCCGGGAATTGAACCAGGAACCTCTTGCTGTGAGGCAGCAACGCTAACTGCTGCACCACCGTGGCCACCCCTTAGACTACAGAAACTACTGACCCATAAGCTTAACCAGCTTCATCTGTGAGGCCATTAAATAAATCATCATGAACCCTATTAATAAGGACATAGATGACCTCCAAACCCTTAATTTGACAGATTTTGGTTTTGTCAAAGACAGGTCATGCCTGTTAAACCTGGTAGACTTCTTCAAAAGCATCACCAGAGGTACAAATGAAGGCAAATATGTGCATACAACCTACCTTGACTTAGCAAAGGCCTTCAATACAGTTCCAAATTTGGGCATCATTGATAAACTCTCCCAGTTGAATATCAACCCTTATGTTGTCAGATGGATTGCTAACTGGCTCATCTTCAGATCTCACTCAGTCAAAATCGGGGATTTTACCTCGACCAGCAAACCTGTCAGCAGTGGGGTTCCACAGGGATTGGTGGTGGGCCCCGTATTGTTTTGAATATACTTCTCAGAAATTCAGGCTAAAACTGAGGGCCTGTGGCTAAGTTTACTGATGACTGCAAATTAGGCATAATCATGTAATCCCCAGAAGATGGCAGTATACTTCAAGAGGGACTTACACAAATGAATGATTGGTGCCAAAACCATGAACTCAAACTCAATGCTAAAAAATGCATCATCATCCCATTCGGTAAAAACGATATTCATGCAGACTACCGTGTAGACAATACCCTAAGTAACAACTCAGTATTGAGAGAATTGGGAATGCAAGTTGATGGTAGCCTAAACTTTAACCACCACATGTCTACTGTGGTAAGGAAGGCATTCTACATTGATCACCTCATTAGCAAAGGCATTGCCTCAAGAGTGAAACAGGTCATAACTCCCCTGTACTTGACCCTCATCAGGCCAGTAATTGAGTACAATGCTCCCTTTGTATGTACCTTACCTGGGACTTGCAGGAATGTGAAAGACCCCAGAGATTTCTTGTTGTGTCTTTTGGCTTATCCTGGTTAGGGGTCGCCACAGCGGAACTCCGGTCAGCTAATGTTTGGTAGTGGATTTTTACGTGCCGAGCTACCAGCCCTGATGCACAACCTTCAACAAAGGCACGCCCATTCACTCATGCCTCCACACAGAAGACGCTCTGGCTGAGAATCTAATGCGACGTCTTGCTGTGAGGCGACAACGCTACCGCAGCACCACTACTGCGGGTAGACCCCAGAGATTTCTAACCAAGAAAATTACAGGGTCTCCATCACATGCCATGCATTGACAGACTCAAGTCACCATCACTGTACTCAGTAGTGTACGGACTGCTTTCAGGAGACTTGTGCCTGGCCTACAGAGCAATCGCAGGTCCAAACCTAATGGAAATGCTGCACATCCACAAGACTAATGGGAGAAGGGTCACCTGCTCCATGGACCTTAACCTGGCCTGCAACATAAATAGGACCTGCTGGAGAGGTAGATATGTCTCTCAGAGGTTGCCACTCCTCAGGAATAGGCTACCAATTCACATCAAACAGAGCCCCTCTATGACCCTGTTTAACTGTAGCCTAGATGACTGGATGGGAAACCATAAATTCCTTGCCAGGATTTCACATATGATCCTCCTAGATATGAGCATCCATTACTAACTAAGATTTTGAGTTTAGGCTCGATCCTTTATATTGGGTTTCTCTAGTATTATATCAGGTACATATGGATAAGCTTATAAAGACCTTTGGGTCAGTAGCCTAGTAACCACCAATGAACCTATATAATATAAATAAGCTGTTTAATAGGGTGGTTAAGTATAGAAGGATCTCTCTATTGTTATTTATTTTGTTAGTTTTATGTGCAGTGGTGTTCTTTGAAGCAGTGAGCATGTATTATAGATGTTTTTCATTGTTGGAATTCATCAGCAAATTTTCTCTTTGCAACAAAATATCACACTTGATTTCACTTGCGATTTACATTGTTTCACTTTAAACTTAATACATTACATAAAAAATATTTGTCTATGCCTAGATATGATAGTTATGAAACAGTCAAATAAATAAAACTATGACTTCACATGGAACCTGTGTGTCGGCTTGCTTGTTTACTTTATTTTGTAAAATAAATGAAACTGAAATTCCACATGGAATATGTATGTCTCTTTATGTATGTATAAAGTTGTACTGGCTAGTGATAATTAGACACAAAAAGAGTCTGTCTAGTGTATAGGAATATACATGCAATAAAAGCCATTCATTTCTTGTGATTTCATGACATTTCAGTTATAATTGAAGGCATACCTCTCAACCTTACACTGCAGAGAAAAAAGCCTTGACAGAAACATGTAAATGGCTAAAGTAGTTACCAAAGTCCCAGGTAAGAGTAGAGGACAGTAATTTTACTCAAAAGTGTTACAAAACAGCATTATGGTACAAGCAGAAGACAAGAGTCCATATGACTCGAAGATGATTAGTTACTCCACAGGAAGTACCCTCTGTCACTTACCCCCCACTGTTAGTAAACAGGTCCTCACTGCCCTCTCCAGAACTAAACACACTACAGCAATAGATCCTGATAACATCCAGGGATGCCTCCTAAAGAGTTTGATACATGACATGTCAGGCCGACTAGAACCTCTATTCAACCACAGCCTCCAGACAGGCTTCTTCCTTAGGCAATGCAGGACTGCAATGGTTATCCCTCTACATAAAGGTGGACCATCAACAGACCTATGGAACTACAGACCCATAAGCTGGACTAGTCTTATATACAAGGCCATGGAGAAAGTTATCATGGATC
This sequence comes from Protopterus annectens, assembly GCF_019279795.1. NCBI lineage: Eukaryota > Metazoa > Chordata > Ceratodontiformes > Protopteridae > Protopterus > Protopterus annectens. The sequence goes on along the minus strand of NC_056744.1, from coordinate 1,726,869,811 downwards.
TAATAAATACATTGGAAATCTTCAAACACTGGACCCATCCCAGTTAGGTTTCATCAAGGGTTGGTCACATCTACTAAACCCAGTGGACTACTGTGAGAAGGCCACTTGAGCCATGGATGATGAGCAAAATAGTGCATACTGCCTACCTTGACCTGGTAAAGGTATTCAACACATTACCTCACTTAGGTATTATAGACAAACTCAAAAATTTAGACATAAATCCCTATGTAATCCGATGGAGAGTCACATGGCTCATGGAGAGGACACATTCTTAGGGTAGGGAATCCACCTCCATAACTACACCTGCTACTAGTGTGTTCCAGAGGACTCAGCACTTAGGCCTCTCCTGTTTGGAATACACTTCTCTGAAGTCATAGCAAATATAGAGGGGCTTTGGGTGACCAAATCTGCAGATGACTGCAAGTTGGGTGCAATGACTGATTCCTCCAAAGATGTAAATATCCTTGAGGAGGGTCTGATAGTCAAGTAACTGGTGTCAGAAACATAGCCTAATACTCAATGTCAAAAAATGCATATTTATACCCTTTGGGAAGTTGACCACCCCTGCAAATTACAACATTGATGACACTCTTCTAACAGTAGACCCAGTGGTAAGGGACTTCAGAACTCAGGTTGCCTGTAACCTGAACTTTGATCACCATGTGTCCACAGTGGTGAGAAAATCCTTCTATGTGGGGGCAACTTGTAAGATATGGCATGGCATCCAGATCTAAAGAGATCATAATACCACTATACTTAGCCCTGATTAGACAAATATTCAAGTGCACTGCACTCTTCAGCATGTACCTGTCCAGGTATTTCCAACAACTATACTGGTCACAGAGAATCCTCATTAAAAGAATACAGGGTGTAGAAAACATGACTTATGTGGAAAATCCCAGACTCTTGTTCCTATACTCGGTCTCCTACAGACTACCGTGGGGCAATCAATACCTAGCCTACAAGGTCTTCTCAGATCCAGCCTTAATGGATATGCTATACATTCACAAAACAAATGGCAAAATAATTACCCAATCTAAGGATCCATACATCGTCTGTGACATAAGCAAAACATGTTGCAGGAACAGGTGTGTGTGTTTTACCCTTTTCTGGAAAAGATACTCCATTTATGTGAAACAGAGCTCTTCTTTAAGCTTATTCAAATAACATTTGGACCAATGGATGGAAAAATCATAAATTCACTCCTGCTTGTCACCTGTGTTTTTTACAGACAGCAGCAACTTAGAGTTTAAGGCACACGCATACACCAAAGTCTTTCTAGTGATTGGGCACTGACAGGTACAAAAACAGGGACATGAATGGCTAGGCTTAAAAAGGCTCTAGGGCCATTGAACTGGTAACCTCCAATGAGGATTTATTCTATTGAGTTGCAAATGCATGAAATTGCTTTCCTTGCAAATTTGTGTAATAAGAACAAGTTAGAGTCCACAAATACATATCATAACCATAATAAGCTATACTGGAATGTAGGAAAACATAGGATACTGGTTAGCAATGAGCTTCTCTTTAAATAAACTATACTTTACTGGGTATGACACTGCTGTATACAATGTATTTTATATAGCATATATCATAGACAGAAGTAGGTTAAAAAATAAAAAAGACAACTGGGTACACAAGTCCGAGTATAAGCAAGTGCCTGATCCTCGTATGCGCAAAATGAAAAACTGACAGTGTAGAATCTTCAAGACACAGAAACATTCCAGCAATGGGGTTAGGCCAGGTTCAGGGGAGGATGTACCTACCCCATTTTAAAAGGAAGTAGTAGTCCACAAAAACCAAGAGGCTGGAAAAGAGCCATAAAGATGATAGAGTGAATAGAGAACATATGTATTGTTACTATTATGCAAGAAGCACAGAATTTCCAGACAGAACATATTCAAAATGATCAAGAGAGAAATTGGAGGGAAGAAAAATACTTGCACAAGAAAAACTATCAAAACCATCATATGTATTTTTTGTGTTCATTCTTACAACAGATCCGTGAAAACTATTATACAGACAAAAATACTGGGCCATTTGGAAGAAGCAACCAAGGAAGTGCAAAACATATGTAAAGAACAAAACCTAGAGATTTTTGAAAGGCATGAAAAATACGCATGGACATGGGAAGGAAAGAGAGATCTGATTTGTTGCAATGATATCTGAAGAGAAATACAGGCAAAGTATCCAGGTATGGAAACTTTCACAATCCAAACAATAAGATCAAAAAGAGGGAATGTAAAACAGAAGATTAGTAAAGTAAAAGTTAAACAAACAGAAGCTGAAGTTATGAACTACTTCCAAAGTGAAGGACTTAGTGTAGAAAGTCTAACACGGTTTATGTCACAGCATGGTGGAACAATTAGTCCCCAAAGTAAGGAAAACAGAAAGGAAGACATATGGACATGAGAAAGTATAACTTTAATATGGTGCAATATTTAAGCAAAGGAGAAACCTAAACAAATCAAAACAAAAAATGGCACCAAAGATAGTTGTAGAGAAATACAGGGCAAAGGCATATGGATATACAAAACTTCACAATACAAAAAGTAAGAAAACAAAAGGGAAAAGTAGAAAAGAGGACTAGTAATGGGGAAGTTAGAGAAATAGAAACTGAAGTTATGGATTACCCCAAAGTGAAGGATTTAGTGTAGAAAATCCTACAGTGGTAATGTCACATCATGATGGAACAGTGAGTGAAACAAATTAAGGTGCAACAGGTGAAACAGGAAGCATGTGATCAGTTGCCACATGAAGATTCTCTAGAGCTTTCAGTAGGCCATGAGTACAAATGTTCAGTTGGAGTTGCACAGCCAGGGAAGGCGCCTGAAACACTGGCAACTCTGACACAATGTTGTGTAGTGACAGACAAGTGAATTCCCATCATGAAAGAGCAACTGATGATGCAGGATGTAGCTGAGGAGAATATGTCACAGGAAGATGTTCAGAAACTTTCCATAGAATCCCTGAAGCAAACGGAGAGCAAAGGTAACAGTTGCTTTATTTAATAGAGATGGAGAGACATATTAAGATCAATGAAAAAATATTACAGAATATCAACAAGACCCAAAATGTTAGAAGTTTGATTAGACAAATGAAGACGGTAATTAAAACTGTCAACAGATATTTGGGTAATATAATAGAAGTAAGTAGGCTGTATTAAGTTGCAGCTAAATGAATAACAGATTAAGTATTACCATATCCACACAATGGAATAAGGGAAAGGAAGGGAAGCAATCAAATGCCACCATGGAAGTACAGATGAGGGAAGAGAACAACACAAATACTCAGAAAAATACATGTGATAAAAGCAATGCGCAGTATCGGAACAGACCAAGATCTATCATGCACTATCACAAGTTAGAGACTAAATATATCAGCACAGGCAGAAAAACTCAGAAGATCTGCAGATAAATATAAGGAAAAGTAGAAAATAAGCAATTTATTGATGACCAAAAAAGTTTTAGAGAATTGAGAAACAAGGCAAAAGAAATTGAAACACCACACACATTATATATATATTATATATATACACACACACACACACACACACACACACACACACACACACACATATGCACGTGCACGCACACACATGCAGATGCACGCACGCACACACACACACACACACACACACACACACACACACACACACACACACACACACACACACACACACACACACAGAAATAAAGAACTATTTATATGCGGACTCTGAACAAACACCAACCTAGCTAACAAAAGGAAAAACAATACTTCTACTTAAGAGTGAACCTGCAAACTAGCCCAAAAAGTATAGACCAATGACTTGTCTTCTGATGATGTATAAATTATATAGAATAAGAAGAATCCCTCAATACTGGATAAAGTAACCTCCGAGTAAAAATACAAAATGTAACCAAGCTGACACGTAGGTTACACAAAGCAGATATCTTTAATAACACAGATAATGTAGTAAGCACTTTCACGGACTCCTGCCACTTCATCAGACTAACAATTTCTTCAACGGCTGCTAACATATATAAAGACCTCTTAATTACAAAATAACCAATCCATGAAGTCTACAAATTTAAAGCAACAGTATCAATACTAAATAGCAATCAAAAAACATATCTAAAAACAAGCATATAATTTCATAGATGTATACAATATAAGAACATTGTAAAACTATATAACAAATATATAAAAATATACAAATACATTAAATAAATATATATATGTGTATTTATAAAACTCTACTATGCGCTATTTGTGGCTGTGTACTTTAATGTTTAAGGGCCCTAGCCCTAAGAAAGGGTTTGAGGGATACTTTACTGACTGTTAAGGTCAAGTGGTCTATCAGATTGGAACCGTAGTATCCAATTCTGCTCGTGAGCTTCAGTATTATTGTTTAGATTGCCCCTCTCTTATTAGTATGCACAATCTCTAGCACCAAGAACGTAAACTTATGAGTTAGATCTTCTTTCTGTACATGCATAGCTAATGCATTGCTCTCTTTAACATTCCTAATGTCCCTCATATGTTCTAATATTCTATCTTTTAGAGGTTGATTGGTCTTACCTATATAGAAGGCAAAGCATTTTATGCAGTAACTGAAATAAACCACATTTTTAGTTTGACAATCCGCATAAAAATCTGCTTCAATAACAAACCCCTTGTGTGGATGTATAAATTGTCTACCCATATGTATACTGGAACAGGCTGTACATCTTCTACAGCTATAGGTACACAATCTATCTGACTGAATGTGTTTGTGGGTAGTTGTGGCCTTATAACAAAGTTGTCTTTTTAAAGATTTCTTGTTCTTAAAAGTAAATCGTGGTCCTTCTCCCACTTGTTTGTCTTTTCGGCTTTTCCCATTTAGGGGTCGCCAAAGCGGAACTCCGTTCCGCTAATGATTCGCAGTCAATTTTTTTATGGTGCCGAGTTGCCAGCCCGACACCCAACCTTCAGCGAAGGCACACCCATTCACGCATGTCTTTTAGAGGCCACTCGACCACGGGGAGGACATGCTGACTCCACACAGAAGGCACTCCAGCCGAGAATCGAACAGGTGAACCTCTTGCTGTGAGGCAACAATGCTACCACTGTACCACCGCGGATCTTCTCCCACTGCTCCACTTAATTCTTTAACTGTAGAAAGAATGTCCCAATTATTCCTTATTACGTCACATACCACTTGTATGTTACTAGCAAAAGTCAGGGGCATTCTCAGTACCTCACAACCCTCACTTCTCGTACTTTAAGAAATGTAGTAATGTTGTTAATATACATTAAAAACTTTTAGGCATTCCTTTGTGCCGTGCCACAGCAAAAAATGTCATCCACAAACCGTTTATACTTTATTATAGATTCAGAAAATACATTATTTGTGAGCATATAATTCATTTCCCATTGTACCAAAGTCAGGTTTGCATAGCTGTTGGCACAGGCAGTGCCCATTGCTACGCCTACTTTCTGTATATAATGTTTGTCTCCAAATATAAAAATGTTATTTTCTAACATAATTTCTAGAAGTGCACAAATTAGTGAAAGTGCTTACTACATTATTTGTGTTATTAAAGATATCTGCTTTGTGTAAACTATGTGTCAGCTTTGTTACATGATGTATAAATTATACACTGGAATTAATGCTGACAGAGTTTATAGTCATTTAGAAGAAAACTCAATCATGGCAATAGAATAAAAATGCTAACAAAAGAAAGTCATAAATTAATTAAGAGAAAAATGTAAGTAAAGCATGGATAGACTACAAAAAAGCATTTGCCAGTATCCCACATTCATGGATGAAACAGGGCTTACAATTTATAAGATACATCCTATAGTGATTGATTACATTGCAGAAGCCATGAAACAGTAGCAAACCACTGTGCAGTTGAGCTGTGATAAAGGACAAATTACACAGAAAAAAATTCAAAGGGGATATTTTTCTGTTGGTATTGTGGAATCATCCATGAAGACAGTGGAATGCTGCTCAGTGGTTGGCTCATACCTGCTTGTGTCATATAGTCAGAGATCTCAATCACGTCTCTCTTCGTATGGTCCCGGGACACATGGACTATGAATGATTCATACTGGTATTTTGAGGTTTAGTGACCTCAGTGTTTGCATGATGTGATGATTCTTGGTCCCTGACAAGCAACTAACTGTAAACTTCTCCTTATCCAGCCTCGTGAGAGGGACATCAGTATGTCTCACAATGGAGTCTTCAATGAACAAAACATTGGATTGTGTGGTGTTATGCCTCATGGGCTTGATAGCTGAGGCACAGTGAGATATGGTTTTATGTGTTGTGATGGGAGTTGTCTTATTTGTGTGCATGCAATGTTTCTGAGTGTTGCGTTTGAGAGGACTTTGATGTTTGGGTAAGTTACATGTGAGCACATCCTCATATGTGGGTCAATGTGTCTGGCCCTTTGTATGTGCTGTGTGTGTGTGTGTGTGTGTGTGTGTGTGTGTGTGTGTGTGTGTGTGTGTGTGTGTGTGTGTGTGTGTGTGTGTGTGTGTGTGTGTGTGTCACTGACAACCTGTTTTAGGTTTCTTTGTGTCTATTTATATATATATATATATGGGTTTAGGACACATGCTCGACTAGCATATGTCCGAATCACAAAACATCGAACACACATACACGAAAGCACTTAACATCGAAAAGTGCTTCCGTGTATGTGTAGTTCAAAAAAAAAAATCTACATTTCTGCAGGGGGGGGGGCTACACCCCTACACCCCCCTACTTTATTATTCTCACTCTGAGATCGCACTACAGTGGGGAAAAGGGAATTTTCCCTTACCCGCACTGTAGTCCGATCTACGAAACAGACACACATACACGGAAGTGTTTGTCGATGTTAAGCGCTTTCGTGTATGTTGTGTGTTTGATATTTTGTGATTCGGACATATGCTAGTCGAGCATGTGTCCGGATCCCATATATATATATATATATATATATATATATATATATATATATATGTGTGTGTGCATCGTTTATGTTGGTAAAGCTTGTAGCTGTACCACTTACTATACAGATATCTCCCTTTGACACAGTCACTAGGTAGTAGGGTCTCTATATTGTTGACAGATTCCCCTTTGACCACCATGCTCTGTGGTTGTTGTAAAATCCTTTTGCTTCATAGCTTATCCTTTGTTGTATCTCTTCAAGTTCCGAATAAGTTACACCCTTACTGTATTCATCCTTTATTAGGCCCATCACTGAAAACAGTGCCCCCATTGGCACACACCTCACAAAGTACTGAAAGCAGCTCAAAATACTTCAGTGTTTCCTCAACAAAAAGATCTCAGGTCTCAGTAACCATAGCTACTCTAACAACCTGAAAGACCTGTCTCTCTACAAAGTACCCTACACATTCCTGAGTGGGTCATGTCCACTAAAGTTCCCATGCTATGAAGGACGTTACACTCTAAGATCACCATCACCACAATAAAACTAGTTGTAACCCTATACCATCACATCACCATTACCAGAAGGCTTGTCAAGTATGCTTCCCAATGGATTCCACATTGTGAAATAGGCTGACTTTACATATCAAACACAGTCCTTCTTTTGCAACATTTATAAACAGTTTGGATAACTGTAAGAATTCAGGACAAAACAAATAAAAACAGCAAATCCATTTTCTCAGAAATGTGCTATTTTCCCCTCTCCCAAAGAAAAGTAAATGTTACTTTCATTCTGTCTTTTGTGGATGAAATCAGAGTTTCATTTTTCTGACCTTGTTGTATCTACTATCAGGAAAAACCACTAATGGCAGTCTTGGTGTGTTATGTGCTGCCTGATTAACATGCACAAATTATAACAAAGTATTACCTGGGTCAGTCGCAGTTCATAATATACATATTTGCAGACAGTTTAGTTTAAGTCATTTACTAACAAAACATATTGATACCCAATTTTGCCTCAGCATAGGCCTGTGTTAATACGTAATCTCATTAAATAATAAAGAACATTCACAAGTGATATCTTTAAATGTGTGCAAACTCGTCCCTGTGCAATACAAACAAGTTATTAGCACATCATTTTATCTTTTATCTACCATCACTACTAGTTACAATACAAAATGCCAGCCTGTGGGGGGAGGGGAGTCACAGCTGGGTTTCTGTGAAGATAAAATGACATTAGTAACCTTCTCTGTCTTGTTATTAAAGCCTTCAAACCCATTTATTGATGTGTGTGCGTATGCATGTGCGTGTGCGTGTGCGTGTGCGTGTGCGTGTGTGTGTGTGTGTGTGTGTGTGTGTGCGTGTGTATTTATTTAATTTACTGAATCCAAAAATTAATCAGTATTCAGTCATTAACTATAAAGGTCCAACACATAAGCACACACACACCCCTCAGCTCTCCCTAATTTGGACTAACACATCTAATTTCTTCTCAAACCTTTGTTCCATCCCTCCTAAATCTGGAAATTATTTTGAGTGACCATAAAAAAGAAATACTGCCTCCAGGCGCCAATAACTAGTCCCCGACTCCACAGCGGTGGAATAGCACCTATTAAGTAACTTTTCCCTAAATACTTTCTCTTTGTCCAGACTTCGGAGATAAAAACTGAAAGACATGACACATACATACACACAGGCTGTGCTAACACATATGCAGCTATTTCCCACATTAGAGGAATGGGCCACTTTTTCCGTTTTGTCTGACTCCAACTTGTCACAGAAAAAAATGTTTGCAATTAAAAAATGAGTGCAATCATGCACTCGACAAAACATACAAAATTTCATCAACTGTCTAATCAATAAAAACGGGTCTGTTGCCATGGATATGAACTTTCCCACTACCTCTGTTACCAGCTTGGTGGATATGGTAATCCTGAGCTAATGCAGAAACTGTCTCATATTTACAGACAAGCAGTTAATTATTAAACAAATTGATATGGTATGCAAGAGATGTACTTACACAATGTCAATGGATGCAAAGCTCTCACATAAAATCACTCGTAATGTCAATAAGGTTGTCAGTGGTATACAAACTGCACTGATGACACACACAATTCAAAGCAGAAACACAGACCCATATATGATGAGGCATTTAAAATGAACCTACCTAAACCCCAAAGACCTCCTTGGTGAAGTACACATAACTCCCTCCCTCAATAACCCTGAATTCACGCTTTCAAAGCAACACCCTCAGCAACCCATACAGCCACATCTCAGGTTGTCTCTTCTTTGAACCCCATATGGCAAGTCCCAGGATATACATTGATGTTCCTCTCACCAGGCTGATTTAAAAAAAAAAGTCATTTGCTTATCAGGGACCAGGATCCACCACATTGTGAATGTACTCAGGTTGTTGGACCACTAGTACCAGTATGACTCAGTCATAGTCCATGTGGGTGTGATGTACGTCCCTAGACAATATGAAGAGGGACATTGCGGAGCTCTCAGAATCTGTGTCTCGGGCTGGTATGAGTGTAGCATTAAGCAGCATTTTACCTTCTCCAAGGATGATGCCACAATCTGAAGAAAAGTTGACTGACTTTAGTTGGCTTAGTTTCTGGTATCATTTCAACGTGATGCAATATTGGTCAGCATAGAAAACAGTCATTGTAATGCTGTTACACAAGGATAGCCCAACCACAGACCCTGGTAAACAAAGACTCATTAGTCTTACTAGCCACATATTGACCAATTCTACTTACTGTAACATTCTCATTTTTCTATGTATAATTGTGGACTTTTCTCCTCATACCTCTACTGAAAAAGGGCAATAGCTCAGTTGGACTACTCCAGTCAACAAATGTGAAATAATAAATAAACATTTCAAAACATAGGTTCATAGGTTCATACTAGGCTATCTGCCCTAGGGCATTTATAAGCCTAGCCAGAATGTGTTTGGCTTTCGCCACCCATTTTAAATTTATTTTGCTATGCCCTTTTTCGAGGTTAGTATACTGTGCCTCTGTCTAACAGTGACACAGAAGTGATACCCGGGGTAAACCTACGATCTCCCATCCACTCATCAAGATTCCTCTTGAAGAGAGTCAATGAGGGACTCTGCCTAACCTGGACTGGGATTTTATTCCAGAGTGAAGGGAGCCTCTGGGTTATGAATCTGTCCCTCCAGCATGTCCTATTTATTTCAGTGCTGAGGTTCAAGTCTCTCGAGCGTAGCTCGATGGGATTTGGATTTTCTGAGGTGCAGCATGTCCATTAATTCCGGGTTGGACATGGCTTTATACATCAGGCACAGATCGCCTCTGAACAGGCGGTATGCCACTGAGTAGAGCTGGAGTTTCTTTAACCGGGCAGCATATGGCATCTGTTTGAGCCCTTTGATCTTCTTGGTGAGGTACTTTTGGGGTCTTTCCAGTTGCTGCAGGTGTCTGGTAAGGTACATCCCAAAAGGGGCATTGTACTCAATTATGGGCCTGATGAGGGATGAGTAAAGAGGCACGATGGCGTCCCTGATCTAGATGTGAATCCCTTCATGATTAGGTGGGCTATATAAAATGTTTTTCTAACCACTTTGGCCACGTGGTTGTCAAATGAGAGATTGCTATCAACTTGGGTCCCCAGGTCCCTAATTACTTCTTCTGTACTTAATGGATTACCACCTATGTGGTAATTTGTGGGCACTTTGTTTTGCCAAAGGGGATGACTATACACGTTTTGGCATTTAGCTTGAGGCCATGGCTCTGGCACCAGTTGTCTGTTTCTATGAGGCCCTTTTGGAGGATGCTTGTGTCAGCTGGAGAGTCGATTATGGCGCCCAGTTTGCAGTCATCTGCGAACTTGGTCAGCCACAGTCCTTCCGTGTTGGCCTGTACCTCCGAGAAATATATACCGAACAAGAGAGGTCCCAGGACTGAGCCTTGTGGGACACCACTTGTAACTGGTTTGAGTCTGACATGGCTCCAGCAATTCTAACCATGTGGGTTCTGTCCTTGAGCCAATTTGCAATCCATCTAGTGACATAGGGGTTTATATTTAAGCTGGTGAGCTTATCTATAATGCCAGAGTGGGGTATTGTATCGAAGGCTTTCTGCGAGGTCCAGGTAGGCTGTGTGGACCACCTTCCCTCGTCAATGGCCTTGGTGACTGTTTCAAAGAAATCAACCAGGTTTAAGAGGCAGGATCTGCCCTTAACAAAGCCGAACTGGGTAGGATCCAGTGTTTGTAGGTCCCCAATATCTTTATTTATGAGGTCCATGATGATCCTTTCCATAGCTTTGCAGACCAAGCTAGTCAGGCTTATGGGGCGATAGTTTCCAGGATCCGTTGAGGCACCACCTTTATGGAGAGGGACCACTGTTGCTGTACGCCACTCTTTGGGCACATATCCTGTAGTAAGGCTGAGATTGAACAGTAGTTTTATGTTTGGGTTTAGCTCTTCTTGGAATTCATGTAGGATGCAGCCGGGACACCGTCTGGTCCCATTGATGCTGTGTTTTTGCTTTGGAGAGGCGGCTCTTACCTGAGCATCTGAGATGTCGGGGCAGCACTCTGCTGGGATAGATATTTGCCCTTTTGGTGGGAGAAGTTTGCGCTGAACCTGTCAGCTAGGATGTTGGCAATGTCTGTGGGTTCGGTGTATTTTTTGTCATTTTGGACTAATTCTGAGCATATCTGGGAATTACCACCCAGGTTCCTAACATAACTAAAGAAAGCCTTGTGGATTATCCTTAGTGTCCTGTGCAATTTTTCTCTCGAAGCTGGCCTTAGACAATTTTATGTGTGCCCGTAGTTTTTTGCTAATACTGATCAGAGATGCCTTCCCTTTTTGGTATTTTGCTCTATCATTTAGTAGCTTCCTCCTTCTATTGTATAGTTTGTTTATGGCTGGGGTCCACCAGACAGGACGTCTGCCTTTGGAGGATTGGGTCTTGGTTTTATTTGGGATCGCATGATCCATGCATTCCTGAAGGTGTTCATAGAATGCGTTTATAAAGGATTCTGCGGTCTGGGCTGTATTTTCCACAGGCCCGGGGGCTTTGAAGGATTCCACCTCAGTTTTGAGGAGTGTGAAATTTGCTTTAGAGAAGTTTTTCACTGTGGTCTTCTGGGCAGGGGGTGGGATCGGGATGTGAATATCCAGTGAGATTAGTTTATGGTCTGATCTTGCCAGTGAGGGATACACTTCTGGTCTGGAGCATAAAGTCCCCATGTTGGTGATGATCAGGTCCAGTATGTTTTCCCCTCTTGTGGGAGTGGTAACAAGTTGTTCCATAGCATTTGAGTTTATAAATTCTAGGAACCTTTGGGCTAGGGTGTTGGAGCTAGAGTAATGCTCCCAGTCTATGTTTGGGTAGTTGAAGTCGCCCAATATAATGGTGTTTGGAGAGACCTTCATATTTTCCAGTGTTCTCAGGAAGGCCGAGTGGGGTTCCTGGGTTTGGGAGGGTGGTCTGTAGCAGGCTATAAACTGGAAGGCAGTTTTACCCACTGTTAGTTGCACATGGATAGTCTCTGATGCTTCGTGCTTTGCCACCAACCTGGAGGTGTGGGTATCTTTGATAAATATCGATACTCCCCTCCTTTTGTGGTTCGGCCCAAGTTTTGGGCCGAAAAGCATGGTATGAGGTATAACCTGGTAGTGCTGGGGTGCTCTCGGGAGCCCTGAACCAGGTTTCTGTTACTGCACAGATATCAATGTTCTCCATGCTAAGGAGAGTTTTGAGTGCATGCATCTTGAGGTTTAGACTTCTGGCGTTGAGTAGCATTACTCTTAGTTTCTTATCCCTAGTGATACCTATGGAGGTGGGTTTGTCTTTTGAGCCTTGCCTAAAAAAGGCACTATGGGGTAGCAAGAGCCTTTGCCAATATCCGAAAGCCCAGGGGTGACAGGTGCAAGCCGTCCCTAGCGAAGCATCGTGGCTTGTCGAGCATATCATCCCAAGCTGACAGGCATTGGATCCCCTTTGAATGACACCAGTACTTAAGCCAATTGTTGAAATTGATCATCTTGTCTTCATATTGTGGCATCATTCTTGGTGAGGGTAAGATGCTACTCAAGGTCAGGGTCATACCGGCCTGGGCTACATGCTCAGAGAGCTCCTTTATGTCTCTTTTCATGTAGTCCAGGGAGGTACGTCTCAGATCATTCACACCAGCATGGACAATGACTGAGTCATATTTGTACTTGCCTTGGATTGACCTGAGTGCTTGTGTTATGTGACGGATCCTAGCGCCCGACAGGCTGCTCACCATGACCCTCTCCTTGTTCAGCCTGGTGAGCGGGACGTCAGTGTGCCTGACAATAGAGTCACCTATTACAAGTGTATCAGGTGTGTTGTTTAGTCTTAAGGGCTGTGACTGTTCGGCACACTGGCTTTGTGAGATATGTGTTGCACGTGTTTTGTTTTGGGGTAGCAGCTGCTTGGGTGTCTGCTTTGGAGGTCTCTGCTGCTTCGGCAGATCTTTATTTAGAGCCTCCGAGTATGTTTTTGTGTGATTATGTGTTTGGTTTGCTGTCGTGGTAGGTCTATGTGAGACTGGAATTGTAGTGAGTGTGGTTTCCTTCTCCTCCTGACTGGTTATGCCAGTACTGAGTTGAGAGAGCTTAGCCTCCAGTTTGGCTATATGGTTGCATCTCTCACATGTGTTGGAATTTGTTGGGAGGAGGAGAGGGTTGTCTGTGTACATGAGGCAGTTGTAACATTGCCTCAAGATTCCCAGATTCACCAGCTGGACCGGAGAGGAGATTGACAACTCACCTTTGGACATGCTAGAATAATATTGGGAATTCCTTAATAATTGAAAACCAGGGCCAGTGGGGAGTGAGGATGTAGTGCTTTTAATTTTTAGTGCAGACTTATATAATTGCTTTAGTGAGCAAGTGCCAGGTAACTTAAGTGCAATGTGTTACAGGTAACTTAAATGCAAAAACGACAAACAGTAACTTTCTTTCAAGTGAAACAAGGAAATAAGTACAGTAAGCAATGCAGATATCACTAGTGATCCACAGAAGTGCTGAGAAGCCGCGTATTAAGTGGAATTAGCGTTTCAGGGAAATAACAAGCAAACAAACAACAAGCATATAGGCTCCTTGCTCACATATTTAAGCCATGCATACATGTATGTGTTCTTTGATTCACCTTCCTGATTGTATTAAATTAAATTCCATGTAAAATACAGCACCACTTGTTAGAGTGCACTATAAATTTGTAGTTTTGAATGTTTTTCCAGTAAGCAATGAAACAAAATGTATGACAAAATAATGACAAAACTGGGCATTTCAGAACATTCTAACTACAAAAATCCACTCAAACTTCTGCCATTGCAATCCACCAATGTCAGTATGCAAAATCACTGCAGAAGTAAAATTCATCCAAATAATTCCACATTAAAGAGGTTGGTAACTAATGTAGAGGCTGTTTCTGGCAAGCAACTTTACATTTCAGTATTTCATCTACAAATTCAGTGCCTGCTGCCCTTGAAGGATTAATTGCTTATGTTACATTAAAGAAAATTGGTAATCTGGTAGTATTGCAATAGGGAATGACTAAGAAACTGGCAAGTTCATAGTTACTAGTCATCTTGTACAATGGAGGACACACTCAGGAATGCAGAACCCCCTATTCTCCCCTTAAAATGCTGCAAATAATCAGTAACTACGGCATTATACACCATGCCTCCATCCCTCGCCTCCATACCTCTCAACCTCTTAGCACAAGAAATCTGGTTAAAGCATAAAATAATGGGGGGACAAAGGCCCCAAAATAGGAACAGATTATAAACACACACACACACACACACACACACACACACACACACACACACACACACACACACACACACACACACACACACACACACCTTCTCTCCCATACAGCAATACACATACATTATCTCTGATACAAACACAATGAATAGTTTAAATTACATACACACAATTTGTCTTCCACACAGAAACTAACGAAACCGCTAGTTTAAATTATACACAGAAACCAACATTCTCTCTGGTCTCTCTCATTCACACAGACACATACACACTTATACCTACCTTCTCTCTGCTGTCACACAGCAACACACATATGCATACATACTCTCTCACACATACACAAACACACACACACACACACACACACACACACACACACACACACACACACACACACACACACACACTGAATCTCTCACACTCAACAAAACAAATAAAATGAGCAAATGCACACAGTAAAAAATAACTATCATCATCATAAAGCATGTCCCCACCCCCAACCCTGAAGGCCCCATCATTCCATAACATGTAAATTCCCTATCCCCTTCTAAACTGTAGCATTTCATTACTGCCTAAACCTAAAATTCCTGTCCCTACTCCAGTCTCTGTTCCCATACCAACATGTAAAAGCACCCTCCCTTTCTCCACTTACCTAGTCCACAGAAAGCACTTGCTTGCACCCATTTCCTATGAAATGAGCAGATGGTGTAGCAGTTGTGTTGTTGAACTCACATTCAGTTCTGAGTAGGGTTGCCACCTTTTCAAATGGACAAAGTGGGACATTTTTGGGACACACATCAGATTTTACAGGCCGACACATACCCACGGTCAGTACAAAGGATAGAACTTTACTTTTTTGCCTAAATAAAAGCTTATTCCTGTAGCAGTTTAGTTGCTTATTCTGTTTCTTGTAGGTATTTTACATACAGAAATAACTATTTTATGCAACTATTACATAAAATATGGGACATAATTATGTCCTACAATCTCACAACATTTGCCATTTTTAATATTTTTGGTCAGGACACAACTGCCCAAAGAGGGACTGTCCCTCGCAAAGTGGGACAGGTGGTAACCCTAGTTTTGAGCATGAGCAGATGATCAGATGGGTTTACAGCCATTTGAGTGCCTGTCTGCATGTTTCTGACATTCAAGCAGCTGGAACACCCACTACACCAGACTTAGATGGTGAACTACTTCTTCTGCTATGAACAAAGGGAAGAGAAATGGCCACAATACACAATGGCATTATCTTGGACTACAGTAATATCATAGCAGGTTTTACTACTATTATGAATTACTACTATTATGAATGCTTGCCAACAATACGTGATGATAGGCATCTTTTAGATCCAGCTTTACCATAAAAGGCTGATGGGTCAGAACACCCAGCAATGTAACTCTCAGGAGGCCCTCAAAGAGGGATATGTAGGAGCACGTCTGAGCCAAAGAAAGCCCTATTTTTGGAGACAGGTAGATATCAAATGCTACTGGTGGGAGGGTGAAGAAATAGGTAATTGGGAATATATATTTTTAGGAGTGCAATGAGATGGCAGACTTAAAAATAAGAATTGTGGACCAATTCATGTTGAATAATGTTTTGGAAGAGGAATGAAGTTTAAAAGAAGGCAGGATTTGAATGAGCTATGTAATGTTTCACTGACAATGACTGGATAAGTGATGTATGTTTGCAACTAAAAATATGTCAATGTGATTTGTTTTTATTTATTTAAATGTATGATTGTCTATGTCATAAGTGATAAGTTAATAATGATGTTTCTTGTAAAAAAAATAAAAATAAAAAAAAGAAAGAAAAGCTAACAACTTTGACATCTAGGAATAAAGTTCAAGCTATAAACTGATTTACCCATCCTGTATTAAGTTCTGGTGTGATTAGCTGTTCCCAAAAGGTACTGGATCAGTGAGACAGTAAAATAATAACAATGCTTCATGCTTACCAAATGAAAGATAAATATCATTGTATATCAAGATTATATATTTCATGCTCTGAATTAGGCAATCTTGAAAGTTTTAAAACATGATGAGATGAAGTCTAAGATGAACACTGCTTAGTTTAGCAGAAGGATTCAACTGGCAAGCAGGAATGGAAATCAAACCAGAAGTCGACAAAAATCATACAGTAAATGAATGTGCAAACAAACAAAAGAAATAATGTAAGGAGAAGGAACAGATGAGAAGAAAAAAAATGTGGAAAAACCCATAAATACAGTAAGACGTATAGAGATCTTCTAGAACAACCTCATGGTGATAAGGATTTGACACAGGAATGGATAAAGAGGATGTGTGGAGAGCACCTCAGCCTTACCTAGTTACTCATCCTATCATACATTCAGACCCCAAACTGTGGGCATCAATGCCAAAGGAGATGAAGTTTCAATGAATATTAAAGACTCACACACCTCCAGGCTGGTCAAAGAGTATGACGCACAGGAGACACTCCAGGTGCAGATAACCATTGACAAGACCCCTACTCAAATCATAGCTAGCTACAGGCCCCGAATTTGACTTAGGATGCCCACTCCACCTATCTGGACCTCTTTGAATATCAGTATTCAACCCTCTACCCTGATCCTGGGTGACTTTAACCACTCAACCATAGACTGGAAAAACTGTTTATGCCAGAATGCAAATGCCCAGAGATTCTTTGATTTTATCAGTGGAAATGCCTTGGAGAAGCTAGATGATACCCCCACAAGAGGTAATAATATCTTGGATTTGGTATTAACCAGCATGAGTAACCACTGCAGCACCCCTACAGTATCATCCTCCCTGGTAAGCGCCAACCATAAAGCGTCACTTTCGAAGTCAGCATCTACCCTGACCCCCCCCCCCTCTACCTAGGATCAAACAAAAAAACTTCTCAAAGCTGATTACAACCTCCTCAGGGATGGTATAAACAAATTCACAGCCCCCTCCCCCTCTGTTGGAACTGGCACCAATGTCCAAATCTACACCAAAGTACTTCTACACCATTCCCCACTTGGGAATAGTAGACAAACCCTCTCAACTAGGTATCAATCCATATGTTATCAGATGGGTAGAAAACTGGTTCACTGATAGAACCCACCTAATCAAAATAGGGGAAACCACCTCAAGCAGTACAGTAGACCCAGAATGAGCAGAGTACCCCAGGGATCAGTCTTGGGGCCTCTGTTATTCAGTATATACTTCTCTGAGGTGCAGTCCAAAACCAGTGGGCTATGGCTGACCAAGTTTGCAGATGACTGCAAGCTGGGTGTGGTCATCAATTTCTCAAGTGATGTGGACACCCACTGAGAGGGTCACACACAAACAAATGACTAGTGCTAGAAACATGGCCTCAAGCTGAATGCCAAAAAATTCATCATCATCCCCTTTGGGAAGAGTGATATCCCCACATATTGTCACATTAATAACAACGTTCTAAGCATACAATCAGTCATAAGGGATTTGGGCACCCAGGTTGATAGCAACCTGACTTTTGACCACCATGTTGCTTCCATTGTACAGAAAGCTTTCTATATGGTGCACCTCATAAGTAAGGGTAGCTCATCCAGGGACAAGGGGGTCATAACATCCCTGTATCCTTCCTTTATAAGGCCAATTATTGGGTACAATGCCCCCTTCGGCATGTTCCTTGCAAAACACATGCAGCAGCTGGAGAGACCACAGAGGTTCCTCACCAGAAGAATCCAGGGCCTCAAGCATCTACCCTACACAGATAGGCTAAAAACCCTGTCCCTCTACTCAGTTTCATACACACTCCTCAGAGGTGACCTCTGTCTGGCATACAAAGTAATCTCAGACCCCGCCTTGACGGGACTGCTGCATATCCGCAAGTCAAGCTCCACTTGGGTAACCCGCACACGTGACCTCAACCTGGTCTGTGACATCAATAGGACTTGTTGGTGGGACAGATTTGTGTCCCAGAGACTCCCCCATCTGTGAAAGAGACTCCCTCTCCACATCAAGCTGAGTATCTCACTATCCCTTCTTAAGCACAACCTGGATAATTTTGATGGGAAACAGAAAATACACCCCAAGATTCCATCTGTGTCCCTGCTGGACAGGGCCTTTGGTTGCTGACTTGTCTAAACATGGGCTAAACACTTGGCTAGGCTTATAAGGGCCTCAGGGCCAATAGCCTAGTAACTTCCTATGATCCTTTGATCCTATGAACCAGAGGATGATCGGTTAATAATAGCAGCCCAGGATAGTGAACTACATATACATTAGTTTACAAAGTCCATTGAACATGTGGGAGAAGCAGACAAATGTAGAACTAGAAGGAGTCGCATACCTTGTTGCTAGGTGTGATACACTTATTATGGCAGAGGGCCTATACACTGAAAGACACAATAGTGTAGCAGGACTGTTCCATTGAGGATTGTGTGAACATCCCAATACAGAAGTAGGTGAGAAGCTTTGGGAACATGAATCACAAAGTATTACAGAGAATGATGAAGTATGCATCAGATTGGATCAGCCATAACCAACAGTCCAAAAAAGTGGGTACAGGAACACCAGTTACAGTAGTTCCCATAACAGTATTAGAAACCAAAAAGATTTGGAGAAATTAAACCATATATCCAATGCATCCACTTAAATGACATGTTTATAAAACAACATGCAACCTGTCCAAGTTTAACCCAAACATACACATTACTACCCTATTATCTTTTAACTGCAATATCCAAAAAATCCTACCCTTACACAAATGCTTTAAATTAATTCAATGCAACTTTATCTAAATAGCCTTAGAACTCCAGGAAGGAATACACTAAAAGCAAAGAATGCAATTTGCCTATCCAAAAAGAGTAGAATGCTAATGCAGGATAAAGAAAAAGTGTGGAAAGAGTGGTAGAAATACAAACCATCACAATATCTCAAACTTCAGAATGCTCCTCATCTGTATTAAAAAGCAAATAAATGAAAGCAAAAACCTATACCAGAACAATACTCTGAACAATAGCTAACACAACCCTATAAAGATGAACTACACCAAATATTGTAGGCCAGACTCTCAGCAGATGAATAAATGCATCCAACACAGTGCACCAAGTTACAAAGAACTCATAAGAGCCAAAATGGTTAATGCTTTAGCTTAATCTAATATTAAACTTCTTCAGACATTACATATCACTTCCTTAAATAAGACCTAAAATCATTCCATTGGGTAAGACAATTCTTTAAAGCAATACTTCCATAAAAAACATTTTCAATGGGAAATTCACCACTACTTATAAAACCATAGGGTGCCATCTCTACCATCATTATAAGTTAATAGCATATATATGTTTCATATATATGCACATCTTTAATAAAACATAATAAAGTCCAGATACAAATACATATACAAAATATAACTCCATACTTCTTAAAAAAAGAAATGCATATATTCTAAAATCTACTATATATTATATTAATTCATATTATTATACTCTAAAGCCTTGCTACTCGGTCTTATAGTTTCTTTCTCTCTAGAGCTTTTAACTTTAACACGCTGAGATTGAGGTACATTCATTTATACCTGGCCATGAGTCTGCTTGCAACTGAAGCTGCCATTTTAATTCTTTTAATTCTAATTGAATCCCCCATGGCTTTTTGTCATTTATGACTACATGGTCGATGATAATAAAATAAAACTTGTGACTTGGGAAGTCTATGAGATGTTTAGATAAGGCATGGTTTATATTATATTTTGTTATGGCATACTCGTGCTCATAAATTCTTTGGCTAATCTTTCTCTCTGTTTTTCCTATATAAAATGTGGTGCATGAATTACAGTGTGCCAGACAGACAACTGCTTTGGAGTTACAATTATATTTTCCTTTTAAATCATACTTATAAATTCTTATAGTGAAATTATCTGTTTCTATTATTTTATTGCACAATGTACATGCACCGCATTTAAACATTTCACATTTATTATTATAGGAAATAGCTTGTCCTTTCTTCAATAAATCTTTAAAGCTAAAGCCTTTTTTATATACAATGACTGGTTTGTCACCCACATGTTGCCTAACATAAGGGTCATCTAACAAGATGGTCCAGTTTTTCTGAAATATGGAAATTAGGGACTTATGATCAACACTGAAAGCGATAAAAGCTTTTGTGTAATCTATCTGTTCTTTAACACCATCAATTCATTTCATTTCTTTCTTGCATAAGAGAAAGAAAAGATTCTTCTTCTCTTACTTGGTTAATTAATTGATTGTGACCACCTAAAATGGGTTTAAAAAAGCCTCACATTCATTTTGTTTTCACTTCTTGGATTAACTCATCTAGTAAATCTGCTGGATAAGCTAATTGGATGAACATGAAATGTAATGTGTTACATTCCTGGATAAAATCCTCCATTTTAGAGACCATCCGAGCCGTCCTTACTAACTGAGCTTTAACTACGGATTTATTTCTGATGATATGGATGTGAACTGCTAAAATGCAGGAACAAATTAGAATATATTTCCTTACTGTACATAGTAGCAGCATATTTATTACATGTATAATCTTTAAATAAATGTACATCTAAATAATCCATGTATTTAGTATCAATTTTCCATGTAGATTTTAAAAATGTGGTCGTAGTATTTATATATGATAAAAATACTTCCAGTACACTCATAGGTCCATTCCATATTATACCTATATCATATTGAAACCTTTGGTAGGTTTTAAAATAGATGCTATACTTAGTATTAAACACAAAATTCCTCTCCCAATAAGCCATTACGGTATTAGCATACGCTCCTCCACAAGGCAAGCCCATGGCTATACCTTTTTCCTGCAGAAAATATTTATATTCAAAACTAATAAAATTGTTGCTAAGTACCAAATCAAGACATTCCAAAATAAGTGTAGCTATTTCATGCGGTACTTTATGTTGCAACAATATTTAATTCGTCCATTCTAGCCCTTCTTCCTTAGGTATTACCGTATATAAATCATTGACATCTATGGTCACTAAGATGTCATCTTGGTCTAATTGAACTTCATTTATATTGACTAAGAATGTCCATGAATCTTTACGGATTTGGCTTTCTTTCTGTAAACTTTTTTCAGTTCATGATCTACATATTGGGCACAGGCTGAAGTTATAGATCCTCTCCCATCTTCTAATGGTCTCATCGGGGGGGTTATTAATATTTTATGAATTTCTGGATTTCCAAAGAAAACTGGCACTCTGGGAGATGTCACATTTAAATAATTATACAGTGAAATGTCTATTCTTTGTTCCAAAAAATGTCACTCAATTGGGCTTGAATATTCTTATATGCCCCATTCAACTGATTCAAATGCACTTCTTCATATGTGTCTGTACATAATAAATTCATCATCATATCCATATATTTATCTATACTCATTATTACAGTCCCCCATCAGGTTTCATAACTCTTTTATGTTAGCATTTTGTATCTCCTTCAAGAGATATACTTTCTGAATATTTAAATTTGTATTTATTCCAACTCTCTGTGTGTGTATAAAGATTTCACACATTTTTCATACATATAAAGTTTGGGATGGAGGGGGTTGAATGTAGAGCTAATACTATACCTTTTACCTTGATTGTTATTAAACACTTCTCTTTGATGCAACAATGAGAAATTAAGCTTTCTTAAATATAATTACAAGTCAGTCATAGTATTAGTGTAATTAAAACATTTTGTTGGTACAAATGTCATTCCTTTTGCCAGCAAGTTAACTGTATCTGAATTAATATTCATATCAGAATAATTATATACACTAAAATCACCATGTTCATTTTTGGTGATAGAAAGACATGTGTCCACAACTCTGTCCTCATTAAACACACATAATGCTGTTTCACATACATATGTGGAATCAACTGAATCACATCCCAGCTCTGAAACACTGCTTAATGTTTCCAATATTTCTGTTTCACTCTGGCTCCTTGAAAACCCACATCATGAAAGTTTGTTGATGATACAGGCTGATTATAACAATTAGATTTATTTCTGATTCTTTCAGATCGTCTCAGCTGTGGATATTCAGAATTATAGTCAGCCACTGCTTGAGGCTGATGCCCCTCCATTTCTTGATTTGTATAAAAGTTATTATTATCACGAGCCTTACGCCAGTTGTTGTTAATGCCTTTATTCTGTTTCTTTGTATGCTGAGGCCCTGATGGTCTAGGATACGCTAGGCCATTAGCATACTCATTGAGGTCTCTATTAATTTTATGACTTTTCTTTACTTTTAAATTCTCAATATGTCTCCCAGTGCTGTTATATATTCTTAGATGCTCCATTTTAAATTGTTCATATGCATCCTCTTCCATAACAACTCTGTCCAATGCTACTAAATCATTACTAATACGTTCTATCTCTTTTTCATTATGTTTAACAGCTCTAAGAATTAAAACTCAAAATTGTCAAACAGTTTTAAAAGATGGATGTGCAAGGTTGAGTTAGTGATTAAACCTGTCGGATACTTCCATATGCGTAGACCCTTTGGTAGAATGTTCCATTTAATGCATTCTTTAAAATATGCATTTTTTAGCTGTAATTTTTTACATTTAAGCAACTGTGTATCAAAATCATTTAACTTCCCCTCCAAGGTTTACTGTGTTTTAACGAGAATGAAAACTGGGCTTCGAGGCATTCGTTATGTATAGGTACAGTTCCATTAGTATGATGTACAGCTCCTTCTCTTCCATTTGAACACCTTGCTGACACCGAATTTTGAGGCTGTGGTTCATTCTGGATGTTCCGATTTACAAGCAGAGATGGTCCTTGTCCTCGTGAGGCTAAACAAAGTGGTGTATGGTTAAAATTAGTTCCTGAAGCCGTTCCTGCAGCTCCCTCTAGTGGGACGTTTGCATCGGCCGCTTGTGCTTGAACGGGTAAACCCACAGTTTCATATAGCACATCTATTCGTTGGGTAAGCTGCAGCACCAAAGCTGTCAGATTTCCGATACTCTTACCCAAATCATTTTGTCCTTGAGATACTGCTGCCAAAGAAGTGTCCGATACACTACCTGATGCCATAAATTGATGAAATAATGAAAAACAAAAACAGACTGATGAAATACACCAAACACTGTAGGCCAGACTCTTAGCAGCTGAATAAATGCATCCAACACAGTGCACCAAGTTACAAAGAACGCATACGAGCCAAAATGGTTAGCGCTTTCATTTAATCCAATATTAAACTTCTTCAGACATCACATATAATACATCACTTCCTTAAATAAGACCTAAAATCATTCCATTGGTTAAGACAATTCTTTAAAGCAATACTTCCATAAAAAACATTTTCAATGGGAAATTCACCACTACTTATAAAGCCATAGGGTGCCATCTCTACCATCATTATAAGTTAATAGCATATATATTTTTCACACACACACACACACACATATATATATATGTGCACATATTTTATAAAACATAATAAAGTCCAAATACAAATACATATACAAAATATAACTCTATACTTCTTAAAAAAGAAATGCATATATTCTAAAATCTACTATATATTATATTAATTCGTATTATTATACTCTAAAAACTTGCTACTCAATCTTACAGTTTCTTTCTCTCTAGAGCTTTTAACTATACAACCCTATAATGATTCTAGTAACCAATTACAGAGATCTGGCATACTGGTCAAAAATTCAACCCTAATCCTTCTCCCAAAAACTCTTCACTCAAACCTGCAATAGAATTCATCTCTTATTTTATAGATAGTATAGTATTCCTAACCAAGGATTCCCACATCTAATCCCAACCCTGCACAACAGCCATATATCACACGTCCACTTTCACTTTCAAACCAGTTCCCTCATTCCATGTAAAACAACTCAAACCATACGCAACTTCAAATGATGACCTTCCAAGTCAATACCTTAAAATAGCAGCCAATAGCATTGCTTATTTTGCCTCAGTCCTCATAAATATTTCAATCTAGGAATCCCATGTTTCCTTTCTTTGAAAATAATCACACATTATCTATCTACACAAATTAGAAAATTCAACAGACATTACTAACTTTAGACCTAAAGTGATCTTAGGTTCATGGGAGAATAGTAGGCCAATTTCCCCAAATTCAGAATCAAACTGTGTACACCACACCTCCCATAGAACTAACACTGCACTTCTAAACTGTATAGATACTGTTAATAAAGAAAGAGCTAATGACAAACTAGTCTCCCTTTATTTCTATACTTGTCTAAAGCTTTCACCACAATTTGTCACACCAAAATTCTACTTCAAATATCCACATTAAGTCTATCGCAGAGCACCCTTCTATGATTCAAAAGCTACTTGTCCAACAGGTATCAGTCAGTAAAATGGCACTCCGCCCTCTCTCCATACCTCCCAGTCATCACCAGTGTACCACAAGGCTCTATCCTTGGTCTCCTCCTCTTTAACACACCAGCACTCTCCACTGATCCACACAACAGGCTTCCTTAATGCAATACACTGATGACACAACACTCATTTGTGTATCAGATAACTTGGCACATCTCCAAAAAAAATACTCAGAAAATTGTAACACACACTGAAACATGGCTTTGTAACTCACAACTCATGCTCAACCCCCCCCCCCCCAAAAAAAAATACTACTGTTTCCTTCAGGGCTGTCTCATGAAAAACAACATTCAAAATTCTCTCACTTCTAATAGCGAATAATGAAGCAGGATATGGGATCATTGTAGGTAATACTGAATAATAGTAATAATAATAATAATAATAGTAATAGTAATAGTAATAATAATAATAATAATAATAGTAATAATAATAATAATAATATTAATGGTAAAAGTGGATGATGACCTCTAAATTTGCAGATGACTGCAATCTTGGAGAAGTCACGGACTCCTCAAATGATATGGCCATCCTGCCGGGAGGTTTGTCTCAAATAAATAACTGGTGTCAAAATCATGGTCTAAAAGTAAATACTAAAAAATGCATTACTGCATCTTTTGGAAAGTCATCTACACCTGGGAACTACCACACTGACAATACGCCTCTCTAAGATGTGACACAGTTGTTCAAGGTTTGGAACTTATGTGGACGGTAACTTAACCTTTGACCAACGTGCATCTGTTGCTGTAAGAAAGTCCTTCTATATTGCACAGACTGTAAACAAAAAGATTGTGTCTAGATCTAGGGAGGTCATGGATCCCCTTTACCCAGCCTTCATTGGGCCACTTATTGCACATAATGCCCTCTCTGGCATGTATCTGGCCAGACACGTGCAACAACTGAAGCTCCCACAAAGATACCTTACTAAAAGGATACAAGGCCTAAACAACACGTCCTTCGTGGACTGACTGCAGCCTCTGTCACTATACTCGGTATCCTACAGATTCCAAAGATGTGACCTGTGTCTGGTGTACAAGGCATCCTCTGACCTATTACTCATGGATTTACTACACATCACTAAGTCAAATGATATCAGAAATACTTTGCCTAGGCATCTAAACCTCTTCTGCAACATTAATAGAACAGTTTGGAGGGACAGGTATATTTCACAGATGGTATTGCTGCATCCACATAAAACAAAGCTCATGCCTGTCCAATTTCAAGTGCAACTTAGATATATGGATGGGAAACAGAAAATGTTTCCCAGAACTGCCCCATGCACTACTAATGGGCAGATGCAGCTCCTAAATACTTTACCTATCCATGAGCCCACTCAAATTATCTATGGGATGATCCCAGTTATTCTCATTAGGGTTACTGTGTAATTATCAACCATGGGTAAGGCCAGTCTATAACCAAGTGGGATAGATTATTTCAAACACAAAAAGGGAAATTAGCTAGGTAAAATGGCCTGCAAGAGCAGCTACCCTAATACTTACCTTACCAATGAACCTATAATCTTACATTTGAGATGCACATACAAAAATGCATAAAAAAAAATCAACAAAAATTTGCAATGCTTTAGAGATTCAAAAACTTTCTCACCAACACAACTAAAGCTACACTCTCCACTACTTAGCACCTCCCCTCACTAGTATATGGAGCACCCATTCTTACTAAATTCCAGGCAGCATAAAATGTAAAATTTGAGCTATGCTATAATAAAGTGGCTAAATTTGCAGCAAATGCCCCTTTCAGAACCTATTACTGTATAGCACTGAAAGCTTAAATTGGTTATAAATAACCCATCAACTAACATATACAGAGCTTCTTCCCACCTACAACATTAGCCAGCAATCATCTGCTTGTCTAGCACTAAATACCGTTCTGTACAACTATGTTCGTACTCCATCATTATGATTCAGTGAAGAAATCCTTTCTGTCCACAACCCTATCAAATCTGCAGGGCATGAACTATATTTATACCACGTTGCTTAGGCCTGGGACTCCTTACCATCAGATCAATACCCTCCCTTCAGTCCTTCAAAACCATTCAGAAATAGTTCTTAGCCAAAATCTGTCTTCTGTCTTGATTTTTGCACAACCTCAGGATAATGACATTCCTAAATATGAACAAATTCCTAAACATACCTTACACCTCCTTACTTGCCCTTTTCACTCACTTCCTAACTTTATCTAGATGAACATGGACACCTACCCAGTTAGACCTTCCTGGTAGTCAAACTTTAGTAAACAAATATCAAGTTTGATCTTGTCCTTACAAATGTTTCCCCTGCCTACACCCACTAATATAATACAATACAATCTGATATACAAATTAAGATTTCAACAACTAACCAGCCAAAAACCAAGCAAAAAAATTACATCCAGACAAGGAAATCTGTAGAAATAACTGGCCACCCACACCACAAGAAAAATCATCAGACTGAAAAAATATGAAAGCAATATTACTGGTCATTAACTACTTCATACCGCTCCACTATCCCTGATTTTGCCTCATGTTATTACCCTTCTCATTACAAAATGTTTTGGGCGATATTTTACTTTAATGGCTCACCAGATGCGCAGTAGCAAGCACTGACCAAACCCCGCTCACATTGTCTTCAGAGTTACGATTCATTGAATATTCGACCGGACTGTCAGGCAACAATACTAACAATAATAAAGGATTATAATTTATTATAATAACACTATCAGAACAAAGAACATGTTCGCAGGAAACACGTTATACTTTTACATTTGCACATATTATAAAATATAATATAAAAGCAATGAGGCATGGATGCAGAAATAATTATTGACCAAGAAATGTTTCTTTATTATGACCACCACCATCTAACAAAGAAATATCCACACAATATCAGAAATCAACAAGATTCACTGGCAGGACCTTTTGGATGATCAGCTTCCTGGAATTTGCGTATGTGATGCATTAAGTTCACAAATAATTCGTCAAAGTCCTTTCCGTATCTGCTCCTCCACATAAACTCGGTCAAGTAGCTGGGCACCATGTGTGGCTGGGTGCCATTCATGGCCTTAAAGTAACACTTACAGTTGGCTCACATGCCCTCCATGGCATTAGTGTGGGCACTGGTCACTAGCTTCACAAAATGTTCTTAATGATTTACGGACAGGTGCCTGTAATGCATACCAGGTATGACTTCTATTCCCTGGTATGCAGCCCACTAATCAGAAACAATAATACTCCCGGGCAACACATGTTTCTGTATTATGGGCAGTAAGGTGCGAGCATCTCTCCTGTCCACAAATGTTAGGTAACCCATTTTTTAACAGTCAAAGATGCCAAACACCCATCTGTTCTGCTTGGCCAGTTTTCTGCCCCGGTTGTACTTTGCACGTACCAACAGGCACTCATCTATTTGGACTTCCTTTCCAGGACCCCCCAGAAGCATGGGGTCCTGGAGAAGTTTCCATGAGCAGACATCATGTAAAAACTGATACCAGTCCACCATAGATTTCCCTGTGACACCTAGGTGGTCAGCAGCTGTTGAAACAGGTAACGTCTGAAGCCAGCAGTAGACTATTTTCAGGAGGGTTGGCAGAGGCAAATGACTTTTATGGAAAAAGGTTCTTGTTAGCATCCCTCTTCTACGCCTGCAGTACTTGGCTCTACACCTCCAAACAAAGGTTGATTTCTCATGTACAAGTGCAGCCTTGCACCCACACCCGTGGCAGGTTCTCTCCTCTGGCAGGATACTAAAGGACTGCAAGAAGGGAATCACATTCCACATTGAAGAGGTGATTTCCTGCATGAACCTTTCATTGTATTTGGACATTTTGGACAGATTCTCCCGGACAGCAGTAGACTAGAAGTATGACAACTAGAGGGATAGCATGCCATTTTATACAGCAAAGTACTTAAGTATGAGGTGCTAAATGAACTGAACTTAAAATCTGCAACTTACACGTGTTTCTAATGAGTTGCACTTAAATTAAACCTGCTTTTATTGTGTTTCTAAAGGCGAGGTGATCATGGCTCTTTACATGTTTTTATTAATGCATGCTTTTTAAGGCCTGGGAATTGTGAGGTGGTAAATGTTAACGTGTTTTCTTTGTGTGTATATAAAGGTGGCATTGTGAGGTGATTATGGCTTTTACTGGGTATCTGGAGTTAGATTAATGGGTTGTGATATGTTTTGTTTTGTATGCATGTTTGTGTTTAATATTCCATTACTTCGTATTCTATGCATGGCATAACAGTTTTCCATTAATGGGTCCTGTTTGTAAAAAAAGTGTTTCTGTTTAATATTACATTAGTTTGTATTGTATGTATAGCATAGTTTACTGGGTATCCAGACTTAAATTAATGGGTTGTGTTTGTAAAAAAGTGCTTGTGACTAATATTACATTCATTTGTATTCTATGAATGATACTAGGTATCCAGACTTAAATGAATGGGTTGTGTTTGTAAAAAAAGTGTTTGTGTTTAAAATTACATTAGCTTGTATTGTATGCATACAGTTACATTACGGGGTCGTGTTTGTAAAAAAAGTGCAATTTACTGGGTATCCAGAGTTACATTAAGTGGTCAAAAAGTGCTTGTGTTTACCATGACATTGGTTTGTATTGCTTGCACCGGCTAATATGAATGGCATGTCAAGCATGCCTCATTTCATAATCAGGTTCAGTCGTCAATCATCCGTGCCATGCCCACTCCTGCGCGAAACTCCAGGTGAGCCAGTAAAGTAAAATTTCACCATGTTTTGATTTTCTGGTAAATCACTGGAGACTGCAGGCATTACATAATGTCAGACATTAGAGTTTCATACTTCAGTCTGTAATGTCAGACATTAGAGTTTCATACTTTCTTAGTCTTTAGGAAATCCACGTTGATGAAACTCCGCTTCTCCTCCTTTTTTCAGCTTTTCCCTGTTAGGGGTCACCACAGCAGAACAACAGTCCGCAGAATGAGTGGCAGTGGAGTTTTACAGTGTCGAGTTGCCAGTCCGGCAGCCCACTTTCCACTGAAGGCCCCCCACACACACACACACACACACACACATTCACTCCTATGGCCAATTTAGAATGCCCAATCCACCTACAGCATGTCTTTGGGATGTGGGAGAAAATTGGAGCACCCAGAGGAAACACGCAACTGCAGGGAGGACATGCAGACTCCACACAGAAGGCACTCCATTTGTCCTCCTACTAATGTAAATTAGGGTAATATTTAAAAGTTATACATGATTTAGGACTTGTAAAGAGTCTGGTGGTCATTAGTCTAGTATAAACCTATGAATCTACTAGTTATGCACAAATCACGCCACAACAAAGCACTGAATGCATCAGTCATACTTATTTTTTTCCTAAAACATATACTCCAAATTCAAGATTTGACATAAATAATGAAAGAGAATTTAAATAATCTCATACATAGAAACGTACAACTAACCTATAGCATCCTACAGTAGGCTTGCAAGCGTGTACCAGAATGTCTCACTGGAGCCATATTTTTGTGTGAAGTGGACTGTTGTTTTAATTGAGCCAGCAGAAAAACCTACCTAGTATATGAGCAATAAAACATGGCTATAATCACTTTCACATACAGCACCCCTCAACAAAACTAATTCTAAACTTATTGTCACTGTCCACAAAAGGAAAACACAATAACGTTTGTATAAAAAAATTGTTTATGAGCTCCATGATGATCCTCTCCATAGTCTTGCAGACTAAGCTAGTCAGGCTTATGGGGCGATAGTTTCCAGGATCCGTAGAGGCTCCACCTTTGTGGAGTGGGACCACTGTTGCTGTACGCCATTCTGTGTGCACATATCCTGTAGTGAGGCTGAGATTGTATAGCTGTTTTATTTGAGGGATTAGTTCCTCTTGGAGTTCATGTAGGATGCAACCTGGGACGCCATCTGGTCCCATGGAAGCAGTGTTTTTTGCTTTGGAGAGGGCAGCCTTCACCTGAGCATCAGAGATGTTTGGGAGGCAGCCCTCTGCCGGGATAGATACTTGCTCTTTTGGGGGGGAGAAGTTTGCACTGAACCTGTCTGCCAGGATATTGGCGATGTCTGTGGGTTCAGTGTATTTTTTGTCATTTAGAATCAACTCAGAACAAGTCTGGGAATTGCATCCCAGGTTTCTAACATAACTGAAAAAAGCCTTATGATTGTCTTTGGTGTCCTGTGCAATTTTTCTCTCGAAGCTGGCCTTGGAGGATTTTATGAGGGATCATAATTTTTTGCTAGTACTGATCAGAGATGCCTTCCCTATTAGGGATTTTGCTCTATCATATAGTAGCTTCCTCCTTATGTTGTACAGTTTATTTATGGCAGGGGTCCACCAGACTGGACGCCTGCCTTTGGATGATTGGGTCTTGGTTTTGTTTGGGATAGCATGATCCATGCATTCCTGGAGATGTCCGTAGAATGCGTTTATATAGGATTCTGCAGTTTGGGCCGTAGTTTCCACTGGCCCTGGGGCCTTGAAGGATTCCACTTCAGTTTTGAGAATTGAGAAGTTCGCTTTTGAGAAGTTTTTCACTGTGGTTTTCTGGGTTGGGGGTGGGGTCGGGATGTGGACATCCAGTGAAATTAATTTATGGTCTGATCTTACCAATGAGGGATATACTTCTGGTGTGGAGCATAGAGTCCCCATGTTGGTAATGATCAGGTCTAGTATGTTGTCCCCTCTTGTGGGAGTGGTGACTAGTTGTTCCATAGCATTTGAGTTTATAATTTCCAGGAACCTTTGGGCTAAGGTGCTGGGGCTTGAGTAGTGCTCCCAGTCAATGTTTGGGTAGTTGAAGTCGCCCAATATAATGGTGTTCGGAGAGATCTTCATGTTCTCCAATGTTTTCAGGAAAGCTGAGTGGGATTCCTGACTTTGAGAGGGTGGTCTGTAGGATGCTATAAACTGAAAAGCAGTCTTGCCCACTGTTAGTTGCACATGGATGGTCTCCGATACTTCGTGCAATGCCACTAACCTGGAGGTGTGGATATCCTTGATAAATATGGAAACTCCCCTCCTTTTGTGGTTCGGTCTGGGTTTTGGGGCCGAAAAGCATGATATGAGGTATAGCCTGGTAGTGCTGGGGTGCTCTCTGGAACCTTGAACCAGGTTTCTGTCACTGCACAGATATCGATGTTCTCCATACTGAGGAGAGCTTCGAGTGCGTGCATCTTGAGGTTAAGACTTCTGGCGTTTAGCAGCATTACCCTTAGTTTCTTGTTCCTTGTGTGTCTATGGGGTGGGTTTGACTTTTGAGCCTTGCCTAAAAAAGGCACTATGGGGGTGGCAAGAGCCTTTGCCAATATCCGAAAGCCCAGTGGTGACAGGTGCAAGCCGTCCCTAGTGAAGCAACGTGGCTTGTCGAGCATGTCATCCCAGGCTGACAGACACTGGATCCCCTTTAAATGACACCAAAATGTTAGCCAATTGTTAAAATCGATCATTTTGTCTTTGTACTGTGGCATCATTCTAGGTGAGGGTAAGATGCTGCTCAAGGTCAGGGTCATACCAGCCTGGGCTACATGATCAGAGAGCTCCTCTATGTCTCTTTTCATGTAGTCCAGGGAGGTACGTCTCAGGTCATTCACACCAGCATGTACAATGACTGAGTCATATTTGTATTTGCTTTGGAGTGACCTGAGTGCTTGCATTATGTGGCGGATCCTAGCACCCGACAGGCAGCTCACCGTGACCTTCTCTTTATTCAGCCTGGTGAGCGGGGCGTCAGTGTGTCTGACAATAGAGTCACCTATTACAAGAGTATCAGGTGTGTTATTCAGCCTTAAGGGCTGTGGCTGCTTGGCACACTGACTTTGTGGGTTATGTGTTGTGCGTGTTTTGTTTTGAGGTAGCGTTTGCTTGGATGTCTGCTTTGGAGGTCTCTGTTGCTTAGGTAGATTTTTATTTAGAGCCTCCAGTATGTTTTGTGTATTTATGTGTTTGGTTCGCTGATGTGGTGGGACTATGTGATACTGGAATTGTGTTGTGTGAGGTTACCTTCTCCTCCTGACTGGTTACACCAGTTTTGAGATGAGAGAGCTCAGCCTCCAGTTTGGCTAAATAGTTGCATCTCTCACATATATTTGAACCTGTTTGGAGGAGGAGAGGGTTGTCCGTGTACATGAGACAGTTGTAACATTGCCTCAAAATTCCCAGATTCACCAGCTGGACTGGAGAGGAAACCATTGACTGACCTTTGGACATGCCAGAGTAATACAGGGAAACTGAATTTAAGACGGACCGATAGAGGACAGGGTAATCGTAGAACTGATGGCTGGATGTACAGTGGTTTTATACATGTAGAATAGTGTCATTACACCTGTAATTAATGGACACAGGGTCCCTGTATGTAAAACTGATGGTTGGGTGTAGGCTGTCCTTATATATGTAGAACAGTGTCATTACATGTGTGAATAATGGCTACATGGTCCATTAATGTAGCGCTGATGGCTGGGTGTAGGGTGTCCTTATACATGTAGAATAGTGTCATTACAGTTGTAATTAATGGATACAGGGTCTCTCTATGTAGAACTGATGTCTGGCTGTAGGGTGTCCTTATACAAATAGAATACTGTCATTACAGCTATAATTAATGGATACAGATCCCTGTATGTAGAACTGATGCAGGGTTTCTTTACACATGTAGAATGGGGTTATTACAACTGTAATTAACAAATACAGGATCCCTGTATGTAGAACTGATAGTCCAGTGGACTCTGCCCTTATACATGTAAAACAGTGTCATTACACCTGTAATTAATGGATACATGGTCCCTATGTGTAGAACTGATGGCTGGATGTACAGTGTCCTTATACATGTAGAATAGTGTCATTACACCTGTAATTAAGGGTACAGCATCCCTGTATGTAGGACTGATGGTTAGGTCTAGGGTATCTTTATACATGTAGAGTGGCGTCATTACACATGTAATTAATGGATACAGGGTCCCAGTATGTAGAACTGATGGCTGGGTGTAGGGTGTCCTTATACATGCGGAATAGTGTCATTACACCTCTAATTTATTGGATACAGGGTCCCTTAATGCAGAACTGATGGTTGGGTGTAGGGTGTTCTTATATAAGTAGAACAGTGTTATTACAAGTGTAACTAGTGGATACTGGGTCCTTGAATGTGGAGCTTATGGCTGGGTGTAGCATGCCCTTATCCATGTGGAATAGTGTCATTACACCTGTAATTAATGCATACAGGGTCCCTGTATGTAGAACAGATGGCTGGGTATAGGGAGTCCTTATATATGTAGAGTGGTATCATTACACATGTAATTAATGGATACAGGGTCCCGGTATGTAGAACTGATGGTGGGTGTAGGGTGACCTTATACATGTAGAATAGTGTCATTACACCTGTAATTAATGGATTCAGGGTCCATGTGTGTAGAATTGATGGCTTAATGTATGCAGTCTGTATACATGTAGAACAGTGTCATTACACTTGTAATTAATGGATAGAGGGTCCCTGTATGTAGAACAGATGGCTGGGTGCAGCATGCCCTTATCCATGTGGAATAGTGTCATTACACCTGTAATTAATGTATACAGGGTCCCTGTATGTAGAACAAATGGCTGGGTATAGGGTGTCCTTATACATGTAGAATACTGTCATTACACCTGTAATTAATGGATACATGATCCCTGTACATAGAACTGATGGCTGGTGTAGAGTGTCCTTATATGTAAACAATAGTGTCATTACACCTGTAATTAATGGAATCAGGGTCCATGTATGTAGAATTGATGGCTTAATGTAGGGAGTCTGTATACATGTAGAACAGTGTCATTACACCTGTAATTAATGGATAGAGGGTCCCTGTATGTAGAACTGATGACTGGGTATAGGGTGTCCTTACAGATGTAGAATAGTGTCATTACACCTGTAATTAATGGATACAGGGTCCATGTATGTAGAATTGATGGCTGGGTGTAGGGTGTCCTTATACATGTAGAATAGTCTCATTACACCTGTAATTAAGGGTACAGAGTTCCTGTATTTAGAACTGATGGTTAGGTGTAGGGTGTCATAGATCATATTCAGAGTGTAAGCACTAAAGTAACACAGGACGCACCCAGAAAAGGTGCCCTAGGCAGCCATATACCTCCTCCATCTTGCACTAATGGGAAACACCAACGTATATACACAATGCCATCTCTCAGAACTGTGATTTATGCCCTCATGCACTGCAAGGCCTCTGCCAACCTTAACCACAGAAATCTGACCCATGTGGTCCATCACATGTATTAATGAAAACTCCTCCAAAGCGAAGTTGCTGTTAACTAACATTTCATTATGGATGAATCATTATATACAGGTTTGCCTGTATCTCAGTACTAAACCCTTAAGTCAAGATTTCATATAGTTTCATACCTCTCAACTTCTTAGCACAAGAAATCTGGACAAAGTCAAAAATAATAGGGGAAGGGGGGGACAAAGGCCCCAAAACAGGGACATATTTTAATTATTGCTCTTATAAACTTATAAAGTTGCTAGAACAACAGGTTTTATATTAGCATGCATTTTCTGAAGAATATGAAGTCTGAAACTCAGTATTTAAGGACATTCTGCAAAAATAAGGACAGTTGCGAGGTATGGATAGTTTTAACTTTTCTATACATACAAGCAACAGTACTTCTGTGCCAGCCCACAGCCTATATTTTTATATGCCACACAACAATTGTTGCACAAGAGCTTCATAAATTAACATGCCAAATTTATTCCCAAATCCCAAACATGAACACATTATATAGTTGCCTGACTGTCCTTAGTTCAGCCAAATGAATAAAAAAAACTGTATCTTTATAATGAATTAGTCATTATGTAGTATCACTAAAGCACACTAATGTTTTGCATAGTGTATAATAACATTACTCGATACACAGATAAAAACATTCATCTTCAATTCCCTCTGTCACTTGTCCCCTGAATAATGTAATTACATTATAATGCAAAACTTGTTGCATCTTACCACAAGAACTATCCAAAGCAATACTAAGCTTTTTTATACTGGGCCACCTGGAATGGAATCAAATGCAAACTGACTCTTAAGAGACGAACACTGACTTGTGCACTTGTTGATGAATGTGTATGCATTTTTTTCAAAGGCTCACATGAGGGCAAATCTTATGTGCTTTTATTGTTCCAGTATATCCAAGTTATGTGTTGATGGGATTTGTTCTGCTGTTCTTACAGTAAGAAGAATAGAGTGTCTTTTCTGTGAAAGAAGTTAAGTTAAGGTGATCTCGTAATACTCACGGTTATGTAACAGCAACTAATTAAAGCTGTTTTTCCTTTTAAATAAAAGCATAACTATCAGATAAAAGCATACCTATAGGCTATCCAGATTTTTGCTTATCTGTCTTGATTTTCACATTTACCATGCCCTTCTCACACATTTGATTTTTTCCTGTTAAATAAATTAAAAATTAATTATACCAGATATCAGAGTTTCACGTGTATTTTTGCTTATAAAGTGCAAGTTGCTGCAAAACCCAATGTTTTGTTTCAAATCTCATAGGAAATCAAAAACAGACTTTAGTTCCCACTGGGAACTAAAAGGAGACTGGATAGTTGATTTACAGGATATTCCAAGTAAGCTGACACCGTGGGTGGGAATAAATATGACGTAGTTAAAGTGGGTGTTGTTTTTGTCAGCTTAAACGCAGACCCAAATTTTCAACACTGGGATTGTCCCTTCAATGTTGCAGTTATTCAATTCTCTTGCATCTATACTGATTCTGTGCTGTGGACACCGGTTCTACAGGGCCTACACTGACAGAGTTTGAAGTAATGCAACAAAGCCTTTTTTTCTAAATTTAGACAGGATATTCCCAGCAAAAAGACCTGAGCAAACTGAATGCTGATGCATGCACTTTAAAGATCTCAGGGTCTGAAGCTGGAGCACATAAAACAGAAAACGGACAAATATAAATAGAAAGAAGAGATGCAGAAGCTGTATGGTGTACATATGAGAACAGAACAGTGCTGTGGGGAGCACAGAAAGAGACTGGAGCTGTTTTGCCAGGAGGATGAGGCCTTTATTTGTGTCCTTTGTGTTCCTAGACATTCCAGACACAGTTTTCTCTTCCTGCATGAGGCACTCAGTGTGTATAAGGTAAGGGACACTTCATGATGTAACAGGTTCACTGATTGGGACATGGGCTGGAATTGTAACCTTTCTTCCTGTTTTTCAGGCTGAGAAGTGTATGTTTCATACTTATTTATTTTTTTGTAAATGAGTAGTGAATGCTTCTATAAAGTTCTGTATTTTCAGACAGGGTCTTGGAGTTTAGAGAGTGGGCTATTAACTTCTGTAGATTGTGTTTTCAGGTGCTGAAGAAAAATGCTTGGTCTGAGTATAGTAGCTGTTACCATTGCAGATGTAAGTTTTAGACTTCATATCCTTCAGAAAATGCATACTAACACACATCCTGTTATTCTAACAACTGTCTAAGTTAAAAAGAGCAATATTTAAAATCCATCCCTATTTTGGCCATTCTATCCCCATTATTTCTGAGTTTGTCCAGATTTCTTGCACTAAGAAGTATGCCTACCTGTCAACTATTCAGAATTTTTCAGAATATCCTGGTTTTTGCCTGATATTTTTGACCTATTCCACAACATTTTCGGTTTTCTCACAAAGCACTAAGGATTGAAAGTACTAAATAATGTCATACTTTTGAGCTTCAGACTTCATTTCTTTCAGAAAATGCATGCTAAGACCACTGCTGGTATTCTAGCAACTTTCTAAGTCTATAAGAACAGTATTTAAATTCTGTCCTTATTTTTGGGTTTTTGCCTCCCCCCCCCCCATTATTTTAGGCTTTGTCCAGATTTCTTATGCTAAGACGTTGAGAGGTATGGAGGTATGGTGTGTAATGTCCTAGTTAGGGGGAGAGCAGGTTAGACAATTAATTTGATCAGGCTTGACCCTGTAACTTGGTTACAAGAGACAAGACCCCGAATCCTCTACACCAACTACCAGACTGCTGATGGAATTGTGAGTATGTCAGTACATTTTCATGGAATTATGAGCTTCAAGAAAATAAAGTTTACTGTTGCTCATGCTGTCTGTTTTCAGTGTGTAACTGTTTTATTTATCAAGTGGCAGTCACTTTTTGTGTTGCAGAATATGAAAGCAGTGTTAGCAGCATAATTGCCTTTGGTGCAGAAGGCTGTAGATTCCACTCCCACACCACGTAGATGGGGTGCTGATATTGCACTGCCCATTTTATTGCTTATTATTTGGTGCATTTTAAGGAGGGATAGGGGTTCTACACTCCCGAGTATATCCTCCTTTGATTGAGATTCCTAATAACTATAAAGTTGTTGCCAGTTTATCAGTCATTCCCTATTGCAATATTACCAGCTTACCTGTTTTTTAATATAATATAGGCAATTAATTCTTCAAGGGTAGCAGGCACTGAATATGTAGATGAAACATTGAAATGTAAAGCTGTTTGCCAGTAGCAACCTCTTCATTAGCTACAGAACTCTTTAATGTGGAATTATTTGGATGACTTTTGTTTCTGCAGAGATTGTGCTTATTGAGTGATATTGGTAGATTATAATGGCAGAAGTCTGAGTGGCCCTTTATAGTTGAAATTTTCTGATGTGGGCAGGTTTGTCATTATTGGTTCATACATACTTTGTTTCATTGCTTATTAAAATAATATTTAAAACTAAACATTTAAAACACATTTCTGATAAGTGGTGCTGTATTATACAAGGAATGTAATTTAACACAAGCAGGAAGATGAATCAAATACATGTATGCGTGGCCCTAAAAATGTGTGCAAGGAGTTTATGGTTTGAAAACTTGTGCCCAGTGTCGTAAGATAATCTTTCTATATTGCACGGCTTATGAACAAATGGATTGTGACTAGATCTAGAGATGTTATTGTCCCTCTTTATGAAGCCCTCATTAGGTCAATCATTTTGTATAATGCCCACTTTGACATGTATCTGTCTAAACACATGCAACAACTGGAATGCCCATAGAAATACCTTACTAAAAAGATACAAGACCTAAACAATAGGTCTTTCATTGACCATGTCAAAGCCTTATCACTATACTCAGTATCCTACAGAGTGCTAAGAGGTGACCTGGGGCTGGTATACACTCTGATCCAATACTGATGGACCTACTGAACATCAGCAAGTCAAATTGCATCAGAAGTACTCAGTCCAGGTATCTAAACAGAATGATGTGGAGAATTGGATATATATCAAAGAGGATACCACTGTTCCAGAACAGACTCTCCATTCAAGTAAAAGAAAGATCATCTCTGCCCATATTCAAATGCAACTTGGATCTAAGGATGGGTAATAGAAAATGCATCCCAGGATTGTCCCTCGTGCCACTAATGGATAGAGGCAGCTCCTAAATGATGCATCCCTTAAATGGGTCCCCTCAAACTGTCAATGGTATGATCAGTTATTCTCATTTTGGCTAATACACAATTTTCATCCATGAGATGGGGAAGACCAATCAGGAAATGCTAATTCAAGCACCAAAAGGGAAATTGGCTAAGCTTAAAATGTCCTCCAAGTGAACTATGTTGAGGTAGCAAATAGTTTAAAAAAATGCCCCTTTTAGATCCCTAAATGCCCCTCTCACCCTCCACTCCTCCAACCTTCAACAGCTTCCAGCACATCTGCTGTCCATCCTTTGAATATTAAGTGAATCAGGGAGGAAGGCACACAAAGCACAGAGCCTAATTCCATGCTGTGCTCTTCTGTTTCCTACCCTCTGAATTTACAGTAACACACCAACTCCTCCAGTCTGAACTCTTGCCTGCTAGTATAAAATTCAGATCATGCCCGCTTCTCATCTTGTTCTTTGCTTACGAGGTTGAGGCAGGCTGATTGGATTTTTAATTTTGTATCTTGTGGCTTTTGTAAGTCAGTGATGGGCAGCCTGAAGACTGAAACTTCTCTTCTGATTGAGCAAAAGCAGCAAAGTGCTCATTTTTGAATTTCACTGCTGGTTCTCCCTGGCAAGTCAACTTGATTTCGAGTTTTTGCTGTGTGTGTTTTTGTTATGCACTAAAGGTAATCAGCCAATCTATGTTTCTCAACTGTCCAAATTTCCCAGTAGAGTCCAGTTTTCACCCAGTTGCTCCCTTCCTTATGTCTATGTTTACAAAGCAAAAGAAACTCCAGGCTGCCACCACATCTGAGCAACTACCTTTGATAAAGAACTGGTAAGCACTTTCACAGTGTACAATAATGCTTCATCAGACCACAGTAAAAGTAACAAAGCAGGCAAATTTTTAAATACAAAGCAATCCAATCAAATACAGACATTAAAAAATCACATCACAATTAAAAAGCATCTAGGCAGTGATTATGCCACCTCAATATGCACCAATAAATACACCTTAAACTGACAAGCCTGCAACTCACTGTTGTAATGGGCATGAAACAGGTTTTAAAGATACCCTGTCATTCATTCCCAGACAATGAATGTAATAAACTTAGCATTAAAGAAGAAAATGTATTTAAAGCCAAATGGACCTCACACACACAGTTAAAAAAAAAGTTTATAAATCTTGTTCAGTTAAAAGTTTCCTCAGATATGTAAATAAAGAATGCCGGGACAAAAACAGATGTTAAAAACATGCAGCATCTTAGTTGCACATGTGGCTGTAGTGTACAGTATCACATCGAAGTCCCCAGAGTGAGCGAAAAGAAAGGGTTCCCTAGAGTTGGAGACAGACTGCTTCTGTAAATAAATACAGAAAATTACAGTCATGGTGGCAGCAGCATACTTGCTAAACTGTTTTTCTTAACAGAAATTGTACTTGCTAAAAAGAAGATGCCAAGCATAAATTAAAAAAAAAGAAGTCATCAAGAGTAATTGTAAGTAAACTTTGGAACACTGGACAGTTTATTAGTTTTATAGTATAGCTTGACAGCAGGGATGGTAACTGAGAACTGTGTCATCCAGTCATGTCAGGGACAGTGTTTGACTCACTGTTCAAAGTATGTTTGGATATGATGCTGTCATATACACCATCGGTCTTCCTCCCAGCACAACCGAAATACTCAGTTGTTTGTTCTGTTTAAAATAATTCCATGACAGATAGACTTTCTATAAAACAGACTTATTAGCTAAGCTGTTACACAGGCACAAATGAGTTAAATAACTACCTTTGCGTACAAAATTTGTGCTCGAATGTTATGTCTTTATCATGTCTGTTAAGTTCTCATTCTGTTAACCATATCCATATGTATCTGAAGCTTTTCTCCCCAGGCCTCCACTGAAAATGCGTACCTCAAGACCCAGTCAGACTTCCCACTAAACAAATGCCAAATGAATAAGTTTCAAAATCACTGAAACACGTTCTATGTTGACTGCTGAATTGTTGTATAGCAAAAGAAAGGAATGCACAGCTTTCATAACATGTCATATGCAGATTGCCTCAAATGCCCTATCACTAAACTTGGTCCCCTGCAGAATGTTGATGGGTTATCTAGGTCTGTCATACTAATAGATCCCCAGATCCTGCTCCGATGGACCACCTTCACATTTACAAAAGAAATACTATCAGAACTACCAGCTGTAAAGACAAACCTTTTGCTTGCAGCATAAACTGAATATATAGAAGGTACAGGTATGTGTCTCAGAGAATACCCCTTCTCTGAAACAGGCTGCTGATCCATGTGAATTATAGTTTTTCCTTGATCCTAGTTGAGCATAATGTGCACCTGTGGATGGGGAGATAGTTGTAGACATACTTTAGTACATCTGTTTGAAAGAAACTGTGTTATAAACATGTCATTACCATCTTTACCTCTGGGGTAGAGATTTTAGTCCTTGATTCTACTAATGGTGGAGATATTGGTATTGTGCAGAAACCAGACTTCCTGGATGATTGGGTGTGTAATGGCACAGCTACCAAACTGGAGATCTCCCACCCCCAACAGAGTATAAGACTAGGAATGAAATAGTATATCATATCCCATGTTACTGAGGACCAGATGCAGCATATGTCAACAGCTTAATGCCTGACAGGGAACAATAAATGAATTCTGCCATGGCTATTAGAGGTACTCCACTGTCTGCCCCAGACATCAGACCTGCTGAAGAACAATGGCCCATACCATTAACCAACTAGGTGAGTTGTTGCTCTCTGGGCTGGCATGTATCCTTGGCACATGTACCTGGAACAGAGGGACACAAATAACACTGATACCTAAATACATTTATAGTTTATTTACATTTCAAAACTAATGTGGTAGATAAAGGGGCTTTCTAAGTATGGGCAAGAGTGTCCTGCAGACCTGCCACCTCCTACACTTGAGCAGTTGGCCACAAGCGCTACTGATACTTTTACACTCGTGTTGCAAGTTCTGCAAAATACCACCCAAAAAAAATGTGTGTGTGTATATGTGTGTATATACACACACATATGTATGTAGATATATGGGTCCCCTTCATATGGTCGACATTTCAGAATGTCGAAGACCATATGGCCGAGACCATATGATCGATATTCGAAATGTTGACCATGCAGAACCGTCATCTCCATACAGTGCGGAATGGAAAGTTTCCATGTTCCGCACTGGAGTGCAATCTCGGAGTTGGTATATTTAAGTTCCGAGGGTGGGGGCAGGGCAGTGAGAAGGTAAGTTATTGTTGTGTTTTTTTTATTGCAAGGTTGACATTTCGCATTCCAAAATGTCGACGATGTAAAGTAGACCCATATATATGTGTGCGTGTGTGTGTGTGTGTGTGTGTGTGTGTAAAATATAGATATATCTATATATATATATATATATATATATATATATATATATATATATATATATATATATATTTTATATATATATATATATATATATATATATATATATATATATATATAGATATATATAATATAGATATATATAATATATATATATATATATATATATATATATAAAATATAGATATATATAATATAGATATATATATACATATATTATATA
Organism: Protopterus annectens; assembly: GCF_019279795.1. Taxonomy (NCBI): domain Eukaryota; kingdom Metazoa; phylum Chordata; order Ceratodontiformes; family Protopteridae; genus Protopterus; species Protopterus annectens. The sequence continues at coordinate 1,726,826,810 of NC_056744.1, read as the reverse complement.
TATATAAATGTGTGTAATATATATATATATATATATTTATATATATATATATATATATATATATATATATATATATATAAATGTGTGTGTACATGTATATATACACACACATATATATGTATATGTGTGTGTGTATGTATATATATATATATATATATATATATATATATATATATATATATATATATATAAAATCTCACTTCCCCTACTAAACCATGTTGGAGGTCATTTAGAGGTAATCTTGTTGCTTCAATTTGCCTTCATACATCATGCGTGTACAGAAATGATGCCCACATTCTGCATACTTCTAACGTCCCATTAAGAAGAATAAAATGTATAACAGCCACCACAACATATCATCAACTAACCATATCATCAATCCATTTCCCTTCTTTCCAAATCCTATGCCCAGTGACTAATCTTTACCAATATGTGAATAGTTTTAGTAGGATCTTCAGCCATATACATAGTCATTTGACACTGCTAAAGTCCCACTTCCATACTTTTAGGATAGACCTGAGGATAGCCATACATAATTGTCTCTGAACCTGATTTATGCCCCACCTCTTAACTACAATATTAATATTTTTCTGCGCTACCAAATTCCTTACCTCACCTCCATTATTTTGAATTTCTAAGTACTAATCACATGATCTATTACCTATTTGGCAAGGTAGTAATGCACGCCTTCAAGTTGTCATTGTTCGACATCTATTGATGCGCAAGTATATTTGATACTGTAACAGTTTTATTTCATGTGAATGTAATCTAATTAGCAAATGTATGGAAAAAATAAAAAATACAAAGAAAAAACTAGCTCAAAAAACAGAAAGCCAAACAGGGCAGCTAAATTCCCCACTGAAGTAGCAGAATGCTTATTCAAGCCAAAAAATCGATCCAGAAAGAGTCCAAGTGCAAACCACAGCTTTATCAAATCCACATAAAACACAGCTTTATCAAATCCACATAAAACAGGCTTATAAATGCCTTAGGGCAGATAGCCTAGTGTAAACCTATGAACCTATAAGCACTTTCGTCCCAGAACACTAGAACTTTAACAGATACAATAACATTGTAAAGTCCCCCTTATAAAGACATGTGGAAGGCATATTCATGATCATGAAATGAAAGAAGACACACCCCCATAAAGACATAGATTCATAGGTAGGTACTAGGCTATCGGCCCAAGGGCCTATGTAAGCCTAGCCAACAAGGTTCCCTGGCTGACTCCACCGAAGAAAGTTATTTTCCTGTACCACTGTCGAGCAGAGACAGTTGTATGAACTAAATATGCTATATAAAATAGTTTGTTCACTATTAAAAAAGAATATACATATAACAATGTATAAATTACAGTGTTAAAAAATGTTTATCAAAAAAGTAATTCTGACAGTGAAGGTAGGGTGGGGCATATGAAATTGCTAGTTAAATAACATCAGTAATATTTTGTATGGCGTGGGAAGGATGCAGACACTTGATGTAGGTCGAACAGCTCATATCTTCTGACAACTAGCACATAATTTGTGTGTGGTTACCTGATGGGAAAATGATCACAAGTGTTTAATAGTTGCACTGACAACTGCTTCTGGCAACCAGAGCTCTGTTTCACCAACCACTTATTTGAGCATAAGTTTTAATTTGGCATATGATGCTATAGTGTAGAAGATAGCATAAATAGTTGGAGATATTGTGTTTTACACCTTTTTTTTTACAACAGGATCAAAACTAGGAGAAAATGCATTCCAAATGTGGAGGATATTACAATGTGTGGGTGCCCTTTTCCTTTAAACAATTTCATTGTGGGTGTCCCACCAGCAGGGTTTATTACATTTCTCCTTAATATTTGGTGCAGATAGGGCCTGCTTTATCAATACAGCTAGTATGAGTCAGAGGCATAGGCAGCAGTTTTAGCAATGGAATCTGTTGGTGGAGGATTACTGCAGAAGTAAAGTCAGGTGCCTGATAGTTACAGGGGAAGTACCACCAGTTTTAAAGGAAAAGGTCAGTAATCTAACAAGGTGAGATGGGTATATGGAAATGTGCATGGAGGTGTCATATTTGTAAGGACTAGATCAAGGACATTGGAGCCCCTTGTAGGATAGTTAACTACTTGTACAAGCAGGTTAACATGTATAATATCATGAAAGATTTGGGCATGCCGACCACTGGCAGTGTAGGTGTGCCAGTTTATTGATGAATGGTTTAAGTACCCCTAGGAGAAAAGTGTTTGGTTTAATGGGGATTTCATGTAATGTGTCAAATCGCTAAGATCCTCAGAAGGGAAATAAAGGATGTTCTGTAACTAGCCATGATGTGGTAGTTTTTCTTGTTTATGGTGATTTAGACATCTTAACTCATTAAGTACGGTGTCCCAAGGAATGTGTCATTAGGAGACTATATCTTTATGGATACTCTTCAGCCACTGCCAGTAAGGCTGAATACATGATAGGCACTATGCCCAGAAATAGGCACTCTATATCCATTAAATAAACTGTGCCTAAAAAGGCACTATGGGCTGCAATGGCCTTTTCCATAATGTGTAAACCTTGTTAAGAGAGAGGTTGCAAGCCATTTCTGGCAAAGCAGAAATGCTTGTCAGATACAGAGGAAATTGATGTTCTACAAGTGCTGAAGTCCCATGCACCTGACAACCCACAGTCAGCCAAGGACTCAAGCACCTTGTAGCTCAGGTAGGGTGCTGCTTGTGTTCAAACTCAAATGTGAGTTCAGGCAAACAACTTCCACAGCTTATCTAAGCACATTTGAGTTTGAGTGAGGGAAGAGCACTTACCAGACTTTCATAATGCCGAGATGAACGACCTCTCGGAACACTGACTGGAACCCCCAGGTAAGGCAACACTTGGCCACCATGTTGAACTTTGCCCCATACCCCCCAGTAGTGCAGTCTCAGATTTGGTATATTTAGTTAGGGGTGGTGTGGAGTGCATAGCCCCCCACATGGGTGGGTTTAATTTGCTTTGGTTTTAATTTTGTAGTATGGCCAAGTGGTTAATTACCCGGAGTTGCCAGTCGTGTTCTGTGAGGTCGTTGAAATGTGTTTTTTGGTTTAAGTCGTCTCAGCATTATGAAAATTGGTTAAGTGGTATTTCAATTATCTAAAGTAGGCCCATATATGTGTATGTATTCTAATATACAATACATTACATATAAACACTGTTGGTCACATTTTATTGTATCCTAACAGAATTAGGATTACATCTGAAAACTATAATAGATAATGGAGGAAAGGTTCCCTGTATAAAATTATATTTGGTAAACACAAACTAATATTTGCTGTCTTTAATTCCTCCTAGGCCGAATGGGAACATACATTTAAATATTTGCAAAGAAAATATAGAATTTCAAAACTAAACTAAGATTTAATATACAATATATTTTGGCTTCCAGTTTAAAATTATAATACATGGCATATAATCTATTTTAATCTAATTATATAAATATATTTAAAAATATGAAATTATACTTATCCACATTAAAAGATGGCCTTTGACCATGTTCCCACTTTGTCTTAATGTAGGCTGAATATGCACAGTAAATGATGCACTATGGTATAACTGTATCCAGAACATTAAAGTTAACAGATGAAAAAATAGAAGATTTTGATTTTTTTTTTTTTTTTACAACTGAACATTGCATACAATAGGTGAGAGATTATTATGGAAGCAACACAAACATTCACAGAACAGAAGGAATATTCAGTGCTCTATACCACCTCAATTAATTCTGTGTGATTTGCAGTTCAAGTTAATATCAGCCTTGGGAAAAATGACAGAATACAAGACTGTAAATTAACTTTCTGAATGCAAAGAAATCAGTAACTCAAAATACTGACAGTATTAGTAGTTTCAGTAACAAAGTACAACAGTAGTGTGCTGTAGTGTCAGGACACTGCTGTAATCAAAGGTCTCTAAATGCATATCTGTCTTTATATGGAAAGTTGCTCAAAAATTACTGTTCATTGAGCTTCGCAAAGGGTAAATTCAAGGTCCAAAGAAGGCATTGTACAATGCAATATAAATCTCTGATATCAAAAATGCTGCCTGTGTTAAAGATGAGCCTACAGGCTCTGCATCACAAGACACCCAGTTTACGTTGCAACAACACTTCAACACTAGTTAACCAGGAAATGTGAAGACATACATCAATAACTGCCCTTGTTAAAATTGTCGCCAAACAAGGTAGGAAGTGTAGTGAATGACTTGCAACCACAGTTCAATGCCACAGTGAACAAGACATGTAAAACATTTTCTGAACCATTTGCTGTACTTCCTACCTTGTTTTGTTACTGTGTGTGTGTGTGTGTGTGTGTGTGTGTGTGTGTGTGTGTGTGTGTGTGTGTGTGTGTGTGTGTGTGTGTGTGTGTGTGTGTGTGTGTGTGCGCGTGTGTGTGTGTGCGCGTGTGTGTGTGTGCGCGTGTGTGTGTATGCGTGTGCACGCTCCCTTCTTAAAGTTAGTAAAAACACTCAAAAGCTTGCAGGAATGTAAGTAAATAGTGTCACAATTCTTTAAGCACACTGGACAACTAGTCCACTGACAAACAAAATGGAAGATAGAAAAACAGATCAGAAAAAAAAGCAATTTTATCACTTCGGTTATAACCGCATTGATGGCATTGATTTATCAAACCGAAACTGTGCTACCGCGTCATCGCATTTTGATTTTGTATAGAAGTTTTTCCTAGATACTTATGACCAGTTATACCCGATAATAACCAGTGCAAGAGCTGATTGAAGTGTAAAAGGGAGAAGTAATTGCAAGGTGTCTGAAGTATTGCAAGTGAAAAAAATGTTTTCTTATACAGGTTTGCGAAATGAATCCATTTCAGCTGGGCAGTTTACAACAATTTCTTCAAGTTTATCTTTCGGGAGTTAGCTTTTCACTGCACATGCTATTTATCAGCTATGGTTATACCTCGATAAAAGGTTTCTTGGACAAGACCAATTCGGCTTTGTTAAGGGCAGATCTTGCCTCTTAAACCTAGTTGATTTCTTTGAAACAGTTACCATAGCCATAGATGAGGGCAAGGTAGTCCACACAGCCTACCTGGACCTCGCAAAAGCCTTTGACACAATACCCCACTCCGGCATCATAAATAAGCTTACCAGCTTAAATATCAACCCCTATATCACAAGATGGGTTGCAAACTGGCTCAGAGATAGAACCCACATGGTCAGAATCGCAGGTGCCATGTCCAAATCCAAACCAGTTACAAGTGGCATCCCACAGGGCTCAGTTCTGGGACCTCTCTTGTTCGGTATATACTTCTCTGAGGTTCAGGCTAACACGGGGGGATTATGGCTGACAAAGTTCGCAGATGACTGCAAACTGGGGGCCATAATCGAATCTCCAACTGACACAAGCATCCTCCAAAAGGGTCTCACAGAGACGGATGCTTGGTGCCAGAGCCACGGCCTCAAGCTAAATGCTAAAAAGTGCATAGTCATCCCCTTTGGGAAAAACAAGGTGCCCACAAATTACCACATAGGTGGTAATCCATTAAGTACGGAAGAAGTAATTAGAGATTTGGGGACCAACGTAGATAGTAATCTCTCCTTTGATAACCAAAGTGATTAGAAAGACCTTCTATATAGCCCACCTTATCACGAAAGGGTTCGCATCTACATCAAGAGAGGTCATTGTGCCCCTCTACTCATCACTCATCAGGCCCATAATTACATACAATGCCCCTTTTGGGATGTACCTTACCCGACACCTGCAGCAACTGGAGAGACCCCAAAAGTACCTCACCAAGAGGATCATGGGCTACAAACAGAAGTCCTAAGCAGCTCGACTAAAGAAACTCCAGCTCTACTCAGTTGCTTACCGCCTACTCAGAGGCGATCTATGCCTGACTTACAAAGCCATGTCAAACCCAGAATTAATGGACATGCTCCACCTCAAAAATTCCAAGTCCTTTAGACTTACATGCTCCAGGGACCTAAACCTCAGCACAAAAATAAATAGGACATGCTGGAGGGACAGATTAATTTCCCAAAGGCTCCCCTCACTCTGGAATAGAATCCCAATTCATGTTAGACATAGCCCCCTCGCTGACCCTCTTCAAGCGAAATTTGGACGCATGGGTGGGAAATCGCAAATTCACTCCTGGGATCTCTCCTGTGTCCCTGCTAGACAGAGGCACAGTAAACTAATCTTAAAAGGGTACCTTCTGTGACCTACTTTACAGAGGCACAGTAGGCTAATCTAATGGGGAGGCATAAGCCAAATACAGTCTGGCTAGGCTTATAAATGCCCTAGGGCAGATAGCCTAGTATCTACCTATGAACCTATGAACTACAGGCAGGTACAGTCGTGCACGCGCACACACACACACACACACACACACACACACACTCACACTCTCTCTCAACAATCTGCTCTTTCTCAAACACAGCATCATTCTGTCACACACACATTCTCAACAATCTGCTCTCTCTCAAACACAGCATCATTCTGTTGCCAGTGTTTGCTGCAAGCAAAGCAATCAGCAACAGAAAAAAAAATAAAAACATACAAGGTTCAACTTTACTGAGTAAGATTAGTGGGTAATGGCTTGCAGTATTTAAACACCTCTCTGCTTCTAATTTAAAGATATCTTGCCTCCACGCTGCTTTTTGTACAAAATATGGAAAATACTTTGGCCCCAACCTAAAGCACTGAGATCAGCTGTCCCGGGCAACCAATCTCTAGTGCTTGCATGTGATGCTATGTTGATAATAATTCTGCGAAAAATATCGGAAATAAAACACTGTACACAAGTACCTTCATGCAGCATGATCCAAAACGGCTGTACAGCTTCAGAAAATAAGTGCAATTAATTCCCGACAATAACGGCTGCTCGTACACTTTGAAAGTAAGTCTCTGCAAAGTCCGTAGCTATGCTCTAATCCAATAGGAAAACAAAGCCGTGCATCAACAGCTATCCGCTAAAGAAGTTCCTGCTTTTTGTTATGGGCCTTTCTATACTCATAGGAAGGCAGTGTAAAGGGCACAATTAAATGTTGATGCTTCTGAGGGTGTGCATAATTATAGCGTGGGCATTTCCAGGGAGAAAACAGAAGAGGAAAGCGTATATGTTGTAAATAGCTAGTCTGACTGATGGGCGACTTGTCGGAGGCTTATGCAAGCGTGAGAGTAATTTTTTTTTTAAGATGGCTTGCAGTACCGATAGTCGCTCACTCACAATCATGGGAATAGAGAATAAAATATCTTATTTTAGTTTTAATTGCATTTTTGAGTGGTGGGATCATTGCATAGGGGAAGAAAATGTATTTTGGAGATGTAAATGTGTGCTGCTTTTCGTAGTGGTCCTTTAAGGCTACATTGCCCTTTTAAATGTAGGCGGTCATTTGCTGACAAGTTTTGCTTCCTGTGCTCTGAAAAATGAAACCAGGAAAAAAAAAACATTGTTATTTCTGAATGCAGGTTATGAGTTTAATGTTGCAGTCATTCAATTCTCTTGCATCTGTATTGATTCTGAGCTGTGGAGACCAGTTCTACAGGGCTTACACTGACAGAGTTTGAAGTAATGCAACAACGCCTTTTTTCTAAATTTAGATAAGATATTCCCAGCAAAAAGACCTGAGCAAATTGAATGCTGATGCATGCACTTTAAAGATCTCAGGGACTGAAGTTGCAGCACATAAAACAGAAAACGGACTTCAAATAGAAATGCAGAAGCTGTGTGGTGTACATATGAGAACAGAGCAGTGATGTGGGGAGCACAGAAAGAGATTGGAGCTGTTTTGCCAGGAGGATGAGGCCTTTATTTGTGTCCTTTGTGTTCCCAGACATTCCAGCCATAGTTTTCTGTTCCTGCATGAGGCACTCAGTGTATATAAGGTAAGGGAGATTTCATGATGTAACAGGTTCACCCACTGGGATGCAGGCTGGAATCATAACTTTTATTCCTGTTTTTTCAGACTGAGAGGTCTATGTTTCATAGTTATTTTTTTGTTAATGAGTAATGAATGCTTACATAACATTCTGTATTTTCAGACAGTCTTGGAGTTTAGAAAGTGGGCTATTAACTTCTGTAGATTGTGTTTTCAGGTGCTGAAGAATAATGCTTGGTGTGAGTACAGTAGCTCTTCCCAGTGCAGATGTGAGTTTTAGACTTCATATCCTTACGAAAATACATGCTAATGCAAATCCTGTTAATTCTAGCAACTTTTTAAATTAAAAAGAGCAATATTTTAAATCTATCCCTATTTTGGGCCATTGTATCACTATTATTTCAGGCTTTGTCCAGATTTCTTGCACTAAGAGGTTGAGAGGTATGCATACCTCAAAACTGTTCAGAATTTTTCATTGTCCTGGTTTTTGCTCATATTTTTTCCCTATTCCACAACATTTGTGGTTTTCTGGCAAATCACTAAGGATTGAAATAACTAAATAATGTCATACTATTGAGTTTCAGACTTCATTTCCTTCAGAAAATTCATGATAAGACCAGTGCTCTTATTCTAGCAACTTTCTAAGTCTGTAGGAGCAGTATTTAAAATCTGTCCCTATTTTTGGGCCTTTGCCCCCCCTCCATTATTTTAGGCTTTGTCCAGATTTCTTATGCTAAGAAGTTGAGAGGTATGGTGTGTAATGCCCTAGTTAGGGGGGAGAACAGGTCAGACAGTTAACTGAATCAGGCTTGACCCTGTAACTTGGTTACAAGAGACAAGAGCCTGAATCTTCTACACCAACTACCAGACTGCTGATGGAATTGTGAGTATGAGTTTCAGTACATTTTTCAAGGGATTATGAGTTTCAGTTCATTTTCATGGAATTGTGAGCTTCAAGGAAAGAAAGGTTACTGTTGCTCATGCTAGGTCTATTTTCAATGTGTGACTGTTTTGTTTATCGAATGGCAGTCACTTTTTGTGTTGTAGAATATGAAAGCAGTGTTAGTAGCATAATTGCCTTTGGTGCAGAAGGCTGTGGATTCTACTCCCACACCATGTAGACGGGGTGCTGATATTGCACTGCCCATTTTATTGCTGATTATTTGGTGCATTTTAAGGAGGGATAGGGGTTCTACACTCCCGAGTATATCCCCCTTTGTATGAGATTCCTAATAACTATCAGTTACTCCCTATTGCAATATTACCAGCTTAGCCATTTTTTAATGTAATATAGGTAATTAATTCTTCAAGGGCAGCAGGGACTGAATATGTAGATGAAACATTGAAATGTAAAGCTGTTTGCCAGTAGCAACCTCTTCATTAGTTACAGATGTCTTTAATGTGGATTTATTCGGATGACTTTTACTTCTACAGAGATTGTGCTTATTGAGTGATATTGCTGGATTGTAATGACAGAAGTCTGAGTGGCCTTTTATGGTTGAACTTTTCTGAAATGGGTTGTTTTGTCATTATTGGTTCATACCTTTTGTTTAATTGCTTATTAAAAGAACGTTTAAAACTATACATTTAAAACACATTTTGACAAGTGGTGCTGTAGTATACAAGGAATGTAATTTAATATAAGCAGGAAGGTGAATGAAAGAACACATACATGTATGCTTGGCCCTAAAAATGTGTGCAAGGAGTCTGTGATGTGAAAACTTGTGCCCAGTGTCATAACATAGTCTTTCTATATTGGACAGCTTATGAACAAATGGATTGCAACTAGATCTAGAGATGTTATTGTCCCTCTTTACGAAGCCGTCATTAGGTCACTCATTTTGTGTAATGGCCACTTTGGCATGTATCATTCCAAACACATGCAGCAACTAGAATGCCCACGGAAATACTTTACTAAAAAGATAACAGTCCTAAACAAAAGGTTTTCCATGGACCATGTCAAAGCCTTATCACTATACTCAATATCCTACAGAATGCTAAGAGGTGACCTGTGTCTGGCATACAAGGCATCTTCTGACCCAATACTGATGGACCTACTGAACATCAGCAAGTCAAATGGCATCAGAAATACGCAGTCCAGGTACCTAAACAGAATGGTGTGGAAAGACGGAGACCACTGTTCCAGAACAGAAATACGCAGTCCAGGTACCTAAACAGAATGGTGTGGAAAGACGGATACCACTGTTCCAGAACAGAAATACGCACTCCAGGTACCTAAACAGAATGGTGTGGAAAGACGGATACCACTGTTCCAGAACAGACACTTCATTCAAGTAAAACACAGCTCATCCCTGTCCATATTCAAATGCAATTTGGATCTAAGGATGGGTAATAGAAAATGCATGCCAGGATTGCCCCTCATGCTACTAATGGATACAGGCAGTTCCTAAATGCTGTATCCCTTACGTGGGTCCCCTCAAACTATCTATCGTATGATCATTAAAGCTAAAATATAATTATCACCCATGGGATGGGGAAGACCAATTAGGAAATGTTAATTCAAGCACCAAAAGGGAAATTGGCTAAGCTTAAAATGTCGTCCAAGTGAACCTATGTTGAGGTAGCAAATAGTTTTTTAAAAAATTCCCCTTTTAGATCACTAATTGCCTCTCTCACCCAGGTGTTCACCCTCTTCCCAGTGCAGATGTTTGCTGTTTAGTTTGTGTAACATTGCTTAAGTAGTGAGAAAAGATCAGAGGGTCTCATTGGTGCAGAAGTTTCAGTGGGCCCTTTTTTGTAACCATTTGATGTCAGGACCCCCAAAAGTGAGTCCTGTAATATGCAGACTTAATGGCCAAAAGATCAGACTTCTGTATACGAAGTCCGAGATGCCATTTCTCAGAGTATTTCTTTTTCTCCAAAAGCTGGCAGTTTTGGAGTTAGTATATATATATTTCTGGGGGTTGTGGGGGGCTTGCCCCTCACATGGGGAATGCAAGAGGGTCTTGCCCCCTTGGAAAAGAAGTTTAAAAAAGAAGAGCAATTTTTGAGATTCGCTCCTCTCCTGTGTTTTCAGTCTTTTTTTTTTTTTTGGCTTGTTTGCACTCGGCATTTTGAGAGGGTGACATTTTAGTAGAGAGCCCATTTTTCTTCAAGACAACATGGATTCCCGAACAGCAGTATCATGCCAGACAAATATAATAAAGTTATTCTACTGAATAATCCTGGCTTTAGAATAGAAAGGCGCTGTGTCCTGCTTTGACATGTTGGGGTGGGAAGAAGAGAGGCAGACACCCCAGGCACAAGGTGTTTTGGGGTAACAGTACAGTAGTGACATTCATTTCCATGCTGGCGAGAGGCAGCCATCCCGGGCACAAGGTGTTTTGGGGTAATAGTCAGTACTGTAGTGACATTAATTTCCATGCTGGCATTTCTGAGATACTCTTGGTAGTAATTGTATAAAGATGACACACTTAGTATTCGCTGTTCATAGTTATGCTAGTAGTAATTGTATAAAGATGACACACTTAGTATTCGCTGTACATAGTTATGCTAGTTGTAGGTATAGTTATTTGTGTTTTGTTGACATTTTCTAAATTTGATGCAAATAAAATGTATAGATATTATTTAGAAAAAAATAAATTAATTAAAAAAATGAAAAAGAAAGTAGTCGCTCTGCACCTGCTTCCACTTCTGAAAGATGCACTCGGCATGTTTCCGTCAAGGTGTATGAATAAATGGTTTCTACGTTACATATGTGACACAAGCTGTCACAGATCCTGCATGTTATCCACGTGACATGTTCTATAGTCACTGATCGGACCCTCAGATGTAGACAAGCCTGAGTAAGTCTTGCATGTAGTGATAATCTTTTCTTTCACCCACCTGGAACCAACTCCCTACTGTCCTGTACCACCCACCAGACAGCAGCACTTTTAGACCTAAACTCCTTTCTTACCTGAAGGAACAAGCTTCATGCAGGTGCTTTTGGTATGACTTGGAAGTTTTATCTGTTTATTTTACAATGTATATAAAACTACTCAGGGACTTCAAGCTGCTGGCTGGCAACTTTATATCCTTCTGCCATAAATAAATTTAGGTTCTAAGACATAAAGAATTGTAAACTTGCCTTCAGTTTTGGCACCATAGCCTCTGTTAGGCCTTCAACTGAATTATCCATAAGCCTTCTATAAATATAAGTATTATAATATAATTCTACAAGAAATGAGAATCACTCAGAATTACTGGGACAAATGTTTTGTGTAAATAAAACATAAAAGTCTTTATGTTCTTGTTTGCTTGTTCAGACTTCACTGTTAATACAGTATTTAAAAAAATGTAACAACAAAACCAGAGAGATGAGCCCAAAAATGAAGCTCCCTTTTAACGACAAAATATACACATCAAACAGTAAGCGCTTTCGTCCGCACTGGACTTCTTCAGACTGAATAATGTGACTACAGTGTTCAAACACTTTAAATAGGAAATACAAAACACATGACCAAAATAATTAATGATGCAAACATTTCTAGGACAGCTACAAAATCTTCTCTATCATTTCACCTAGGTGGATGGCAGGCATTCAGCCTCACCTGCCATTCGTATTCTTTCCACCCAAGTTCTTCTCTGCATTAAACTTATCAACATTCAACACTTCATCTAAAACACAGAATTTAAAATTTACATCACATGCATTTTCTTTATAATGTTTCTCTAATGCATTTTTGTCACCTTTCATATTTACTGAATAATTATGCTCATATATCCTCATATATCCTTCCGTTCAATTCTCTTGTAGTGCTTCCAACATAGAAGGATTTGCTTGACATACAAACCACTTCGATTTGCATGTATATCTGCCTTTAAACTGGACATAATCCCCAATCATAATTTCTTTTTCATTAATAATTAAAAAAAGTACATAACTTGAAACTTAAACTTTCCCCTGTACACTGGTACCATGCGTGGTGTTTGTTTCTAGTTTCCCGTCTGCACTGGTACTGTGTCTGGGTTTTGTTTCTAGTTTCCCCTCTGTGCTGGTACTGTGTCTGGGTTTTGTTTCTAGTTTCCCCTCTGTGCTGGTACTGTGTCTGGGTTTTGTTTCTAGTTTCCCCTCTGTGTTGGTACTGTGTCTTGTTTCTAGTTTCCCCTCTGCGGTGGTAGGTTTGTTTCTAGCTTCCCCTCCTTTCTCCTGTACACTGGTACCATGTTTGTTATTCCTGTTTAGTGAGACACTCCTAGTGTGAGCTGCTTCTGCAGCTTGTCTGTTACTGTAAAGCAGCCTTTATTGTACTGTGTGGTTTCTAATGGTCAGACCTTTCCAGTGCAGTCCCTCACTTTTATTCACCTTCCTCATCTCTTATTTGTGTCTTTATATCCATTAAAGTGTAGCTCTTCCAACTGTTCTACATGTAGGTTTTGCCTTGGAACAACAGACAGTCTAATTCATCCTTCTAATAACATCTAGAATGTTTCATCTGTAATGTGTGAGTTTAAGCCATCTAGATTTCATAGATAAATTCTTCAGTTTTACTGTAGTAATCTCCTGAGAATTTTTCATCACAACCATCATGTGACCCAGAATGTAGAAAAATGCTTTTGGTATCAGAACATTCTTAGTTGCAATTAAGTAAAACAAACTGACTGTCTACAAGACAAGGTCTGTTTTTTAGTAAAAAATGTAATTCTTCATCTGTGTCTAAAGAGATTCCATTAAACATAAAAAGTTAGCAATGAACAGATAGATTCAGTACTAGCTTTACCCCCCTCTCACCTCCTAAAGGCCCCATTTCTATACCAGAAGAATGCAAAGTTCCTGTAATCATGGCTGCACAGGTAAAAACCACACTCTCCAAAGCAATGAAAATATAGCATCCATGAGACCTGACAACATCCCAGGCTGCATTCTATACAAACTACAGAACAAACTGGCACCCCACCTAAGTAACATGTTCAATCCTAGCCTCACCTCCGGCGTTGTGCTCACTGAATGGCTCACAGCGACGGTTATCCCAATCTACAAAGGAGGAGCCACCATGAACCCTGGGAGCTACTGCCCCATTAGCCTGATGAGCCTGGTCTGCAAGGCCATGGAACGTATCATCGTGGAACTTATAAACAAAGACATTGGTAATCTCCAAACTCTGGACCCCACCCAGTTCGGATTTGTAAAAGGCTGATCATGTCTCCTAAACCTGATAGACTTCTTTGAAGCAGTCACGAAAGCCATAGACGAGGGTAAGGTGGTTCACACAGCCTATCTAGATCTTGCCAAGGCTTTCAATACCATTCCCTACTCTGGAATTATAGATGTTTGCCTTTTGGCTTTTCCCGGGTAGTGTTCGCCACAGCGGAATTCTAGTCTGCTAATGATTGGCAGTCTATTTTTATGGTGCCGAGTTGCCAGCCCGACGCCCAACCTTCAGCGAAGGCACGCCCATTCTTGCATGTCTTTCAGAGGCCACTTGACTGCGGGGGAGGACATGCAGACTCCACACAGAAGGCACTTTAGCCGAGAATCGAACAGGAGAACCTCTTGCTGTGAGACAACAATGCTACCGCTGTACCACCGCGGCTTCTACTCTGGAATTATAGATAAACTCACTAAACTAGGTATAAATCCCTATGTCATAAGATGGGTTGCCAACTGGCTCACTGACAGAACCCACACTGTGAAAGTAGCAGACTCAAAATCTGACTTCAGACCAGTGACAAGTGTAGTACCACAGGTTCAGTCCTGGGTCCTCTCCTGTTTGGTATCTACTTCTCTGAAGTACAGGCTAACGAAGTTCGCAGATGACTGCAAACTAGGAGCCATAATCGAAACTCCTAACAATATGGACATCCTACAAAATGGCCTCACTGAAACAGAAGCCTGCTGTCAAAGCCATGGCCTCAAATGCCAAAAAGCACATTGTCATCCCCTTTGGTAAAAACTCTGTACCCAAGAACTACCACATAGGTAGTAATCTACTTAACCTTCAAAGTGTGATGAGACCTTGGGACACAGGTGGACTGTAATCTCTCCTTTGATAATCACATCACCACAGTAGTCAGGAAATCCTTTTACGTAGCGCACCTCATCACAAAAGGTTTCTCATCCAGGAAAAAAAGAGGTCATTGTTCCCCTCTACTCGTCACTCATTGTACCCATTATAGAGCACAACGCCCCTTTTGATATGTACCTCACAACTCATTGTACCCATTGTAGAGCACAACGCCCCTTTTGGTATGTACCTCACAAGACATCTACAACAACTGGAAAGGCCACAGAAATGCCTCACAAAGAGGATTACTGGCCTCAAACAGATGCCCTACACAGACCGTCTCAAAAAAATCCAGCTTTACTCCGTCACATATCACCTACTTAAAGGTAATCTCTGCCTAACATACAAAGCTATGTCAAACCCAGAGCTGTTCTACATGCTCCACTTAAAGAAATCCTAATTTCTCCGAGCTACATACTCTAGGGACCTAATCCTTGTCACCACAATAAACAGAACATGCTAGAGAGAGAGATTCCTGTCCCATAAACTTCCCATACTCTGGAACAAAGTAACTATTTGTATTAAACAAAGCTCCTCATTAACACTCTTCAAGAAAAATCTTGATGATTGGATGGGAAGTAGGAAATTCACCCCAGAGATCACTTCTGTGGCTCTGCTTGACAGGGGCACAGGAAAATAATTTTCTTGGGTGACAGAAGCCAGGGTACCTTTTTGGCTAGACTTATATAGGCCCCCTAGGGCCAATACCCCAGTACCAACCTATGAACACTTCCTGTTAAGATGGGCTGAAATCTAATTTTTGTGTCAGTCTGTAAAGCCTAGTGAATCCCAAAATGTAACTGTCTGTATCCGATCATTCTGTAGTTGTTTGTTTGAATGAATGTGTGAACTAAACAGTCATCCATGTAATGGGTAGATATGAAGGCGCTGCAACATAGGAGCAGGGGCAAGCATTTGGAACTCTCCTGCCTGTAGTTAACACAGAGTGTGAAGTAGGGAACTAAAAAAGTAACATTCCTGCTTTAATTGAAACTGCAAAAATCTCCCAAGAAGTTTGTATTTGAAGGATGCATACTAAGGTGTCCAAATTTTCAATGTAATTAGGTCCCTTTTTGTGTCAAATAACTCACGCTCTGGAGTTTCAGCATTTTCAACTCATATTATGGGAGCTGCTTTTTAAGGCAGAAGAAATGCAAGGTTGGTCTTTACTGCTGTCCTTGTTTGAGAATGAGAAAGAATACTCCTGAAAAATGAAGATACTTTTTTCTTTGCCTACTTTTTAACATTTTCTTTTGAATGGTCTCTTGAATAAATGTACCTTGGATATCTTTGGAACTATTTGTATATTTGGTGTTCATAGTAATTGTAGCTTGTACACTTTTTTAATTTGCTTTCTAGACATAAATAAGTTGAAATGTCTCCAGATGTTTAAAAAATCTGCAGCTGTACTTCAGTTGAGTTTAGCACCCTGATGGAAGAAAAACAGAACCTTCTAATCTAGATGACCAGGGACTTAAGAATTTATTTTGCTGCATTTTTGTGAATTGTCATTATTAAATGCAGAGGGCATGGTCTTGTAATACATTTGATTTCTAGGTCCTCATCTTCACCTAATACTTTTTCAAACCCCTTCATAATACTGTATCTGTAACGAGGACCCTATAAGATGTATAATTCCAAAGGGCTGCTTTCCATTCTGCCTGAAAACAGGAGAAATTATTGATTATATGAAACACAGTAGGTAATTGTTTTTCTTATTTTTCCTTTATTTTCCAGGGAATTGATACTAAATGAAAAGTATCATCGCAATAAGCACAGGGTCATAGGAAGGGGACCCAAGAAGATAGGTTTGCAGGGGTTCCAATAACTGAAGTTATTTTTTTACTTTTTTTTTTTTTAAATTCAGTGCCTTCATTTGAGCATTTGTGGAGACAGAGTGAATTAATGCCATGATGCCCTAACTTAACCTTCCACCCCCCCCCCACTCTTGCTATTTTTCTTGGATTCACTGATCCACCTACCACATATGTGGGTCGTGGGGGATATTTACAAACCCAGAGAAAACCTATGTGAACATGCAAGGGCATACAGACTCTACATAGAAGGCACCTCATCTGAGAATTAAACCACAGAATCTCTTACTGTGAGGTACTGGTGCTAAAAGATGCATATAGAACCCTGTGCACAGACGGGGGGGGGGGCATGCACCCTCCTGCAAGCACCCCAGCTGAGGAATGATGTGAGGTTACCCTGCTAATAGAGGCACATAAAACCTTGTGCACAGATGGGGAGTATATGCAGACAAAAACAAAAATTCAAACTACGTATCTTTTCTAAATAAATATCTGAGTACTCTAAAACTTACTAGTCTTTTTTCATTATTAAGTTTATTTTCATTGGAATATACAACATATAAAACCTCAAGAATTAGTATAAATTTCAAACATAGTATTCATTTAACAAATTAATACAAAAGTTTAAATATTTTTTAAGAAAAAATGGGAAATGAAATTAAGAAGAACAAAAACTATATATAATATATATATATTTTGCTCAACAATTCTTATGAGTATGAAATTTAAATTTTTTAATTTTTTTGTGGAGCTTCTCTTCTCAGGTTCTCTTGTTCGTGTTTTTGAATAAAATCCAAAATAGATGGCCAAAACCTAAGATTTAAAACTTTTGATTTAGAATGCAATTTTATGAAATCTGTTTCTTTATTACATATTTCTTCTGACAGAATAATAAAATCTGAAAATGTAGGTGTGACCAGTTGTAACCATATTTTTGTGGTAACTTTCCTAACAATATCTAAATAACACCAGAAAACAGAATGTTGAGCTTTGTCAACATTTGGACGAGTAGGAGCCTTATACAAAAATTAAATGTCTAGTAATACAAACATTATCGGAGCATAAAGCCTGACAAAACATTTGTACAAGTTTCCAATAATCATGTAGAGAGGAACAGTCAAATATAATATGAGACCAATTTGCTTTACAATTCAGTTTTTTCTTGTACAGTTACCTAACTGCTTCCCAACTCAAACCTTCTCCAGAGCTGATAAATACAGGCCTAGTACCTAACTTTACCTTTCTGTACTACAATCACATAAATATCAAACTAATACTGTTGCTTAATTTTATATCCTTCTAACCTCCTAAATCACAACACAAGCAGCACCATCACATTTTACTTTTGAGTAATCTGTTTCAAAATGTTAGCCGATGGGTTATCAGATGCAGTCTATCCTTATATTATGTTTGTCTTCTCACTCCTAAGTCACTGTCTGACACATAGACTTGTAGCACAGTAGAGGACTAGTGTTAGCACCACTTTCAAACACGTGTTTCTGTCTCCCTTTGCCCTTGCGAGTGTGGGATACACTTCATCATTCCTTCTACTTGCTAACCTCCTCCAGTGTTGTTAAACTCTGCTGTCTCTGTATAATTTTCTACCATTTCTACCTCTATTCTAAAAAAGTGAAAACTCACTCTCATCTTGTGTCATCCAAAGCAGTTTTAAATACAACTCTGAATATTCTGTAAATAACAAAGGACTGTGGTCAGATCTCTGATTGTAACCAAGTTATTGTGTTCAAAAATGCATTAAAGAAGTTCACCTTGAGAGCAGAGCATGGAAATTTTATTTACTGAATTCGTTGTGAGAGCATATCGCAAATGATTATGATTGAAGCTATAACCAAAATTTGTAAAACATGACAAGTTGTAACTGCCATAGTATGTGATTTATCTAACAGCTTGTAAAGCTGATGGTTGATTAGAGGTGCAGTTTGCTTGTTGCTGCTGTTTATGTGGCACCATGAGGTGAGTTACAGCTTTTAAAGCAGTCGGTTGGCTTCCAGTGCAGTTGTACAGTGAATACAGTTTTGTCCACTACTGCAAGGTTCATTTAGTTCCAACAGGGAAATTCATACATAAAAACCTCCTTAGAGCCAACATTTTACAATTGGTTGATAACAAGGTTATATTTTACAGCATTTTTAAAGCACTGTTACATTGTGCGCTTTGTATTACAAAGGTTTTCCCATCCATTTCTATCACCAGCCTTCTCCTCCTTTAACAAGAATCGGTCATTAATTTCTTAATAACTGACTACTGAATATCGTATGTAAATAATGCACTAAAATAGTAGCTTTATTATTTGTTTATGTAGAGTGTCAAACTTTACAGCATTAATTTTTGTTTCTGATTATGAAGTTCGCATAATTTCTTTGTGGAGCTTTTCTTCCCAGGTTCTCTGGAAATAATTTTTAAACATAGTAGTGGTTATCCTGGTTAAAGAAAGAGCACAAATTAATGAAATGGAAATAAATTACATACAGTGACTGACTTCCATAGTATGTAAATTAAGTGAATTGTTTTATTTTACTTGAAGGGATTGAAACCAATCTTACGTTAATTTTTGGCTTACACCTGGCTATCTCATTGCAGTTGATGTTATACATTGTGCAGCTGCCTTCATATATTCCTTAACATCAAAGGAAGCCATTATGAGTTTTACGTTCATTAGGTTAGATTACCATTACTCAGTACTGGAAAAAATAAAAATCCTCCATATGTATGTTGTTTGTCAACTTTTGCATGTAATATTTGCCTTCTGAAACTCTGTGCTGTTCAGACCAGAGGAGAACAATACACAGAATGTGTCTGGTCGGCTTGAATGCTCACTTGCCATAGGTGTTTAATGACACAGTTGACGGGGATATTAGCCAGGCTGTATAAAGGAAAGAAGTATTCTGACAGGTCTGTAAGACCTTTCCTTGAATAAGTACCTTACTAACTTGATTTGTTTGTACAAGGATAGCTAAACAGACTTTAAGGGTTAATATTACCTGACTTTACTAGTAGAAATAGCAAGGCATTATGGGAAGTGTAACTAGTCTGGAATCAATGTGAGAGTTAATATTTTAACTAATTCTGACCACAGCATATTATTGAGGAATTTAGTATTTTTTTTCTTTTTGTATGACTAAAAAAGTTTCAGCACATAGCAAAGATAGGATCATGTTCCAGAAAAATGAATGTCAAGTTCTTTCAGGGATAGGCAAAAAGCAACATCAACAGATAACTTATGAACAGGACCTAGTGGGTTAAATGTCCTTTTCCTAAGTAAAGTAATACATCATTTTTAGTGTTTAATTTTTTTAAATACGTCAAGCAGGGTTTGTACCTCCTATATGTATAGAATCATGTGTTATACCTAAACATAACTGTCCACCATGTTGCAGTAATTACCCTTATCATGCCTAAGCCTTTCCTGTATAATTGATTACTGCATTGAAAATATACTAATACAGAAATTACCAAGGGAGGCAAAGCAAGATTCAGATGTCGACCAACATGGATTTATGAAGAATACTGCTTGACTAATCTTGTTGGCTTTTGCTTGAATCTGATTGATAAGGAGTTATGGGGAGATGTTATACACTTGGGTAGGTCCAGGCCTTTTACTCTTGGTTTTAATTATGCCTGTATGAAGAACAGTGTAATCTTTTACAACTACATTATTAAATGGGCAAAGACAAGTTTAGAGGATGAAGATGTAGGGTAAGGTTAAGGAACACATACTCTGAGAGACTTGCTGTCTCTATTCACCATAGGCTATCAGCTGATTAAGAGGGGTAATGATCCTAGTTTATAAATGTTACAAAAAATTAATTACATATTCCTTATGAGGGATGATTTTTTACAGCACTTCTGCATGAGGACCAACCAGGCACTGGAAGGCATTTCATGCCAAGGCGCTAAGTGAATATTAAATGTTCTTATTTTTGTATCAGTGGCAGTTTTCTTCGTGGTATTTTAAATTGTTTTTACTTTATTTGTGGTTTTACTGGTTACATTATCAGTTTGTAACTCAAGCCTAAAATGGAAAACTGTCCATTATATGCTTGGGAGGTTCTGGAACTTATTACCTTTACGTATTAGGAAGGCAGCGAGTTTAGTCGGCTTTTAGAACCAATTAGATGTGATAATGTGGTGTTCCCCCAGATTTACATGCTGGCAAACCCTGTACACTGAGCACTGAATAATAGCATTATATAACTTGAGGAGTGGCTGTTTCCATCCCATTATGAGTTTTCCCTCCTTCATGTTTGATAGAATAACAAGTGTATAAATCCATTTTTACAACTGAGTATATTTATGTATTTACCCAAACGAAATACCACTGATAAAAAACAGAAATGCAAAGGCCAGGAAACAATCTGTGAGAATAATCCATAAGTCAAATAGCGTAGAAACAATTTATTACCGCTTTCGTCAGAAGACTTCATCAGAATACTCTGTTACAAAAAACAAGGCTCTTAAATAATACTTTAATTATTCAATCTATCAATTAATTTAAAATCTAAGAACATTTAAAGCAAAACAACACATTATAAAAACAAAGAGGCAGTGTTTTCCTTCTTGATATTTAACTTGCCATTTTTTAAAAAACATTTGATGTTGATCATACCATTTAAACCAGGACTCTTATCAGATTTTAAACGAATCTGCCACATGGCTTCCCTCTGTTCAATGAAATTCCTAAAATCTCCACCCCTCAAATCTGAATTGCACACTTCTAGGACAGAAAATAAAATTTTTTTAAAATTACTACAAACTAATGAATGCTTAAATAATGCATTAGTGTCATTATGTGTCTTCATCTCATATAAATGCTCACGTATGCGTGTTTTCAAACATCTTGTCGTCATCCCGACGTAGTAAGCAGGGCATGTGCTACATAACCCAATGTACACTACCCCCCTGGTGTTGCAGTCAATGTATTCTGGTACCTGAAAGGTTTTGTCAATGACAATCAAAGGCCCCACAGAAAGAAACCTACAGGCATTACAATTGTGACAAGGGAAAACACCTTTTCTGTTGGTTTTGTTTAACAACATCTTATTGGCTTCTAAAGCTTTTTTAACATTAAATGTATTTCTAAAAACAAAAACTGGTTTTTCTCCCAACACTTTTGATATGTCCCTGTTCCCTCTTATAATTTTCCAATTTCTTTGTATCACATTTTTTATGGCCATGCCATCAATGCTCATACCCAAAGAACACACCGGACCCACTACGCTACTGTCAGTACAACCATTCAAACTTGTCACTTGTGGTGACATGTTAACTTTGTAATCCAAAATAGCTGGATAAAGTGTACCTCTTTTACTTAAAACCGTGGTGATGGTGTCATTCAACATAGTGTTGGGATACCCCCTATTCAAGAACAGTTTTTTTATGTATGAGAATTCTTGGTGTAAATCAATTTCAGATGATGTCATGCGACAGGCCCTGATGAACTGTCCCTTGGGGATGTTTTTTATGGTGTGTTTTTGATGGGCACTGTCAAAGTGGAGATAACTGTTCGTAAAGGTCTCCTTGCGGAATATTTTACTATTGAACCTGTTTTCTAAAAAATCCCATCTCAGGGAGACGTCCAAAAATTCAACTTGTAAACCTACGTTTCCTAACTTAAACCTTAAGAAACGAACCTGTTCGTTAATCTCCTGTACCATTTCTCTTACTGTATCGCTGTCCCCTTCTATGATGAAAAATAAATCATCCACAAATCTAAGGTATACTAAGATGTGGAACTTGCTTCCTAACAATGTTAAAAAGAACTCCTCCCACCACGTCATTACCAGGTTGGCATAAGAAGGAGCTGCAGAAGACCCCATGGCCACTCCCCTTTTTTGTCTGTAATAACAGTCCCCAAACAAAAAGAAATTATGATACAGTAAAATCTCAAGAAATCTACAAATGGTGGAAATCTGACCAGAACTAAATTGGTTATTTTTGGTTAACAGTAATCGGATGGCATCTATCCCCTCTTCATGGGGTATACAAGTATATAGGGATTCGACATCTAAAGTAAACATGATATGTTTATTGAAATCAAAATCACCCTTGCTGGCAAAATTGTTGATTCTATTTAAAAAATGCCAAGAATCCTTAATGAATGATTTCTGACTGGTAACCAAAGGTCCCAAAGTGGCGTCCAAAATCAATGAAATCCCTTCGGTGACTGAGTGGGGGGAAGACACTATAGGCCTAAAGGGGGGGTCCAGGGGATTCTTATGTGTTTTGGGAATGCCAAATAAAACACCTATTCTGGGATTCTCAATTGCACAAAATTCATAAACTTCAAAATTGATCTCATTGTTCATTAAAGCATCGTATAATAAAGAATGAATAAAAGCTTCCTTTTTCTTAATAAAAAATGGTGATACCAACTCATATTCATCACGATTGTTTAATAAATCTTTCATTTTATTTATATACTGTTGTTGGGTCATTATAACTATATTACCCCCCCTTGTCGCTTTTCATAAAGCGTAAAGTACCATTTAGGTCACGTAATTTATTAAAGGCCTTTCTTTCATTTGCACTCAAATTGTGTCTAGGTTTAAATTTACTTGAAAAAATATTCTCAATATCATTAATACATGACTCTTCAAATATTTTAATGGTGTGCACCAAAGGGGGATTGTAAACTGAAGGTTTCACCAAACAATTATTACTCCCAACTTGAATGTCATTCAATATGTAAGACAAATTTAATTTCCTGGAAAATTTTTTGATGTCCAAAACTGTCTTTCCGTAATCTGCTCTAACTGTGGGAACAAAATTAAGTCCAAGTTTCAATACTTGCAACTCATCGTCATTAAAAATAAAGTCAGTGAGGTTTATTATGTTAAAACGAGTCTCGTCATCAATTGCTGCTTCATTGTTCAGCTCTCTTCCTCTGAGGAATGAGAACCCAGGAATGTTCGACTCCTGGTCAACATGGCCTTCTTGTTGTTCTGTGGTCTTTTCCCCAAAAAAAACGAACTTCCAGAGTTCGAGGTACCAGTGCTGGTGTTCTCCGTGGTATTTTCAGCATTATTGTCAGTCAAATTGTTTACAGCTTCAGTCACTGTGTCACCCACTAATAAACCGCTGATCTCATTGTTCGGTTCTCCCTTGTCGATGGTAACACCGTTACAGTTACCAAACAGACCCCTTTCACTATTCATAATTAAAGGATTATATTTCCTATTTGTTTGACCTTCCGTGTAAGAGGGTCTGTTGTAGTTATTCACTGCATTACTGTAAAGGCGCTTGTTGTTATAATACGGACCCGTATTTTTGAAATTGGGCTCCTTGTTCCCTGGAACAAAATGGTTATAAGCGGAATTTGCCCGGTAACTGGTAATGTCCCTTTCTAACTTTGATTGCTTGCGGTTTGTAACTTCTAAAGAGTGTTTTTCAATGTCCCCAACTAGCTTTTTAAATAAATCGCTCCGAATGGTATCACTGCACACTTTCCTGATGTTACTTTCAAGTTCGGAAATTTCAACCTTTAGTGTGTTCATTTTAGCAACATTATTGTCGCTTAATATTTTTAAAAATGTCATACCTGTATCATTAAAGAAGGATACCAAGGTCCCAAACAGCGGATCGCCGATTTGTACGCCGTTTGGACATTTGAAAAAACGTAATCCTTTAGGCATTACCCTAAGCTGGATACACCTTTCAAAGTAGCAATTTTCAATGTGAAGAGACCGGTGCCGTTTCACAAGTCGGGTAAGTAAATCCATTTGCTGTGTTAGCTCTTCGTTGGAAACAGAGCCAACAGGCGCTGAGAGTCCACAAAACGGATTCGCCAGAGGTTCCAGTAAAGGTTTAACCCCTGATTCAGTTACCGGAAGCTGTCGTCCCTTCTTGCTGTTCCGGTTTCTTGCTGGTTGTTCATCGACTTCCACTACAGTATCTAGTTCTTTAAAGGAACCATCAGGGCTGGAAACGTTTTCCGCTTGAGGTGGAATGCCCAAAGCCTTGGACATCAAGAACTTTAAAGAGTTTTGAATGTCTAATAAAGTTGAAATAAACAACTTGTTCATATTGAAATCAGAGTCACAACCTGGAGTAGGATGAACGCTAAGGTTTAGCAGTTGTTCATCAATGTTGGTTTCCTCGGCCATGGTTCAAAACGACAATACCCAAACGAAATACCACTGATAAAAAACAGAAATGCAATTTTTATTTTCTGTCCTAGAAGTGTGCAATTCAGATTTGAGGGGTGGAGATTTTAGGAATTTCATTGAACAGAGGGAAGCCATGTGGCAGATTCGTTTAAAATCTGATAAGAGTCCTGGTTTAAATGGTATGATCAACATCAAATGTTTTTTAAAAAATGGCAAGTTAAATATCAAGAAGGAAAACACTGCCTCTTTCTTTTTATAATGTGTTGTTTTGCTTCAAATGTTCTTAGATTTTAAATTAATTGATAGATTGAATAATTAAAGTATTATTTAAGAGCCTTGTTTTTTGTAACAGAGTATTCTGATGAAGTCTTCTGACGAAAGCGGTAATAAATTGTTTCTACGCTATTTGACTTGTGGATTATTCTCACAGATTGTTTCCTGGCCTTTGCATTTCTGTTTTTTATCAGTGGTATTTCGTTTGGGTATTGTCGTTTTGAACCATGGCCGAGGAAACCAACATTGATGAACAATTGCTAAACCTTAGCGTTCATCCTACTCCAGGTTGTGACTCTGATTTCAATATGAACAAGTTGTTTATTTCAACTTTATTAGACATTCAAAACTCTTTAAAGTTCTTGATGTCCAAGGCTTTGGGCATTCCACCTCAAGCGGAAAACGTTTCCAGCCCTGATGGTTCCTTTAAAGAACTAGATACTGTAGTGGAAGTCGATGAACAACCAGCAAGAAACCGGAACAGCAAGAAGGGACGACAGCTTCCGGTAACTGAATCAGGGGTTAAACCTTTACTGGAACCTCTGGCGAATCCGTTTTGTGGACTCTCAGCGTCTGTTGGCTCTGTTTCCAACGAAGAGCTAACACAGCAAATGGATTTACTTACCCGACTTGTGAAACGGCACCGGTCTCTTCACATTGAAAATTGCTACTTTGAAAGGTGTATCCAGCTTAGGGTAATGCCTAAAGGATTACGTTTTTTCAAATGTCCAAACGGCGTACAAATCGGCGATCCGCTGTTTGGGACCTTGGTATCCTTCTTTAATGATACAGGTATGACATTTTTAAAAATATTAAGCGACAATAATGTTGCTAAAATGAACACACTAAAGGTTGAAATTTCCGAACTTGAAAGTAACATCAGGAAAGTGTGCAGTGATACCATTCGGAGCGATTTATTTAAAAAGCTAGTTGGGGACATTGAAAAACACTCTTTAGAAGTTACAAACCGCAAGCAATCAGAGTTAGAAAGGGACATTACCAGTTACCGGGCAAATTCCGCTTATAACCATTTTGTTCCAGGGAACAAGGAGCCCAATTTCAAAAATACGGGTCCGTATTATAACAACAAGCGCCTTTACAGTAATGCAGTGAATAACTACAACAGACCCTCTTACACGGAAGGTCAAACAAATAGGAAATATAATCCTTTAATTATGAATAGTGAAAGGGGTCTGTTTGGTAACTGTAACGGTGTTACCATCGACAAGGGAGAACCGAACAATGAGATCAGCGGTTTATTAGTGGGTGACACAGTGACTGAAGCTGTAAACAATTTGACTGACAATAATGCTGAAAATACCACGGAGAACACCAGCACTGGTACCTCGAACTCTGGAAGTTCGTTTTTTTGGGGGAAAAGAGCACAGAACAACAAGAAGGCCATGTTGACCAGGAGTCGAACATTCCTGGGTTCTCATTCCTCAGAGGAAGAGAGCTGAACAATGAAGCAGCAATTGATGACGAGACTCGTTTTAACATAATAAACCTCACTGACTTTATTTTTAATGACGATGAGTTGCAAGTATTGAAACTTGGACTTAATTTTGTTCCCACAGTTAGAGCAGATTACGGAAAGACAGTTTTGGACATCAAAAAATTTTCCAGGAAATTAAATTTGTCTTACATATTGAATGACATTCAAGTTGGGAGTAATAATTGTTTGGTGAAACCTTCAGTTTACAATCCCCCTTTGGTGCACACCATTAAAATATTTGAAGAGTCATGTATTAATGATATTGAGAATATTTTTTCAAGTAAATTTAAACCTAGACACAATTTGAGTGCAAATGAAAGAAAGGCCTTTAATAAATTACGTGACCTAAATGGTACTTTACGCTTTATGAAAAGCGACAAGGGGGGTAATATAGTTATAATGACCCAACAACAGTATATAAATAAAATGAAAGATTTATTAAACAATCGTGATGAATATGAGTTGGTATCACCATTTTTTATTAAGAAAAAGGAATCTTTTATTCATTCTTTATTATACGATGCTTTAATGAACAATGAGATCAATTTTGAAGTTTATGAATTTTGTGCAATTGAGAATCCCAGAATAGGTGTTTTATTTGGCATTCCCAAAACACATAAGAATCCCCTGGACCCCCCCTTTAGGCCTATAGTGTCTTCCCCCCACTCAGTCACCGAAGGGATTTCATTGATTTTGGACGCCACTTTGGGACCTTTGGTTACCAGTCAGAAATCATTCATTAAGGATTCTTGGCATTTTTTAAATAGAATCAACAATTTTGCCAGCAAGGGTGATTTTGATTTCAATAAACATATCATGTTTACTTTAGATGTCGAATCCCTATATACTTGTATACCCCATGAAGAGGGGATAGATGCCATCCGATTACTGTTAACCAAAAATAACCAATTTAGTTCTGGTCAGATTTCCACCATTTGTAGATTTCTTGAGATTTTACTGTATCATAATTTCTTTTTGTTTGGGGACTGTTATTACAGACAAAAAAGGGGAGTGGCCATGGGGTCTTCTGCAGCTCCTTCTTATGCCAACCTGGTAATGACGTGGTGGGAGGTGTTCTTTTTAACATTGTTAGGAAGCAAGTTCCACATCTTAGTATACCTTAGATTTGTGGATGATTTATTTTTCATCATAGAAGGGGACAGCGATACAGTAAGAGAAATGGTACAGGAGATTAACGAACAGGTTAGTTTCTTAAGGTTTAAGTTAGGAAACGTAGGTTTACAAGTTGAATTTTTGGACGTCTCCCTGAGATGGGATTTTTTAGAAAACAGGTTCAATAGTAAAATATTCCGCAAGGAGACCTTTACGAACAGTTATCTCCACTTTGACAGTGCCCATCAAAAACACACCATAAAAAACATCCCCAAGGGACAGTTCATCAGGGCCTGTCGCATGACATCATCTGAAATTGATTTACACCAAGAATTCTCATACATAAAAAAACTGTTCTTGAATAGGGGGTATCCCAACACTATGTTGAATGACACCATCACCACGGTTTTAAGTAAAAGAGGTACACTTTATCCAGCTATTTTGGATTACAAAGTTAACATGTCACCACAAGTGACAAGTTTGAATGGTTGTACTGACAGTAGCGTAGTGGGTCCGGTGTGTTCTTTGGGTATGAGCATTGATGGCATGGCCATAAAAAATGTGATACAAAGAAATTGGAAAATTATAAGAGGGAACAGGGACATATCAAAAGTGTTGGGAGAAAAACCAGTTTTTGTTTTTAGAAATACATTTAATGTTAAAAAAGCTTTAGAAGCCAATAAGATGTTGTTAAACAAAACCAACAGAAAAGGTGTTTTCCCTTGTCACAATTGTAATGCCTGTAGGTTTCTTTCTGTGGGGCCTTTGATTGTCATTGACAGCATTGACAAAACTTTTCAGGTACCAGAATACATTGACTGCAACACCAGGGGGGTAGTGTACATTGGGTTATGTAGCACATGCCCTGCTTACTACGTCGGGATGACGACAAGATGTTTGAAAACACGCATACGTGAGCATTTATATGAGATGAAGACACATAATGACACTAATGCATTATTTAAGCATTCATTAGTTTGTAGTAATTTTAAAAAATTTTTATTTTCTGTCCTAGAAGTGTGCAATTCAGATTTGAGGGGTGGAGATTTTAGGAATTTCATTGAACAGAGGGAAGCCATGTGGCAGATTCGTTTAAAATCTGATAAGAGTCCTGGTTTAAATGGTATGATCAACATCAAATGTTTTTTAAAAAATGGCAAGTTAAATATCAAGAAGGAAAACACTGCCTCTTTGTTTTTATAATGTGTTGTTTTGCTTTAAATGTTCTTAGATTTTAAATTAATTGATAGATTGAATAATTAAAGTATTATTTAAGAGCCTTGTTTTTTGTAACAGAGTATTCTGATGAAGTCTTCTGACGAAAGCGGTAATAAATTGTTTCTACGCTATTTGACTTGTGGATTATTCTCACAGATTGTTTCCTGGCCTTTATATTTATGTATTTGCTATAATTCGTGTTATTTTTTATTTTATTCTTATTTCCTATTATTGTAAAATGTGCATAATTAAGGAGGTCCAGTTTGAACCTTTGGTGCTGACAGCTCTGCCATATCTGTCCCTAGTGGTACTGAAAACATCTGTATGTTTATCCATTTTTGCGTTTCTTTCCAAGGAAAGTTAGTTGATTTAGTAGTCAGCTTAGCTTACTGATCTCCAAATGTACGTAAATGTTTTAACAGCCAGCCTTTTTGTTTATTTTATATTTGACATTTGTTGACTGAGTTAATCCAAATTGGCAGCAGCAGCCCTTTTTCAGTGGAGGCCCGAGGAGAAAAGCTCCAAAAAGTACAAGTAACAAATGTAATCACATGACAGAGTTATAACTAAAATTACAATAATCGCAACATGTATGAGATGTGTGTTGTAACAACATGATAGAAAATGGTCATTAAACTGTAAACATAATATAGTACGAAGGTTCATACACTAATAAGCAGAATGCAGAAAATATAGACAAGTTTGTAAAACAGAAAGTAACAAATACATAAACAGAAGATAAGCCCAGGGAAGAGCCAATTTCCAAGACTACAGCTGTGGGAGTTGTAAGAGCTACTGATTGATAATAGATTTTATTAGAAGCAGAAGCAGACAGAGGCGGGAGAAAAGGTTGCTGCAATAGTATAGTTTTAGTTATTTAATTCATTTAATTTATGTGTACATTTATTGATTCATATATTTATTTACTATCCACAGGACAAGCTAAAAACAGCCTTATCATCCCTGGAATTAAAAGTCAGGCATCTTAAAGATCAGCAGAAGACAAATGAGAAGGAACTCCTGGACATACATGTAAGTAACATGACTGCGATCATTTCTGAGTATCCTGAATGCAGGTGGTCAGTAGCAAAGGTCCAAGACTATGTGTTGTGATTTGTAGGTCTGTCTGTGGCTAGTGACAAAGAAAACATGAGCCAATTTTGCCAGAAGTAGTCAGGAAATTTTACTATTGGCAAGCTAGAGGGCAACTTAAAGTGTATTTAATATTGTTTCACCTTATCCATTTATGTCACCAGACAATTCATAGAATATGTAACAAGTCATTTTATTGATTATTTTGGTATTGTTAATAATTTAATAGGCCATAACAAGTGTGCATGCATGTGTGTGGGGTGGACATATAAAACTTTTGTACCAAAGATAAGTTTGAGTCTTTAAGTCTGATAGAGTACTTGACGAGTGATACAAAGGTACATTACTTGTTACTGTTACTACCACTCAGTGCTTGATGGGAGACACAAAGGTACATTACTCGTTACTGTTACTTCCACTCAGTGCTTGATGGGAGACACAAAGGTACATTACTTGTTACTGTTACTTCCACTCAGTACTTGATGGGAGACACAAAGGTACATTACTCATTACTGTTACTTCCACTCAGTGC
>NC_056744.1:1726643784-1726791284 GCF_019279795.1 Protopterus annectens | reverse complement strand
GCCTTTCATGTCGATGACCACACATACTCAGTACTTGTGTTATATACAAGGGAGCACTCATCACTGTGGACACATGCTGATGGAAAATCCACATACTATGTAACCCAGGACACATTAGGGCATGAGTTCTATATGATCCTTGTTTTGTGCATTTGTTTGCATAACAAAACAAATCCTAACATGTTTTTTTTTTTTTGCATCTCATGTTTGTCATGGCTGTGGCAGCAACCTGTGGTGTGTATGATACTGTCTGTATTATACTAATAGCGCAGTTGTAGTCAATGATTGCCCACCATGTGTAGTCCTCCATACAGCTGTTTGTACACAGGATTTGTATATCATTCTTGACATCTGTGATTTAAATCATGGTCAGGAAAGGGCCTAGCAGACAGCCCTGATGTACAGAATTGATCACTGGACATGAGGTGTAGGTCACTTCACACATTCCAACATATTTAGATGTCACATATGTGACATTGTTCTACCCACTTGTTGATATAGTTGTTTGTGGCCACATCTGACGGTGCAGAGTAAATGCCTCAGTATGAACTGCTGTCATTTGTGTTAGCCTGATCAGTTTCAACAGGATGACAGTGTTGTTGCCTGGGTGAAAGCTGCTGCTTGTCAGAGGATGGAGTCTGGACTGTTATTTTCAGAGTGAGTAAGAAGACGTGTGTGTCTGCGTGTGTGTGTCTGTGTCTGCGTGTGCGTGTGTGTGTCTGCGTGTGTGTGTCTGTGTGTGTGTGTCTGCGTGTGTGTGTCTGCGTGTGTGTGTCTGTGTGTGTGTGTATATATGTATGTGTGTGTATGTGTGTGTGTGTGTATGTGTATATATATATATATATATATATATATATATATATATATATATATATATATATATATATATATATATAATTATATTTATGTATTTGTTGGAAAAGTAGAGAATTTCCCAAATGTGGATATAATAAAGGGTACATGAACTCTATCAATGCTTTGGATACTGCTTCTGTCTTGTATTACTTGTGATTATTGCAGACTGATAATGTTTCCTGGGGCATGTTGTCATCTTGTGCCCGTATTCTTTTATCAGTGTTCTTTCCATAAATCTTGGCTGGTGTTTTGAAGTTATATGCAGTATATTTTGTTTG
This sequence comes from Protopterus annectens, assembly GCF_019279795.1. NCBI lineage: Eukaryota > Metazoa > Chordata > Ceratodontiformes > Protopteridae > Protopterus > Protopterus annectens. The sequence continues at coordinate 1,726,790,151 of NC_056744.1, read as the reverse complement.
AATATGTTGGCTACTGTTGCAATTAGTAACGTGATATCTCAGTTAATTCTAGATGTTGATCCATAGTTGGAAATTAATCTGGGGTTTCTTCCTGGCTTTGAAACGAATATAGTTGACCTGTTTAGCTATAGGCTACTGATACTGTATTCGGGAATATAGTGAATAGCATTGCTAAGATTTTGTCCTGTTTTATCTTTGGGTATTTTATAAAATATTGTTTTGCATTCATCTGGACCTAGAGTTTTTCCTAAGTAAAAACAAGTGAATCACTTCTTGGACTTCTTAAAGAGGTATGTCACTGTATCCTTTCTATTTGGCTTCTGTGGGTGGTATCTCTGCTTCTAAAACTGTTTAGATAGTACACAACAGTCATTTTTTATTATTTCAGACATCTTTTATTCCTCTTTACACTTTTCTAAGAGAGAATTAAGGTTAGCATAGTTAATTGCTTCTTCCTCTCTCCCAAATGTAAGTTTTTAGGTTTATCTACTTTCAGAATATTGGCAAGTAATCTTGATTTTATCTGCCACTATTCTGTAGAAAAAGTCATATGTAAAATGGTAGATCTTGTGCTAATTTCATTTGACCCATTTTATTTCGATCATCATTTTTCTGTAGTTTTTCAAGATTTTCACCTTGATTTCTAACTTCTTAATTGCATTATTTTGCATCTTGTTATGATAAGAAGCTATATTAATTACCCTTCATCTTTTTACTGCTTTTAGGCTGCCCATCTTATATCTAGTTTAATGATTTGCTCCATTGGGATAATGTGAACCCAATCTAGGCATTCATTAATCTATGTTTTTAACGTGTTCATCATCCCTTAGGGATTCATTTGTTTGGGAATCTTATTTTTTCTTATTTCTTTTTCAGTTTTATGATTAGCTCTATAATTGCATGGCCAGATGTAGTTATATGGTCTACCAAGATCTCTCAGTTTCATAGGTTAGTTTGTTAGTGATAAGAAAATAGTCTGTTCTGGACATTTCTGGACATCTTATGAGATGCCTAGAAATAAGACTATTTCCTCTCTGTGGAATGCGGTTTTCTATATGGTTCTGACATATCTTGTGATCTAAAGTAGTCCCTCATGGTTTCTGTGTTAACTTCATCCTGTTTGAGTCTAGCATTCAATCTACCTACAGTTGGGTCAGAGGTTGTATTCTGTTCTCCAGCTAGTTTGTCCATATATTCTGTGTTTGTCTAAAATCTGACCTATTGTTTGTAATTGGCTAAGCTTAAATGTCCTTCAAGTGAACCTATGTTGTGGTAGCAAATAGTTATAAAAAAAATTACCCTTTTTAGTTCACTAAGTGCCCCTGTCACCCCCCCCCCCCAAGTTTTTAACGGCTTCCAGTGCCTATGTCTGTGACACGTGGAATATTACTAGTGTCCATTTACAGAAGTCTCATGATGACATGTTGGTCTACCTCACAGATCAGGAGAGTCAGGATGTGTCTGTACACGCATGCATCAAGTGCTGTCCCCATCCCATTTAGATGGATGCATTGGTGATGTACGCAATTCAATGGGAACATATTTCATTTGGAGGGTGTGTTTGAAGTGTGTAGCAAAACCATGTCAAATAACTGAATGTTCTGACTCATGCTATAGGTGATCTGTGATGTTGTCCAAGCCCATTAATTCTGTGTGATAGGCCTGCATGAAGGTAAGACAGTGCATCCTGCCTATCTTGATCTGTCCTAAGGTTTGGACACAATTCCCCATTCAGTTATCATTTAAACTTTTGTTTTTTTTTGTTTTGTTTGTTTTCCTCTCCCCAAGAGGTGGTGATATAAATAACGTCTTAGAAATTAAAGAATATGAGTGGATTTTAAGGTTTGCTGGTGACCGTTCTCCTGGCTTGAACAGTATGCTGAGCCTTAAACCAATTTTGGTTAAGCTCAGTAGATTGAATTTATAATTATGTATATTGTTTCTACAATATGAATTTTATAATATGAATTTTATGTGTAACTTTGATTATTAATCATATTAGCAAGCTGAATTTTAAATTATTTAAATTTTTGTTATGTACTATAGAATCATTGCTATCTGTGTTGTTTTAACTTTGCCTTATTGAGTGATACTTATGGTCATGTGATTTTTGGGCTGCTAACCACATGACTACTTTGGGCCTGTATATAAGATGAAAGAAATTTTATAAGTTTGTAGTATTGAAGAAGGATTATGTCCGAAAGCTCTGCTGTGTTTTGTCATTAAAGTGGTTTTTCCTTTTGGATTGTCTGCGATCATTTAAACTCTGCCAGCTGTGGATTAAAACTTGCATCACTATATGGTTAACCAATTGCCTCACCGTCAGACACATACTATGAAAGTTGGTGAGTCAAACTCTACCACAAGAGCAGTCACAATTGATGTACCCCAAGGATCTCTGCTGGTCCAGTACTGTTTGGAATCTATTTCTCAACAGTTCTGGCTACAGAATATGACCTGTGCCTTACCAAGTTTGCTGATTCCTGCATATTGGTTGCAGTCACTGAGTCCACCAATGGTTTTAACATAATAAGGGAATGGCTAACACAGATAAATAATTGGTGCCAAAGCCACACAGTCTACTAATAAATACAGAATGTGTCAGTATCTGGGCCTTATGCAATGTGGAATTTCCTGCTTAGTACACAATTGACAATACTCCCTCCATGCTGAAACCAATGTTGCAAGATCTGGGAACATGTGTAGACAGCAATCAAAACTTTGACCAGCAAGTATCCACAGTGGTATGGAAAGGCGATGTTGTGCACCTCATAAGTCAGGCCATCATATCCAGATCTGAGAATGATATAACAGCACTGTACTTGATCCTCATCAAAACACTAATACAGTGTAATGCTTCCTTTTGCATGTACCTCACCAGACACCAGCAGCAGCTGGACAGACCACGGGGTATTTTCACATCAAGAAAATAGAAGTCCTACAAACCATGCTATGATGTATGTGGATAGACATAAAGCCCTGTTCCTGAAATCTGTCATGTAGAGGATGAGGTGACTTGTGCCTGGACTACAGGTCATCCCTGACCCTGCCTGATGGGTGTACTGCACATCTGGAAATCAGCAGGGCTTGGTGAGAGGAAGATGGTAACATCACAGTCCCACATGTGCCTGGACTACGGGCCATCTCTGACCCTGCCTGATGGGTGTACTGCACATCTGCAAATCAGCAGGGCTTGGTGAGAGGAAGATGGTAACATCACAGTCCCACATGTGCCTGGACTACAGGCCATCTCTGACCCTGCCTGATGGGTGTACTGCACATCTGCAAATCAGCAGGACTTGGTATGAGGAAGATGGTAAGAGCACAGTCCCACATGCTGTTATAAAATGCTCTCTCTGTCATGCAAGAGCCCAAACCCACACACACACATGCACACCTCCCACTTGACTGCAGTGAGAACAGAACCCCTAAGTACAGATTAGAGAACTCAGGACATTACACAGGTGCCACAGCACAAGTCTGACTTTTTTACAAGTCTTCAAGACAATTTGTAATGGATGATATCAACAGCGGATGTTGAAGAAAGGAGCATTGGCAGTGTTGCCTGAAATGGATGAGTAGGTATTTTACAATATAATGTATGCTGTCATTCTATAGATGTACATGGTATATAACACACCATATATTATTTAGTGGATTTCATATATTTGTGAAGAAGTACTGAGAAACCATGTTCACAGTTCATGGGGGGAGGTAAGAGATGGCTGCATTGTAAATATCCATCATATTCTTAGATATGCCCTTCATTTTTTCCTGTTTACACATCTATTAGTATGTCAGGAACATTAAATAAACATTAAACAGCAGTAATACATGCTAATATCCAGTTTGCATAACACACGACGGAGCAGTGGGTTTGTGCACTGGCTACAAACTGAGCATGTGCGATGCACATTTATTCAGCTTTTACTTGTTTGTACACAGGTAAGCAGTGCACAATAATGAGGCTCTTTGCTAAAATGATGAGATGTAGTATTGACTGTATTAAAAAATAATATAATGAACAAGCAAAAGAATCTGTCTAGTTCCAACCTCATCAACAAAAAATAAAAAAACAGAAAAACTAGTAGTCTTAAAACCTTATTGATAAGCTCAGTCACAATAATTTCCAAAAATCATGAAACCCAGGTAGTCTTCCAAAGCAACAACCCTTTATTCATCATAACAAACCATCCTCAGTAACAAAAAATCAAAAAATCCGAAATATTTTGCAGTGTTTAAAAATATCAGCTTTTATATACTTAGGAGAAGTTGTGGAAATATATGTATCATTTAATTTTAAAACAGCCTATTCCAGACAACAATCTAAACAGGGCTGTAAAGGTACATTTAAGAAAAGCAAGTACCCACCCCACGCATTATTACTGATTTAGATCAAACTAAATTCTTAAGGAAAACACTACCTATTTATAACCCACATTTCTTAAATCAGATATTAAGAAAACCGTAACATATAGATAAAAAGACTGACTTTTAACTAAAATAGCTTTCGGCTAACAATAAAGCCTTCATCAGGTCTGTGACGAGAACTAAAATCATAGACATGGGTAGACAAGTAAAAAGAGCTAACTAGATAGCTATGTGTGTTTTTTCTTGTATCTATCTAAATATAAACATTATCTAATTAGAACACTATAAATACATGTTATTACACAGATATATATTCATCCATATGTGTTACTGTGCATAAAAACTAAGTATTTTACAGGTCAGAAAAATGTCAGTGTGCTTTGCAGTTGAAAGATAAAAACACCTGTCATGACAGTTTTCATGTTTACAGTCCCAAAAAGATGTTTATACATTGAAAACCAGAAGAGAAAATACACAAAAATTCAGACAACAGTGGATGAAGTAAACTAGTAAAGTATAAAAGTGTGCAGATGTGGCATGAGTGTGCATACATATGCTAAATGGGGGAATTATTCCAAAAATGTATGGTAATAGCTGCATGAAAAATGTGTGTTTTGAATCTACCGTTTAAAACATTGGTATGATGAAAGAGTGTACTAAATCTAATCAAATCAGAATTGAGGTTAAACTAACTAAACATATATATAATATGGATGAATATATAATATAGCTCTATATATATATATATATATATATGTATATATATATATATATATATATATATATATATATATATATATACACACATACATATACACGTGTGTGTGTGATAGAGGTATATATTGATGCACATTCTAAACATATTTTTTGTTATTTTTAGTATGTTTGGTACCTTTAGTACATAAAAATATTTCCTCAAAAACTCCCTAAATAAAAAAAACCTTTACAGATTGTGTGACAGCTTAATTAAATTCAGCACACTGTTAGTAGAGCAATAGTAGTTAAGTCCTGTTTTTTTTTTTTTTTTTTGAATGCATTTAATTTCAACTGCCAACATAATTTCTTTTTCTCCAAAACACCAGTGATGTCCCCTTCAAGCTCATCCATCTCACCACAGTGCAAAATGATAAATTTAAATCCTTCATGCTCATCCATCTCACCACAGTGCAAATTGATAAATTTAAAACCAGAATGTCTGGGGTGTTCTAATAAGTGTTTAGATAAGGTGCTCCTCTGGCATTTGTCTGATGTCAGAAAGATCACTTGAAATCCTTCTTTTTAGTTTATTCATAGTCTTACCCAACCCGCATAAAATGCAGGACAGTCATTACACTTGGCCGTGTATGCAACTTTTTCAGTATTACAGTTACCACCTCATGAAGATTTTACCTGTGTTGTAAGATAGGGCCCCCCCCCCCACATCCCCCTAACTGAATATACCAACTCCAAGATCGCACTATACGGAAGGAAAGGGCAACTTCAGGAAGCGGCCAACCATCTCCTTGCCCTATGACAAATATGTAAATATATATATATATATATATAAATCTATATATGTATCTCTCATTCATATATATGTATATATATGTATATATATATATATATATATATATATATATATATATATATATGTATGTATATATATATATATATATATATATATATATATATGTATATATATATATATATATATATGTATGTATATATATATATATATATATGTATGTATGTATATATATATATATATATATATATATATATATATATATATATAATATACATACCTATACAATATAATAAAAGACTCCGTACTAAATACAGACTGTATAAACCAACTGTAAAAAATAAAAAAGAAGAAAAAAGAAATAACGGAGAGGCTGACACTGAAAGGATGTTTGAGCTTTTGTTCTTTTATGAATATAAGAACTAGAATAACCAGGAATCAAAATGAAGACACTATTTACAGTACAAAAAATCATCATGTGATAGTACAGTAACCAATACACTGTATATGCTAATATTCTCTGTACACCAATAATATGTATAGTACATTTTCAAAATAATCCAATAGACTGTCAGGAAACGGAATAAAATTGCCTAAAATTGATTATGTATAAGTAGTTAATGATCAAAGTAAAGAACATAATCAAGTAGTTCCTACATCAGTAGCAGAAGCTTAAATGTTATCATTCTAAGATCTTAATGTACATAAATATATAGAATGACTTGAAAATAAAAGTAGTGACTTATAAATAGATTAATCATACCATTTAAGAGCACATTTAATATTATCATTCAAGCCAGGGAACATATCAGCACCTAAATGCAATTGCCATTTGAATTCTCTTCCTTCTAAGAGTAACTGTGGATCCCCAAAGAAAGGATTTATCTGTTCTAGTACTAAAAACTGAAACTTAATAAAGTTATTGCACATGGTGCTATGCTTAGCTAAAGCGTTAATACAATTTTTAGCTCTTTTTGCACCTAGCTGTTCCTTAATCCTATCTGATAGCTTCCTGGTTGTTTTCCCCACATAGAAGCTGCCACAAGTACTACACACACTAGCAGACATTAAAAATATTGACTGGCAGTCATAATAATTATGAAAATCCACTTTAAAACCACAATGTGTAAAAGTGAAACTAGGACCAGTGCGAATGTAAGGGCATACTACACAACCTTTACAAACATGCTTTATTAAGTTTCAGTTTTCAGTACTAGAACAGGTAAACCCTTTCTTTGGAGATCCAGAGCATTTTGATAGATTCTTATGATTATGGTGGGCAAACAGAGCTATAGTGGGGAGTACATAGGTTGAATATGACACTGAGTCGCTGCTGTTTGAAAGTCATTGCTGTACAAATTAACTAACTTTTACTTACTTACATTAGCAAATAAGAACATGCAAGTGTATGACATTCATTTGTGTTATTACACAGTTCTGGTTTAACACTCCAGGTTCAACACTTACCTTTTAAATCCAGAAGATGATACAGGTTTATTTCAGGGCTGAGCCTGTCTGATGCCAGGAATATACAGTCATTACATGGGTAGTTAAAAGTTGTGAGCATTGCCTGGCATCAATATTACTATATGTATGTGCGTAGGATGAAGGTTTAGCCCCTTAGGTGGTTTGTGAGTGTGCTGTGTGTTGCCTCTTAGCTAATGCAAGGGCATATTGAACATCGCTATGTCTGCCTACACCCACAAGAGCAGCTGGTTCCCCCTCAGACTCCTCACCTGCATGTGGCTGTGGTGACCTTGCCATTGGTGGTGTGATGTGTGCCCTTTATCCTTGTTGACCCTGCTGATGCTGTTTTCTCAGGATGATGATGTGAAGCATGGCACACACGTGAAGATTTCTGTACATGTACATGAGTTGTACTGCATGGTCTCCCTAAATGTATCTAGGCACTGGAATCATGTCTTCAGCAGCTCAAACACATGCTCTGTGATATTTTTAGTTTTGAGCGTGTGCCTCATTATGGTGTTCTTCTGCAGGTGTGTGTGCATTTCTGATGGGCATCATCAGCCATGGTTTCAGTGCATAAGCTGCATCCCCCAATTAACCCTGTGGGATATCACCCATATTGAACATCTGATACAGTTGGGAGGTGTGTCAGATAGGTGAGTCATGGTAACTGCCTGGGTTGCCAGCACACACATTCAAGATGATTCCCTTAGCATTACACATGACTTGACAGTTGGAGTGGAAGCCTTTCTTATTTATGTAGACCCTGCCCTGTTCCCCAGGTGGTATGATTTCTACATGTGTACAGTCTATTGCACCCAGTACTTCAGGGTAGTGTGCCACAGGATAGAACTCTTGCATATTTGTGGCCTTGTCCTGTGGAATACGAGTAAAATATGTGGTCAGTGCTGGAGCATAGCATTCAGAAACTGCTGGAGTATCCTGGATGCTGATGCCTGTGAAACCCTCAGCATGCCCCCATTGGTCTTTGAAAGGTTCCTGTAGCTAAATTTCTAAGGGCTACACATACCTTTGTGTCCACTGGTATTGGTTCCCCTTTGTTTGCCCTGGTTCTGAGCTGAGGATGACAGAATTTGCAGAGGTCCTGTAGTGTGTCTCTGTCTACCCTTTAGCACTCTACAATGTACACATCATGCAGACTGTGATAAGTTAAATGGGGTCTGAAAACTCTTCTCCTTCTTGGCCTTGTCTGTTAGCAGCTGCAGCAGCAGCACAGACTTCAGCCTGTTGGATCTACACATGGATGAAAGCAACAGCTCCCCCTAACATTTGTTCTATGTAGACTCCTTTCCATAGCTGTATTCCAATGGGTTTTGAAATTCACAGGTAAACCAGCACTGAGTGTACACAGTTGCTTTATAGCTTGTTGAATTGCTCCTCCATCTTGGATTGGTTGATTAGCATACAGTTCAGCTGTATATGCTGTCATTTGCATGTGACGATGTTTACTGTGCTTGCCTGGCTCTACACACCACATAGAGCTGTTTATTGAATCTAAAATGGCACTACCATGGTGTGCACATGGTCTTAGCCGTCTTTGTTGGGCTTATTTAATCCAGCTGACACAGTTTTACATATTGGACAGGTAATTAAACTGGAGATTTCAAGGAGCTTTTCATTATAGCTGGGAGATTAAATATCCATATCCTTATGTTGGCACTTGAAGATTTTTATCAAAATGTAAGGAACAGCAAAAAATAAAAATAATGTAAAGAACAGCTTGAGAAAGCATACCATTTTGATGGAAAGCAAATTAGACAAGACTTGTGCTTAAGACTTTCATTGTATTAATGACACATTTTGGAGTGCTACACATGAGTTATGCTTTCCAATAGCCAAGCTGTGTGCATCCAGTAAACTTATTTTTAATATGTAGTTGTGGTGTCCAATAGAGTATTTTCATAAAAGTGTCTGTTAAGTACTTCTGATATGAAAAACTGTATAGAGTTTGAGGAAAATGCAATTTCTGGACCTTTCTGTAGAATATTTTGAGATCTTGTTCAGTTTGCTGTACTCCTAAGCTTATTAGCACTTTCTTCAGAACTGGGATACAGATGAGATGTCCTTTCTTATCAACATTGCAGTATTCTTCATTGAAGGGATCTCCTGCCAAGGGTAGCTGGACATCCAGCCAGTATAACAAAGCCTTTAGATTTTATTGGCATCCTACATAATGTGTCCTCCCCACATAGGGCATAAAAATGACGTACAGATGGAAATACGTAGAACTTTTGCTGCCAGTCTAAATGCCCATCTGCTGTGCTGTTATCCAGCTGTCTTCAGATAAGTTCCCCATTGGGGTTCCTTCTACACTTTTTCTCAGTATTATTGTTACTTGTGTTCATGTCACCTAAGAAGGGAAATTGTCAGTGTGGGAGTTAGTTTACCATAAAGACCATCATGACAAGCCTAGACATGGGAATCCCCTATCGGTCAAGCATTTACCCCCAAGACCATCCTTAGTCACTTATCCTCTCTCTCTCCATATGCCTTGAGAACCAATCTCTTAAATTGTTGGCTAAGGGTGCTATGGCAGAATACTGCCACCCTGAGGGTCAGCCATCTCCCAAGAAGGATAAAAAGTCTAGGCCTGATTCAGTTGTTGTCCAACCTTCACCAGAAGTCTCTGTAAAAGCTAATGAAAGCCCTGTAACTCTGTTGGAGCTACCATGGATCCAGGTTTGCATATGTCCTCCGAGGCTTTTCAAATGTCTGCTCTAAATGTTGATGTTGAACCATGGTTGACTATTTCTGAGGGGCTGAAAAGAATTCCTTATATCTTACCCAAGGAACTGATTCCCACTGTGATAATTGAAGCCTGCCAAGGGACTGAGCTGCTGAGGGTTGTTAATGCAGTTCTATGTAGGAAAAGCAAAAGTCCAAGCATATTGCCCCTGTTGCTAAAGATCCCCAGCTTGAGTAGCAAACTTTTATTCAGTGCCTGTTTAATGCCTTGAAACTCCCCTCAAGGGATGTCAGTTTGTGCTCCTCCCTGGTCTTCCACATCTATTAAGAGGACAAGGGAACGAGATTCCTTGGATGAGGATCTAGATTCTGGGAGAAATCCTTTCTCTAAACTATGTTTCAGAGGAAGAAGATTCTTTGAGCCCACATTCCCCTTGGAAAAATTGTCCTTTGCAGATACTTCTGTTCATATGATGGATTACTTTAAGTGGATTGCTCCCAGGTCTCTGAAATCCAAAAGAGACACTATGAGCTTCTTCAAATGGAGTCTCAAGCTGTCCACAGTTCTGTCTGTGTTGGCAGCACTTATGGACATCGCCTCTGCTGCCTGTGTAGCTCCTGACTCTCAGCCTCTGCCCCTAAGAAACCTGACAGGTTCTACAAGGTGCTCAAAGACTGCAAATAATTTTTAAAATGTCCTTATTCTGATCTTTTTGTGGTTTGAGTCTCAACTGATTAAGCCTTCTACCCTTTGGCCACCTTCCAAGCTCATTCCTTCTGATGAGGAGAGAAGAGCTGTGGAAAGTTGAGTAAGAAAAGTATATACTGTTGCCACCTTGTCATTTTCGACTGTTAATTACCAGACCAACATAACCAGGTATTTCTTGGCTCTCATTTCTTAAGTAGTTAAGGTAGGTAAGCTTGTGCCTGATCTGCCTGATTAAAAATGGAAAGCTTCAGCTGTTTCCCTGTTGGATCCACTTCCCAGGTTGTTTGTCACTCCATGAAATGTAGTTACAATTCTGCTAATACCTTTACTATGGCTACTGCTTTTGGTTCTGTGATGAGACATTATTGTTGGCTTTGTCTTCTAGCCTCGTTTTGATACTAAAACCAAACTTTTGGATGCTCCTCTGGATAATAAAAATCTTTTTGGGACAGCTGCTGCTGATCTCAAGCCCCTCCAGGATGAGGGTAAGGCCATGCAGGAACTCAAGCATATTTTTGTCTCCCCATACTCAAATTTCAGAGAAACTTCCCTTCTGAATCTGCCTTTATTCATAGGCAGACTCAGCCTCCCAAAGGTAAGAAGGAGTGCAGGAGTATTCCTCCTGATAAGTCCACTTAGACTCTTGCATGTCAGAAGCCTTCCTTTCAGGACAAGCCTGTTTATATTCAACATTTTGCCTCCACTTCCCCTCAGCCATGTTAGCTTGTTTCTCCCAAACTCGCAACAGATCACCTCAGACTCTTAGGTGCTGCCTATAATTTGTCCGGGGTATTTGATTATATGGAAATCTCTCACCCCGCCATTTTTCAGGCATTCTGCAGCCTCCTCCAGACCAACTCTCTTTTCCCAGAGGTTTTGCAGTCCCTTTTGGGGCAGGACACCATTCAACTGTTTCACCCACCAAAATGGGAAGAGGTTTTTACTCTAGGATGTTTTTGATTCCTCAGAAGGAAGCTACTTGGTGACCAATTCTGGACCTCTCTCTCTGCTAACACTTTTCTCAAAATCCCTTCTTTTAGGATTTTGTCTCTTCAGACTTTGTTTCCTCTTCTTCTCCTCCTCCAAACCTTCTTGGTCTCAGAAATCTTTGAGGTCTACAATCTTCACATCCCTGTTTGGGTCCCCTTCAGATGTTCAAAATTCCAAAAGTTCAAAAATCATATGGCCAAGACCATATGATCAAACTTATGAAATTTCAGAGTTCTGAATGGAGTTTGCTATACAGCATGGAATGAGAAATTTACAATTTTGCTTGCTGTAATGGGATCTCAGATTTGGTATATTTAATTAGCAGGGGGATTTGGAGGTGCAGAAGGACCATATGATTTTTGAACTTTTAGAATTTCAATCATCTGAAGGGGACCCTGCCCCCCATTCACTTTCTGTTCAGGAAATTTTTGTGTCTCTGTTTCTTCCTGGCATTTTCAGTTCTCTACTTTACCCTTTGGCCTTTCTGCTGCCCCAGGAGTATTCAGAAATGCATTGCTCCTGTCCTTATATTTTTCAGGCTTCAAGGGATACAGATATTCCTTACTCTAAATTACCTGCTTATTCAAGCTCCTTCTCCCTGCTTATTCAAGCTCCTTCTCCCAGGAGTCTTGAAGATCCTCACTTTACCACTTGTCTTTTACAAACTCTGGAGTTCCCCATCAATCTAAAGAAGTCAGTGTTATGCCCTCCTAGGATCATATTTTTCTCAATTGCAGGATTTAGACCATTCCCATTTTGGTCTTTTTTCCACCTCCTAAGGTTTTATCAGTGGCAACCTTCTTCCAGTCTTTTCCTCATCTTTCCTCTCCCAGAGAATTTCTAAGAATCTTAGGGCTTATGGCCTTAATCATTCCCATGCTTTCTCTTACCAGACTACATACAAAGATGCTCCAGTGATGCTGCGAAGCAGAATGGCTTCAACATTGCCACCCCCTGGAGTCCCCTTTTCCTTTACTTCCTTGTCTCAAATCCAAACACCTCTGGTGGATTCAGCAAATTTCTCTGTCAGGGAATGCCGTTTCATGCAACAGTTTCCTCCCAAGAACTGTTTATGGACACCGCTGATCTTAGGTGGGGTGGGTCTTGTGCCTCTCTGAAAACTTCAGGTGATTTGGCCTCTTCATATCAACATAAAAGATAAGTGCTCTGCTTCTGGGACTACAAGTCTTTCCCTTTTTGTCCTCTGCACCCTGGACATCTTAATGGACCATACCATCATGATGTGGTATATCAACAAGTAGGGGAGTATGAGGTCTTGTTTGCTTTGCAGGCTATCAGTTATCCTGTGCCTCTTAAGGCAGTTTGCTTTCCTTCAGAGCATAGTCTAGTGGCAGACTCTCAGCAGGTCCAAACACATGCTCATGAATGGTGCTTCACAGAGATGTTTTTCTGGACTTAGTCCAGTGTGGTTTTCCTTCGGTAATTTTTTTTTGTCCTCACTCTATACATCCTCTATTCTGTTTGAGGATACTAAGTCCTCTAACTTGGAAAGTGGATACCCTGTCTTTTCCTTGGAAGGGAATGTTTCTGTGTGCCTTTTCTCCCCTTCCACTGCTGGAAAGAGTTCTGCACAAGATGAAGCAGGACTCTACCAAAATCTTGTTAGTGACTCCCTTTTGGCCCAGATAGCACTGATTTCCCCTTTTTCATCTCACCAAGGGCAATCACCACAAGTTACCTCACTGGGTGGATCTTCTCACACAAGACAAGGGATCTCTTATCCACCCACCCCTTTCCACTCTTCAGATGACACTGTGGGTGATAGGATTTTGATCCTTTTTAGGTACCTTTTTTCTGAGGATGTGATTTGGGTTTTGCAGTAGGCCAGGAAACCTACTAGCAGAAAATCATATATATCTAGGGGGCATGGTCAAGATGGCTGAGAGCAGCAAGTGGTGAAAGCTCTGTGACTGAAAACGTTTTTTTCTGACATAAAAATCAAAAACAAAGTTTGGAGATGCTCATTAGCTAATTGTATTCACTAATACTCAGGGAAAGCTTTATAGCTTCAAGCTCTTCAAAAGCTGTAATTTTCCAGTCATAATTTCAGCTGCTTAGTTGAGAGAGAAGACGCTTCAACAAGAGCCATTCAAGAAATAGTACACTGGATTCCAGTGACTAATATCTAAGTGGACAAACTGGATACCAAAATAGAAAGTTTCAACAAAGAGACCAGGAAGAAGATGGAACATTTAGAAATTCTTATTAAAAACAAAGGGAACAAATCGGCAGTATGGAAGAAAGTTCAAGTGATTATGAACGGAGAATAACTGAAGGTGAGTCTCAGATTTAATTTGTTTTAAAGCAAAATAACCGTCTTATAGATAAAGTTGTTGATTTGGAAAAACAGACTAAGATGAAATAATAATAAAATTCATTGGACCCCTGAAAAGTATGCGGGAGCCAATATAATGACCTTCTTAACAATCTGGCTACATAAAACATTAAATCCTCCTAAAGGGCACATAGATTCCTAGCACATTTGAATAAGGAAAACTCACCACCAGGTTCAATTATGGTTAAGTTTGTCTAGGTATTAAAAATGGCATGTTCAGGCCCACCTATTAAAATGGCTGAACATGTAGTCATATTTGACAGTGATTACAGTAAAGTAAAGAGTAAAAGAAAATCCTGATTATCACAGATAAAGGAATGTAAAAAGTACAATATTAAAACCACTTTGGTGTTTCCTGTGCATATCAAATTATTTCTTTCTTAAGGAACTAAAATATTTGACACACTGGAGGAGACATCCACTTTTGTCAACAAAAGTAAAATCCTTAATAATACTGAAGAAATGTATTGGAAGACTATATCCATCAAGAGACAGAGTGAGCCAACTTCTTGGAAAACAGTTTCTAAAATGAACCTTAAAAAGAGCTGACTTTTATTCTCTGATTGCAGGAATTTTATTTTCTGAAACAATGGATTTACCCTTTAAGTAAAATATTTGTATTGGTCTTAAAGCTTCAAAAGATATACAAGTATGCATTTATATTTTAAGCTAAAACATTTTTCATGATAAGAAATATAAATAATTAGTTTTACTATATTTGCAGTGAAAGACTTTAATATATTTCATTTAACTAAACTTATGAATGTATTTATCAATGTTAAATACTTCCTGTAAGAGAATGTCATTAAATTACAAGCAGTAGAATTGGTAACCTTAAGACTGCCTAAGTTAAGAATTGTATTTGTTTAACTTTGCTTAGTATGTGTCTTACTAAGTTAACTGAATGTCAGATCGAACTAATATGCTAATTAGATGTGTTAAAGTGCTAATTTTACTTTCTTTGTTCCAGTGTAACATTCTTATCACAAGTTGTTCATGAAGTAAGTAACACTTTAAAAAAGGCTTGAAAACTAGAGTGTTCCAGTTGTGTCAGAGTGCTGGATTATTTCTTGCTTTGCTTCCCGCCTTGAGTTGTTCTGAAGAAAAATCTAGGTTAAAGTTCATTACTGATATTTGTAAAAACAGACAGGAACTGTCTTTTCCTTTCTTTTCTTTTTCAAAATATATATATGATAAAATCTACTCAAAATAAAATTTTTATTTTGTTTATTTATTTTACATTTGTTTACCAAGAAAGTCCAGCTGGACATGTGTTCTTTTTCAGTGGAGGCCCAGGGAGAAAAGCTCTAGTGTCAGACAGCAACATAGTATAGTAAAAAAAAACATAACTTGAAACTTATAATGTACATCAAAAACTGTAAGACATTAATTTAGTTAAACAATACTTTGAAACAATAGGAAGTATAACAGCAACATATCATACATCATGTACATTTGTAGTTATATTCAATGTACATTAAGTAGAGACAACAATTCAAATAGAGAATCCAGGTTGACAGTTGCAGTGCCACAGATAGTATTTTACAGGGAGTAATGAGAGTAAGTTCAGGTTTTTTGAAGTGGTTTAGTATAGTTGCACATGAAGGGTTAGACGGGGGAATTCAGCAGCAGAGGAATGTGGGAGTGGGCTTATCATGGGGTGTTACAGGAGTAAGCAAGGTGGGTTTTTAGAAGCTTTTTAAACTGTTTGGATGTGGGAGTGGTCACTAGTGAGTTTGGCAGGCAGTTCCAAAGCTTGGAAATGTAGTTGAAGAGGGATTCGCCTGCTGAGTTTTTTGCTTTGGTGACTTGGAGAAGTTAATTATTGGAGTGAAGGAGATCTAGAAGCAGGGTATGGCTGAATAATATCTTTTTGGGCTGGGGCCTTTCCTGGGTGATGAAGAATTTTATGAGCTAAGGTTAGTTGATTAAATTGAAGGAGCAGAGGGAGTTTAAGCCAATGAAGTTGTTTGTGTGACTTGTAGGAAGCATTGGTGGTAAATTTAGAGATTTTGTTGTAGCAGGCTTCTATCTTGGCAAGGTCAGTTTTGCAGAGGTTTGTTAGGATTGGGGATCCATATAGGAGTGCTGATAGAAGGTGTGTCCTGGCAATTTTCATTTTTGTACTGCTTGTTAGAAATCGGGTATTTCTATATAGGAGGCCAAGTTTCTTGTGAACTTTTTTGATGGTTTGGTCTATATGAAGATCAAATTTCAGGTTATTGTCAATTGTAACCCTTAGTAGTTTGGTATAGGGAGTAGGAGTGATCATGATTTTGGTTTTAGAGAAGATGTGGAAGGTCGAGGAGGAAGAAGTATTTCTAGTGGGGTAGAAGAGCATAAGTTTTGTTTTACTGGGATTTAATATAAGTAAGGAGGTGATTAACCAAGTTTCTACAGAGAGGAAGGAGTCTTGGGTGATGGATTGAAGGTCATTGAGGGAAGAGGCAGAGCAGATCAAAGTGGAGTCATCTGCGTATTGAATAATACTGGTATGGGGAGTGGCATAGTGAAGCAGATTGATAAAGAGCAAGAGTAGTAGGCGTCCAAGGATGGACCCTTGTAGTACCCCTATGGTGACTGGGAGGAGGGGTGAGCAGGATTGTAGCCAACAGACAGCTTGTCAGTCTGTTAAGTAGCTTTGAACCAGGCAATGGCAGTATTGCTAAGGTTATGGAAGGTGTGGACATTAATGCGTTTGCTGTGGTTGACCATGTCAAAGGCCTTTGTCGGGTTAAGGAAAATGGCTGAAACAAATTGGGAGTTGTTGCTGTACTGATTAAATATGTTCGTGAAGGATAGCAGGGCTGTTGTGGTGCTATGTGCAGGGCAAAAGCCATGTTGGGTATGGGATAAAAGATTGTGAGATAGGAGGTAGTTGGGAGTGTACTACTCTTTTCAGGATTTTAGACAGGGGAGAAAGGATGGCAATGGGGTGATAATTGGTAAATTCACAGGAGCAACCGTCTTTGTGGAGAGGCAAAATGTGAGAGATGTTCCATATAGTGGGGACATAAGCTTCAGTTTGTGATCTGTTTATAAGTATGGTTATTGGGTAGGAAATTGTATCTGAGGCAATTTTCATATATTTAGCAGGGAGATTTTCAGCAGCTAAAGTGGTTAGTTTTAGTTTTTTCAGTAGTTTTTTTTTATATAGTGGGGGTACTGGGGTACTTTGAAATGTTTTTTATTATTTTCTGTGGGGGTATTATGATTTGGTTCAGGGGGGTAGGGATAGAGTTAGTTTGGTTGTTTGCTAGGGTTTGAATGGATTCTGTGAAGTAAGTGTTGAATGGTGTGGCCATGTTCCCACAATTGTCAGCTGTTTTTGGAGTTGGGTAGTAGTTTTACCAGGTTGCAGTAGGTTAACTGCAGCCCAGAATTTTGGGGGGTGGTTTTGATGTTTGATTTGGATGTTGTGGTAGTAGTTGGATTTGTCAGCTTTAGTTGATTTTTTTTTAGCTTTGTTTCTAAGTTCAAGGAAATGCTGTTTAGTAGTGCTGGTTTTATTCTTATGGAACTGCAAGAGGCCTTATCCCTGGCTTTGAGTATGGCTTTATTTTTTTTTTGGTTAACCAGGGTGAGTAATTGGATTTGATTCTAATGTTTCTAGGAGGGGCATGGGTGTTGAGAATATTAAGGAAGGTGTTGTTGAAGGAAAGTACTGCCTCATCCAAGGGCAGTTCTTTGAGGTGTTCCTAGAAACAATTTTTAAGGGCAGAGATAAAATTATTAGGATGAAAATTGTTTTGTTCCTAATTGTATGGAAGGTGGCTTGATATGGTGGATGGCTGCAATCTCTTAAGAGGAAACTCACTCAGATTGTTGGGGAGGCAACCGGAGTGGAATGTTAGTTGGGGAGAATTAACTAGAATCCAGTCTAGTATCGATTCACATTTAGAGGTTTTATCAGTCCTGGTGGGAGATGTGATGACTTAGGCAAAGCCGTACAGGTTAATGTGTGTAGTGGGAGAGGAACACAGAACCCAATCAATATTGTCTCCCATTATGATGGTCTCTTGGGGGAGAGATGTGGTACACCATTGAAGTAAGTTTTCCAAAAAGGCAATGTTGTTGCCTGGTGAAATGTATCCACCTATTATATACAGATGTTTGCCGGAGTTAATGGTTAATTTGGCTAGAGTTCGCTCAGCATTTGCAAGGTCTGCGATGGTGGTATCAGGGTTAAGTGATAGGTGGTCTTTGTATAAGGTAGAGACACCACCTCCTTTTTTGTTTATTCTGTCTTTCCATAAGATATTGTAGCCTGGGGGAGTGATTTCATTATTATTGATATCTGGTTTTAGCCATGTTTCTGTTAATGTAACTATATCTGGGGAATAGTGGGATAGTATTGCATGTAGATTGTGGGTTTTATTAACTATGCTTCTTACATTTATGTTGAGGAGAAGGGATGATTTTTTCCTTTGGTGAAGTAGTGTAAGGTTAGGTTGAGATGGACTGGGTAGTGATTCATTGGTGCATGTGGGACCCAGATTGGGATGGATGTCTCCTGCGAGTTTTAACTGTTTGGTTATGTGATAAAGAAGTTTGGAGAGTTTGTATAGGAGCTTAGAGAATCTAAGGGAGCTTGGAGAATTAGTTAGCTGTAGAAGGAATTTGAGTGCGTGAAAGTCTGTATTAGTGGTGTGGAAGAGGGTTGGGGCAATGTGTAATAGTTGAATATTATGAGGTGGTGTAGGTGTTGAGGTATGGCATGGAGGAGGAATAGTGTGTTTAAGAGGAGTCTCATATGAGGAGAAATTATATAGTTGAAGTAGGAGAGAATAAGAAGTAAGGAGGAGTAGAGTTATTTTAAGGGATTTCATACTTGGAAAGTTCTTGTATGGGTACTTGCTAGCGGTTGTAGGATGTTTAGTGTTGGGTTAAGGGATTATGCAAATGTGAGGGGGGTGGCTGTCTTAGATGGAACAGTGGGAAGGAATAGGTTGGATTGGTTGATGGGTTGTTGGTGTGGTTCTGGTCAAGTAACTTCATGAGTGGGGGGGTGTGGAAATTGGGGGTAGGGTAGGGGAGCGGAGTGAGCCTGAAGGGCAAACGGAGTGGGTTGAACCATGAGGCAGGTGGCTTCAGCCGCATATTATACAGGAAGGTAAGTTATCTGTGATTTAGAGGCCTGTTCAATACTGCCTTAATTTTAATAAAGAAACTCAGGACTGCTTAGGATGTTGAATATCATGTCCTGTTAAGTGGGTAGAATAATTTGCAGATAAAGACAATGTATGGAGAAGACTATGGGGTGGGTTCAAAACGGAGCTAGTGACCGAGATGTGTGCATGCAAAGAGGCTTCCTTAAGAAATAGACAGCAATAATCGGCTATGTTATCAGTTAAAATATAAAAACATACACTGGGCTAAAAACTTCAGGTTGCAGGATTTAATTGTTCCTTTCTGATAGGTGTAGGGTGAACTTCCTTATCAGGAGTGGATTTTGTTGATGGGTCTGCACAGAGAGTAACAGGAATTGCATGCACACATAATCAGAATGCCAGGAGCCCTTGTTAGATGGACACCAACATTTGAAAATTCTTCTTCTTTTCTTTGAAATGAAAAAACAAAAGCTGTAGTAATATTTTGTATTGCATTGCATGTTCCTAAATTATATAGGAAAAAAAACATTTTTCTAATTCATATTTACATTTCAAAAGCAACCACCCTTGGTTCCAAAAGAGAAATATTGTGAAGGGACAGATGGTGTGAGTAGCCCGAATGATCTCCTTAAAGGATAATTTACTGAGTAAGTTAAACTACATTGAAAGTTTATTTGGAGATAGAGGATACCCAAAAGCACTTTTTAACTCATTGAAAGAACAAGTGTTATGGGGTGGGGCAAGAAATATTTTCCATTAATGAGCTCCAGTGATGGAGGTGTAAACGGGGATGCCTGCTTTGGTAACAGGAGGAAATATGCTGAATTTGGTGAATGGGTGTTATGGACCCTATTTTGTTGTTTGGTAAAATTAGGACACAAGAAAGTTCAGAATATTTAGTAAATACTGGAAGCTTTTTGCCAGTATGCCAAATAGTCTGAAAGTGTTCACTAGACCATTAAAATGTAGTTTTAAAATAGATGTAAATTTGAAAAATATTTTTGAAAACGTTTTGTCAACTATTAATCCCACCCCTCAGGATAGATCTAGAAAAGGGACATTTAAATGTGGGATGTGTTCCCAATGTCCTTTTATTGCCATTGCCATGGAACTGAGTTTCCCTAATTTAAAAATAAAATTCTCTGCAATTGTTGGCATTGTTTTTCATTCTGCATTGGGACTACTGAACATAGTTTAAAACAAAGGATCTATGAGCATGTATACAAAATTAATAGGAGAAAATAGACCAATGCCTTATTAGACATTCTAGAAGGTGCAAAAATGCTAACTTTAGATTCTGGGTTCTTGAACAGATCATACCCCAGGAGAGGGGACGGGATTGAGAAACCAGGTTGGAGTACCGGGAACTTATTTGGTAACTACGTATGGATGCTTATGTAAACCCCAGGTTAAATGACCATTATTCCCTGGTTCCTGCACTAAAATTGAGGGCATTAAAGTATTAGGAATGCTTTATGTATGTTAGCATTTGTCTTGGCAGAAGTTCTTGATAAATTCACTCGACCACATGCACAGGAACCAAAACGGCAGCAGCCTTTATCTGTTTGCTGGTCACAGGAGCCTTTATCTATTTGCTGGTCACAGGAGCCTTTATCTATTTGCTGGTCATATTTGTACTTTGTTAGCAGAAGTTCTGTTTGTTTAATTATTGTGTTAAGCACTGTTCATTGACTATTCATATTATGATTGGTCACTTGTTTTTACTGAGGAACAAATGAGAGCAATTTTGAAGGTTTCTAAATGTTTCTGTTTACAATGGCAGTGATTATGATGAAGTTTCCAGGAAAGGAAATGAAAGTACTAAATCCATTCATTATTGTTGGAATTATTTGCCATTAAACTGAAGATTTTATTATACATAGGTGGGTTATCCTTTATTGGCTCCCTTTGCTTCTAGGTTGATTGTTTTTGGGTTTTTGTGGTTTCATAGTGACTTCAGCTTTACCACAGTTCCTTTTGGACAAATAAATCACAGAAATATGTTTAAATAACAAACTGCTTTTACATAGACAGTCATATAAAATATTATATGAAAATATCCTAAAAACTGAAATTCAAAACTTCATCATGTGAACTTCAAAGCTTTATGCATATTGTATATTTTTAGATTCACTAATACTACTTGAAATAACTAATTTCTTAAGTCTGAGCTAAAAGTTCTATGTTGCATTGCTGCATCAGTACATCCAAAGTAGATTTTATCAATATGTTTGAAACCGGGAAGGGGGAATGGGAATTGAATTAAGCACATTGTGGTCTTTTGAATGGACTATAGACTGCAGATGTTTTTTTTTTTTTTTTTTTTTTTTTTTATTTTATTTTGACTCACTAGAAAGACATTCTGTTTGGCTTCAGTGATGCACATGTTTTTATGAATAAGTTTAACAAACTAAAACTATTACACAGTTTTGAGGTATATACACTTTAGTTTTTAAAACTAATTTAGGACTATTGCTAGATTTATAAAATGTGTATATCATGATAAATATATGTGGATTTCTTTTTGTTTTGTATAACAATTTTGTATAATAAGATTACCTGTAAGTTTACAGATAGATTTATCTCTTCCAGTGCCTATTTTTTCTACTTATTTGTTTAGAGATTTATTTATAATAATGTTGAATGAGTAAATGATTTAATAATAATTAATGGATAATTTGTACTACTATTACATAAACAGGTATATAGTACACTATTTGTTGGATTATTTAATATTTGTGATAAGTAAAGAGGACAGTTAATCTTTTATGTAGTACTAGTGGAATAGTTTTAAATAGCAAAATATATAACTAAATTAATAGTCTCTTATTATTTTTAAGTTGTGTATAATATATCAATTGGTAAGTCAAGATAGCTGTTTGCTAGTTTTTATGCATTTTTAGGTTTTGGTGCATAAAGAGGTAGTATAGTAGTTTGTCTATTCAGAGGCAAACTAGGAACTTTGATATCCCATGCTATTGTGTTTTATTAGTAATATATGCAGTTATAGTTGTAGACTTGTTTTTATTTGTGACTTTCAGTAGTTTAGTTTGTAGAAAGGAAAACGTCTGAGGAACGAAGATTGATTAGTAAAGATAATTTAGTTGATTTAGTAGTAAAAGCAGAAAAATCGCTGTTCTTCACTCATTCTTATGCACATAAAGAGACAAACTAGAATTAATATATATTTATTTATTACAGTTTGATGACCAGGATATTCCACTGGGCCTGGAAGAGCCCGTTTTCAGAGGAGGCCCAGGGAGAAAAGCTCCACAGAGTATAGACAATTTTACAGTAGTTATACAAACGTAAATGCAGTAGTAGAACAGTGAAAATACAGAGATAATAATTAATTAAAAAAGACATAACATTTCTAATCCTAGGTAATGATATACAAAAGTGAGATTCATGTAGTCTAAACATATTAAAAATACAGCCATTTCAGATGAAAAAATATTTAAGTAAAACATGTATGTACAGATAAAAAACAAGCTAAAACATGTATGTACAGATAAAAAACAAGCTAAAACATGTATGTACAGATAAAAAACAAGCTAAAACATGTATGTACAGATAAAAAACAAGCTAAAACATGTATGTACAGATAAAAAACCAGCTTTTTGGAAGTTAGACATCTGAGGAGAGGACAGAGAAGAAGGTGAGGCGGGAGAGGTAAACGGTGGTATATAGTGGAGAAAGGGAGTGCGTTGGGGAAGTTTGTGAGGTGTAGGGTAGGAGAGGAAGTAGAGGTAAAGGGTAAGAGCACAGTGGTAGAAGGTTGAGGTATACAGTGCATGGGAGATGGTGTTAAAGAGTTTTTGTGGTAGCAGTACAAGTTAGAGTGGCTTTGAGTATTTCTAAGGGTGGTAGGGAGAGAATTCCAGAATTTATCTAGGGAACAGGATAATAGTAGGTGGTCAGGGGGTCGATGAGGCTTGCATATGTTTAGAAGATTGTGGTTTTTCTGATCTTAGAGAGTGGTTGGGAATGTAGGGGCTTAAAGAGGTGGGCAGCGAAGGACAACTACAAGGTTTGAATATGAGCTTGTGAGCAGTAGTAAGTCTAAGGAGTTAGGAAATTCAAGCCATTTCAGGGAGTGGAGAAAGAGACAGTGATGCAATGGGTTTCTGGAGTTAGTGGCAAATTTGGAGATTTTATTGTAGCAGGCTTCCAACTTGTTCTGTAAGCCTAGCTGAAGATTAGAGAATAGGGGGTGCACCGCACATGAGAGAGGGAAGAAGGTAAGTAGAGGTAAGGATGTGTCTGGTGGAGGGGGTAAAGTAATGATTGTGTCTATACAGGAGACCTAGTTTTTGGTGAGTTTTTTTTTTATATTTGGATATGGATGTCAAATTTTAGATTTTCATCAATTATGACACCGAGCAGTTTGGTATGCAATACTATTTCTATGGGGCTGTTCTGAGCAGTCATTTTAAATGAGTTTTTGCCTATATTGATGTTTTTGGATGGGGAGAAGATCATTAACTTTGTTTTATTGGCATTTAAGGTGAGGTGATTACTATGCATCCATGATTCAGTATTAGAGACGGCTGAGTTTTGAGAAGTAGGCCAGAGGGGGGGTGTCTGCTTTACAAATAATGGTCAAATCATCAGCATATTGAATTAGTATGGGATCAGAGAGAGAATGGTGGAAGTTATTAATGAAGATGTTAAAGAGGAGGGGGCCTAGGATGGAACCCTGGGGAACTCCAGTATGGGTGTGTAAAAAGGAAGAGTGAGTTTTTCCATTTGATGGCTTGCTGTCTTTCAGAGAGGTAACTGGTGAACCAGGTGACGGTAGGAGGGAGAGGTTGAGAGTGGAGAGTTGGGATAATAGTAAAGGGTGAGAAACAGTATCAAAGATTTTGGAGAGGTCAAGGAACAGATTAGAAACTATTTTGTTAGAGTTAGGAGCAAGGTTTATGGAGTCCAGAAAGGAGAGGATAGCAGTGATGGTACTATGCCCGGGACAGAAACCATGTTGTGTAGGGGTTAGTAGATTGTTTTCAGTCATATAGGACATCATTTGGGATTGAATACATTCCTCCATGATTTTTGATAGTGGGAATTGGACGGCTGTGGGCCAAAAATTAGAAGTGTCAGTGTTTTTGCCTCCTTTATGGAGTGGAATGATAAAGGTGTACCTCCATAGTGAGGGGACATATGATACTAGTATAGATCAGTTTATTAAGATAGAGATGGGATGGGAAATACTGTCTGCAGACAGTTTGAGGAAAATTGTGGGTAGGTTATCTGGGACAGGGGAGCAAGGTTTGAGTTGAAGGAGGAGCCTTTTTATTTTGCTTATAGAGACAGGAGAGAAGCTAAATGTAGGAGTAGGGGTAGTTGGATTGTGTGGAGATGTAGAGCGGTTGGTTGGGGAGGAGGTTGAGAGTGGTGAGAAACTATGGATTCTATGAATAAGGTATTGAAGTTAGAGGCATTTTCTAGATCAGTAAGGTTTAGGTTAGGGGATGGATTATCCTTTATTGCCTTAGTGGAGAAGGGAAGAGATGAGTCCCAGAATTTTCTTGGGGTGGATAAGTTTTCTAATTGAAGTTTACTGTAGTGTGATTTTTTGATCCCTGATTATTAGCTTTTTTGCACTTTTATGGATTTGTTTGACTTCTGTTAGGACATGGGGAAATTTATTTTTATGGTAAAGTTTCCACTTTTTGTCTCTTAGGTGCATGATTTGTTTAGTTTCTTTAGTTAACCAAGGAGAGGATAAAGTTGTAACTCTTTTAGTGGAGCAATATTGTCGAGAAGGTTCAGGAGGGTTTTATTAAAGTAATCAATGGCATTGTCAAGAGGCAAGGTTTGTAAGGGTGACCAAACTGTTACTTTTAGCCAGTCTGTTAATATTTGTTGATTGAAATTGGAGAGGTTCCGAGATTGTACATAGTGGTGTAGCTTTTGAGGAGGAGAGGAGTGACGGTCAGTAAATGCAGGCAGGTGGTCGGTGAGAGAGTCAGAAAAGGTGCCAGTATCTGAGATGATGATGTTCTTCGTGTTTCACTGTTGCAGTCATAACTGTAGGGTGCTCCTGCCGGCAGGCAGCCCAAGGTCGGCCAGAGTCCCAAAGTCTGGGTCCGGCGTCGGCTGTATAAGCTAGTATCCTGACGTCAGTACGCCTTGGTACATAGCCCTCAGCCGACGCCATCTTCTCCAGTCTTTCTTGCCGTGCGGTGGAAAGCAGCTCGCAAAACGTTGGTTGGCGATTTTCGAACAGCGTATTTGGTTGTTGTCGGTCCGAAGTTCTTACTTCTCTTCTCAAAGCTAAGTACCCGTTAGAATCTTTTTCTTGTTCCTCCGATGTCAGAAAAAGTTAATAATTGTATAGCGTGTGGGAAACAAATACCTCATAAAGATTTCCACTCTTACTGTCTACCTTGCTTAGGCCCTGACCACGACGTTTCTTGTTGTCGGTTCTGTGCCAGGTTCAACTCTCGTACTATCAAGCGCAGGTACGATTGGGCTTTAAATTATTTTGGCAGACGCTTCAATTATAGAATGTCGTCGGACACTACCGGAGTTCAAAAGAAGCGCAAAGATAAAGACAGGCCTCCGAGGTCCAAACAGGACTCGTTGCAGCTGGAGCCAGCGTCCGGTTCGGCTGTCGTCAGTGAAGCGCTTTTGCAGCCCCTGTCCTCCGCCACTTCTGAACCGATGGCCGATACGGACTCCCATGGGGAGCCATCAAGGCCCACTATTTTAACTGCTGCAGGACCTTCGGACGTCGCTCCTTCAGATGGGTCTGGAACCGCTGTGCAGGTACCGGCTTCTGAGGGGGTTTTCAGGCCTACTCGCATCACTATTTCAAAGGCAAAGACAAAGACTCCTGCTAAGTCTAAAGTTCCAGCTCAAGCTGCTTCTGAATCCACTCCCAAGACACAAAAACAATTATTGAGGGTGGCTGAAGATTTGCTTACAATGATTAGGGGTTCTCACCCCCCTCCTGAGAAAAGGCCTCGACAGGATGTTACTCTGGATTCCTCTGACCAGGCTTCTGTATCTTCTGTTTCTTCCTCTGATCAGGACTATTCCTTTCCCCCTTATGAGGATTCGGACGCTGAGGATTCTTTGCCCTCGGCCTCTCCGCCTGAGGATTTTTCTTTTGGGGAGACCTTGCATGAGATGAGGGAACATTTTCATTGGGAAGGACAGGAATATTCTGCTTCCAAAAAGAGGCTTAGAGAGTTTCTTCTTCTTCCTCAGCATAGGCCTTTAGCTATCCCTCCTGTCTTGGACATTGTAGATGATGATTTTACTGAGGCTAATTTGAATCCTGATTCCATGCCTCCTGCTCCTTCTAAGCCTGATAGATTTTATAGGGTTCCTGACTCTCATTTATTTTTATTTAAAAACCCTTCTGCGGATCCTGAAACTATTTCTCAGGGCTCTAAGGCTGCTAAGGTTGCTACTTCTAAAAATCCTATTCCCTCTGAGAAGGATTCTCGTGCTTTAGACAGGTGGGGAAAAAAGGTATATACTTCTGCTACCCTGTCTGTAAGGGCTTTAAATTGCCAGTTTCATATGTTTAAATATTAGCAATTTCTTTTGTCTGTTTTAAAGCAAAAGCTTGCTTCCCTTCCTGCTTGTGCAGAGGATAAGGAACTTCAGGATGTTTTGCATGCTACTGAACAGGTTAACAAGCATAGCTTACATTGTGGTTTTGATGCTTTGGATGCTTCTTGCAGGGCTGCTGCCTCTGGTACTGTGATTAGGAGACATGCCTGGCTTCGTGAGCAAAGTTTACCTGAACAGGTTAAGGCTAAGTTATTAGATGCCCCTGTTCAACAAGATGTTCTTTTTGGTTCTAAGGCTGAGGAAGTTATTAAAAGATGGAAGAAAAGGCAAAGTCCATGCAGACTGTAAAAGATTTCTTGCAAGTTCAGCCTCCTAGATTTTCCAGGAATTGGCCCTCTAAAAATTGGTCCTTTCCCACGCCTGACAGGCCTCAAAGGGGAAGATATAGACGCTCCAGAGGTCGTGGTCAAGGCCAGACCTCTTACAGATCTAGACAATGGACTGCTTCTTCACCTAGAAGGGGAGAAGACAGATCCCAATCTCAAAGAAAGCAAACTCAATGACTCTCTCGGTTGGGCTTCAGGACCCCTTCACCTGGACGCCCCTCTCGGAGGAAAACTGTCTCTTTTTTACAGAAATTGGACTCATATTACCCAGGACAGATGGGTATTGGACGTGATTTTAAAAGGTTACAAGTTCCACTTTCACACTTTGCCAAGGACTCACGGTTGGCCAGATCTGCCAAAACTTCAATGGTCAGAGGCCTTAACTCAAGTGGATGCTCTTCTGGCCATGAGAGCCATAGAGCCTGTTCCACTCTCGGAAATGGGAAAAGGGTTTTATTCAAGGCTGTTTCTGGTTCCCAGAAAACAAAACTCATGGAGACCTATTCTGGACCTTTCTGTGTTAAACACCTTTTTGGAAATTCCAAAGTTCAAGATGCTTACTCTGCAACAGCTAATTCCAATGCTCTCTCAGGACGCCTGGATGGTGACATTGGACTTAAAGAAGCCTATTTGCATATCCCTATCAGACAAGAACGCAGGAAATTCCTCAGGTTCAAGGCAGGTTCGAGGCACTTTCAATTCTCTGTTCTGCCCTTTGGTTTATCTACTGCCCAGAGTCTTCACCAAGTGCCTGGCACCAGTAGTGGCTTACTGCAGACTTCAGGGGATCCAGATTTACCCCTATTTGGACGACTGCCTTATTCAGGCAGACAGCAAAGATCTTCTGCTTCAACATCTGGACTTTGTTCAACGTCTTCTCCTACTACTGGGATTCTCAGTGAACATAAAAAAGTCACATTTGATCCCTTCTCAACAAATGGTATTCTTGGGAGCCCTCTTAAATACAACCTTACAAAGGGCCTACCTCACTCCAGAAAAACAAACTCAGCTGGCTTCTACTTTCAACACCTTGGCAACTCTATCTCAGCTCACTGCAAGGAAATTCCTGCAGGCTCTGGGCTACATGGCTTCCTGCATTCTGTTGATTCCAAACGCAAGGCTTCACATGAGAAAGCTTCAGTGGTATCTGAAAAGTGTATGGTCACAGCATTACCACGATCTGGATATTCTGATTCCTCTGATCCCCTGCCTCCAGAAGGAGTTCCTCTGGTGGTCCAGGGCATGCACCACTTTAAACGAAGGAAAACCTTTTCGTCTCCCTCAACCTACTCAAATCCTAACCACGGACGCCTCGGATTATGCTTGGGGAGCACACTTTCTAGACAATTGCCAGCAGGGAACCTGGACAAAGGACCATCTTCACTGGCACATCAATTTGAAGGAAATGTTGGCAGTTCAAAATGCCCTTTTAGCCTTCAAAAACCTTTTACAACCAGGGCCTCTGCTAATTCGCACAGACAACACCACGGTCATGTGGTACATCAACAAGCAGGGGGGTTCTCATTCATACCCTCTTTGCAGACTAGCTATGGGTTTATGGGACACAGCTCTAAAGTTGAATCTGCATCTCCAGGCTCAATTCATTCCAGGGAAACAGAATCTCTTAGCAGACAGCCTGAGCAAAAACATTTCAGATCCTCACGAATGGATGCTAGACACCAACTTGTTCAACAGGATTACTGCAGTTTGGGGATGTCCCCAGATAGATCTGTTTGCATCCCATCTCAATCATCAGCTGCCTCGCTTTTGCACCAGGTCCTTCCACAAAACAGCATGGAGAGTGGATGCCCTGTCCTTCAGCTGGAGAAGCCTTTCAGCATATGCCTTCCCTCCTCTTCCTCTACTGCCTCGGGTACTACTGAAGATAAAACAGGACAAGCCCAAGTTCCTCATCTTGATTGCTCCAAATTGGCCTCGACAGTTTTGGTATCCAACCTTAAAGCTCCTGTTCTCGGGGCCTCCTTGGATTCTACCACTGAATCCTTCGCTTCTGTCCCAGCATCAGGGTCAGTTACTACATTCCAATCTCAAGACCCTTTGCCTGGCAGCTTGGCTCTTCAAAGGAATTTGATTTCCTCTAGTCTTCCCAAACAAGTTTTGGATGTTCTTTTGGAAGCTAGACGGCCTAGCACTAGGAAATCCTATGCCTCTAAATGGAAGAGGTTTTCTATTTGGATGCAGGACCGAGGCTCTGTTCCTCAGGTTCCTGATCTCTCCTCTATTTTGCTTTACCTTTTGGAACTTTTATCTAAAGGACTTTCCTTTTCTTCCATTAAGATTCATGCTTCTGCTATCTCTGCGCATTTCAGTTCTGATCCTCCTGTTTTTCACATCCTTTGGTGAAGCAGTTCTTGAGAGGGGCTAAAATTTGCGCCTCCAAGGACCCCTCCTGTCCCTGCCTGGGATCTTAATTATGTTTTAGAAAAACTTACTTTGCCTCCTTTTGAGCCTGCTGCATCTTCAGATATTAAGTTTCTATCCTGGAAGACTGTTCTTTTGTTAGCATTGACCTCTGCCAGAAGGGTCTCAGAGTTGCAAGCTCTCATGGCTGTGGAACCATACCTTATTTTCCATCAGGACAGAGTATCCTTGAGGACCAATCCTACTTTCATGCCTAAGGTAATTTCGAAAGTGGCTTTAAATCAGACAATTCACCTTCCTACTTTCTTTCCAAATCCTCAAAATAAAGGGGAAAGGATTTTGCATTCATTGGATGTGCACAGGCAGTTACGATTTTACTTGGACAAGACTAAAGATTTCAGAAAGTCTAACCAATTGTTTGTTTCCTTTGCCTCCAGTTCTCTTGGAAAACCTATTTCTAAACAAACTATTTCCAAATGGATTGCTTATGGAATCAGATTTTGTTACACTCATCATGGGAAACAGTTTCCAGGGACCATTAGAAGTCATTCTACTAGAGCAGCTGCTACTTCTACAGCTTTCCTCAGAGAAGTCCCTACCAAGGATATCTTGGAAGCTGCCACTTGGAGTTCTGTGCATACTTTTTCCAAGCACTACAATCTCCCCTTGTTTTCTAAGTCTAGGGCAGGCTTTGCCTCTGCTGTCTTGCAGGGTATTCTTGCCTCCCCTTCTTCTATCTAAAGCCTCCTCCCCCTCTACACTGCTTTGGGATTCCACCCTACAGTTATGACTGCAACAGTGAAACACGAAGAACATAGTACAGTTGTGTACACCTACCATAAATGTAGATGTTCGAGTGTCTTCACTGTTGCAGTCGGGGTTTCCCTCTCTCCTATCCCCTCTTTTTCTCTTATTTGTGTGTATTTGTGTTTCCTTGTTGGATTCATTTTTGATTTGTTGGGGACTTCTGACATCTAGGGCAAGAAAGGCTGGAGAAGATGGCGTCGGCTGAGGGCTATGTACCAAGGCGTACTGACGTCAGGATACTAGCTTATACAGCCGACGCCGGACCCAGACTTTGGGATTCTGGCCGACCTTGGGCTGCCTGCCGGCAGGAGCACCCTACAGTTATGACTGCAACAGTGAAGACACTCGAACATCTACATTTATGGTAGGTGTACACAACTGTACTTTAGAATGAGACACTAAGATCCAGTCAATGATGGTACCAGTAGTTCCACCTTTGTTTGGCCTGGTAGGAGAGTTTATTAATTGAGTGTAGCTGTAGAGGTTGATATTTAGGGATGGGGATTCAGAGTTTATCATGACCCAGTTTATCTTTACGTCACCTAAAATAACTGTTTTGTTTTTGATGTTAGTTGAAAACCAGGAGAGTATATCTTCAAATATAAGGAAGTTATTGCCTGGAGGAATATATCGGGCAACAATGCATATGGATTTGTATTTGTTGAGTTTAAGGTGGTCAATACAGAGTTCAGAATTGGCAAATTTAGGAATGGGATTAGTGTAGGGAGTAACAGTGGAAGAAGAGGAGTAGAGTATTGCTACTCTGCCACCTTTTTTGTTAGGTCTGTCAGAGTGTAGCATTTGGTAGCCTGGTGGGAGAATAGAATTAAGCCAGGTCTCTGTGATGGCAACAATGTCAGTTTGGTTATGGATCAGCCAAGCGTGGAGAATAGAAATTTTATTTTCTAAGGCTTTGGGCATTGATTGTAATAAAACGAAAATTCTTGGGGGTGGTTAATAGGATTTATACCTCTGCAGATTTACTTAATAAACTGAATTTAATCCAAAAAATATAATAATGCCTATGCAGAGTAAACGCTCCAACCAAAGCAGCCAAAATTATAAATAAAAAAACAATCAAAAATGGAAGGAGCGACACATGGTAAACATACCAAAGGTATGTCATACTGTGAATGGTAGTGTTGGCAATGTTGTACAAGGTACCAAAGATATGAGGCATGATCAAGTGGCCTTCTCTATTTATTATACAAAAGATGTCTGTCACATCAAAGATGTCATTAGAACACACTGGGATATCTTATCCGTAGATCCCGATGTTAAAGAAGTACTAGGGAGTGCCCCCAGATTTAGGTATAAAAACAAAAAGAATTTCAAGAGGCTCCTCTGTGATAAGAAGGTGGTGATGAAAGAGGCAATACTAACATCTTTTGGCACCAGTAGGTGCGGTCATTGTAACTTTTGCCAGTTCATTGATTGTGATCCCACCTTTACACATCCCACTAACTCACGTTTATATACCTTTAAAGTTAAAGGCAATTGTATGTCTAGGGACGTGGTTTACTTGGCGACTTGTGGAGCCTGTAAATCATTTTACATTGGGAAGACTAATAGAAGTCTAAGGGATAGG
This sequence comes from Protopterus annectens, assembly GCF_019279795.1. NCBI lineage: Eukaryota > Metazoa > Chordata > Ceratodontiformes > Protopteridae > Protopterus > Protopterus annectens. The sequence continues at coordinate 1,726,758,244 of NC_056744.1, read as the reverse complement.
ATGCGCGAGCATATGTACAGTATTAGAACGGCTTCCAAGGTCAATGCGTTAGCTAAACATGTTACAGAACAAGGTAGTTCCCATACTTTTAAGTTTAAGATTATAGAAGAGATCACCGTAGGTAATCGTGGTGGTGATGTCAGAACATATACAGAAAGCAGAGAGACCACATGGATTATGAGGCTTAGGTCTGACTCACATCCAGGTTTGAATGGTAAGGTGTCGGTTAAACCTTTCCTTAAGATGAGAAGATTAAGAGTTTTTGAATGAAAATTTCTTGATAGATATGTTTTATTTTATATATATATATATATATATATATATATATATATTTCATTATATAGTTTTTATGTTATATTTTTATATATATATATATACATTTTTGAAATAAATGATTTATTATTAATTATTTAATTATATTGTTATAGATGTATGAAATATACTGTTCTCATGTATTTATTTATTTTCTATGTATGATGAATTGATTGTTTTTGATCTATTAATTAGTATAGTTTTTAAGCTAGACTAGTTTTAAATGTCCTTACTCAATAGGGTTGTATAGTGCACTTCCTTTAGAACATTTTGTTATGCTCATTGGATAATATAATGGTGGTTTTCCCGCCAATGTTTGTATATAAACTGTTTAGCATTGAGTTTTTTTAAAAGGGTCTGATGAAGCCGAAAGGTGAAAGCGCTAACCCACGTCTGCATTGTCATTTTATTAAATAAGTTATTTTAGAACTGAATGAGTCTGTGCTTTGCTGTTCTGAAGGATTAACGTTACCGTTTGCCTATTTGACTACTGTGACTCGAATGAGTTGTTCACGTTTTACATTGCACTTTATTTGCTTAGGCTCTTGATGTTCTGAAGTTATCTTATGGACCTTTGGTATATTTACCATGTGTCGCTCCTTCCATTTTTGATTGTTTTTTTATTAATAAACTGAATTATTTTAAAACTATTGCTTGTCCTTTCTCTGATCATAATGCACTAAATATTAATATATTAATGAATGTAAGGAAGTTTTTGATTATACAATCCCAGTATACATGATGAAATCAAAAGCATTTAAGAGTTATCTGAAGGAAGAAACTGAGATTTTTCTTAATCTTTGAATGATAATGGTTAAGTTGCTAAAGTCATACTATGGGGCTCCTTAATATGCATATTAAAGATAGAATGAGAAGATGGGCAAGTAATAAAATGAAAGAGTTGGATAAATATTGGTTAGAAATAAAAGATAAAATATGCAAATTGAGGTATGAACAACGAACAAATTAGATAGGTGACATCATTAAAAATTAACGACAAAATATCAAGCAGTTTTCATGCATAAAGTGGAGATAGCTTTAGAAAAAGTAAGATTGCACTGTTATGAGATGACTTCAAAAATCTACATAAATTAGCTAATATTAATAAGATGTTAAAAAGGCACATATCAATAATATCAGAAATCCTCACACTAATAAGCTTTCTTCAGATGTAGAGGCAATGCTTAATATTTAAAAAATATTTGAGGATCTTAATAAAAATTATAATCGTGATTACACAATTGACAATGACAAGTATTTAAAGTAATATTTTACTAATAAACTTAATTATCAACAAATATCTCTGTTGAATAGACCTATTACTGTAACAGAAGTAAAAGAAGCTTTAAAAAAGGGAACATAGTAAAGATCCAGGATTAGAGAGTTTAAGTATGGAATTGTATAGTCTTCTTACATTAAATACTTTAGAATTGGTGAGTGACATTTTCAGGATAATTCAGTGACAGAATAATTCCTCCCTCATAGAAAATTTCTGTAATCTCACTTATTCTTAAACAAGGAAAGAATTCCTCATGTAGACCTATTTCATTATTAAATGTAGACTATAATATATTTACTTCCATCTTCTTTACTATCTACTACATCTTGATTCTTATAGTGATCAAACAGGACTTGCAGTCAATAGATTAATGTATGGTTATATAAAAGGGTAATTATTTTAGATTTAGCAAAAGGAATGAACAAGAAATTGTCCTTAATTAGCTTAGATATCAAGATAGCTTTTGAACAAATTGTTCCAGTTTACAGGATCAAAACTTTAGAAGTGTTTGCATTTCCAGAACAATTTGTTTGAATATTTAAAAACCTTTACAGAGACTCCAAAGCATATGTTAAAATTGGAACTTACATTCCTCAGAGATTCACTTTAAACAAAGACAAAAAGCAAGGGTGTCCCTTGTCCCCTCTACAGTTTGCATTACTTAACATATAAGAAGCAATGACAAAAAATATGGTTTCTCAGTTAGTAAGGATTATCAATCTAAAGTACAGCTTTTAGAGATGACATTTTACTACGTATAGTAGATTTAAAATATTCAGTTGATGAAATAGATAAGGAAATTGAGAAGTTTCAAGAAGTATAGCTGCTGAAATTTAATAATTATGAAACTAAAACTTTAGTGTTAAATCAGTTACTAGATCGCAAGTTGAAAGATAAATATAGATATAATTTGGAAGGAAAACAACTAAATTATTTAGGAATTAAAATCTAACAAGATGTGAGTAAGATTATTTATAATAATTTTGAAAAGAATAATTGAAGTGTTACTTATTTAAAATGGGATGATTTTTTTTTTACTTTCAAGGATAGGTTAGTACTTTTAAAAAAATATTATATTACCCATTATAATGTACATATTGCATTCAATAGCTTTAATTCCTGACAAAAACATATTAAAGGAAATGGAAAAATGTTAACTTCATTCGTATGGTATCCTAAAAAGCTGCAAATTGTTTATAGAAATCATGTAAGTTTATGGGAAGATGGTGATATCAACTTCCCAGATGTAGAATCTTATTCTTTTGCTGCAAATTTTTGCTCTATTATACTGGATAGGCTCAACTTACACTAGTCAATGGAAAACCATTCAGGAGCAAATGTTAATAAATTCTTATAAGGTTATCAAGTGTGATAAATTATGTAACCGTCCTTTCATCTGGTTAATAAAATTTACTTTAGAAGGCAATTCAGTTCAATTCAGTCTTTAGACTCTGCTTATAAGAAATCAATTCTTAAAATAGTTAAGAAATATGTTTTTAAAACTCCATTAATATCAAATTGTAATTTGTTGTGCTTCCTATTGCACACACCTCTAGATTTATAGAATGTTATAATGAGTTTACTAAATGAATGGATTGGTATGATAGTTTGATTGCTTCGAAAAAGGAAAAGCTATGTAAATAGAATATTTACTGAAAGAATATGTTAGATGGATCTGTTAACCAGTTAATATTATGCGTCAGTAAGAAATTATGTGATTTATTTAATTTGAAGGTAATGTGAGTGATGAGGAACAGAACATATTCCCCCTTTATATGAATGGAATGATTGCAGGTAAACTGATCTACAAAGGAAACTTGTCAAAGTTATACTAGTCAATTCTAAATAATAAGTTTGCAAAATTTTGGAAGTTTGTAGATAGTAGTGGACTGAGTGACTCAATAGATGATAAAAATAAAACTATTGCTTAAATAAGTTAGTCAAACTTCAAGTTTATACTGGAAAATTTTTTATGTATAAATGTATACATAGAATGTTTTTAACTCCCTATAAAATCTCTAAGTTTGGTAGAATGACTTATTCAGTTTGTTGGAGATGTAGTAAAGATGTAAAAGCTGATAGAACATCCATCTTTATGGATTGTGAAAAATTAAATATATGTTGGGAAGAGAGAAGTATGTTTTTTAAGGTGTTATGGTCTGGTAATTGCTCTTTCACATCAGTAATACTAATGAATGTTCCGCTTCTTTTATCTCTGAAAACCAAACAACAATAACAATTGTCTGAAGTCTCCTGGCAGTAGCTAGAAAAGTTATTACAAAAAATCAGAAATCAAATTCAGTTCCTACGTTCAAAGAATTTTTAAATTTAACAGCAACAGTATGCAAAATCCTACCAAGAATTTGTGTTTGGGATAGCCTTGAAATGTTGCTACTGAAATACTAAGACTCTTATTGTGTTAATTGTTTAGGATTACCGTGATGATTCAATGTATTCGTAATGTTGTATAACAGTATGTGATGTTGAATTTCTTCCTTTGTGTATATATTATAAATATGTTAAATTTAATAAAAATTAATTAAAAAAAAGAAAATCATGTATGCCTAAATGGAAAAGATTTTCTGTTTGGTGCCTCTCTTCCATCACTATGTCTTCTTAGTAGGGGTTCTTCTGATTCTGTCATTTGTGGGATCAGCTCCATGCTGGCTTGGCATATTCTTGAGATAACACTCACCCATCTGCTATCTCTGCTTGTCTGCCCTTTGAACCCTGCTTTGGCTTCTCAGTTTGAGGTCAAGCCATTTCTGAAATGTGTCCATCATATCAGGCCCTTGAGAAAGCCTATTCCACCTACTTGGGACCTCGGGTTTTCTCATAAAATAAATTGACTTGGGCTCCATTTGACCCCACTTCCTTCAGGCTTTGCACTTGGAAGAATGTTCTGCTGTTGGCTTCTAACTTCTGTCAAGAGTGCCTGAGCTTCGGGCTCTTATGGCTGTTCCTCTTTTTTTTTTTTTAATTTTTCACAGAGATCGGGTGTCTCTTTGTAATAATCCTTCTTTATGTATAAAGTGGTCAGCAAGTTGTCCCTTAAACAGTCTATTCAGCTTCCATTCTTTTCTTCTTCTTCTCAGTCTGGCAGTGAGAATGTTCTTCACTTCTTGGGTCTGCATAGACAGCTGAGATATTATTTGGATAAAACTAAAGTTATTCACAAATCTGAGCATCTTTTAGTTCCCTTTCATCCCAGGACTTTGTGTTTAGCTATTTCCAAGCATACTGTCTTCTCCAGGATCTCTAAGGCCATTTCCTTTTATTTCGTTCATGGCAAATGTGTTTCTTCATCTGTAAAGGCACATTCTACTAAGGTGGTTGCTTCTCCTAGTGCCTTTTTCAAAGTCAAAGTAAACTTTATTGTCATACAGATCAACACAAAGGTAAACGTGTGTATCACTGCATGAAATTTTGATACTCAGGCCCATACCATATGAATGACAGTTTACAGAAGGAAGCTAGATTAAATTATTAAAATTTTAAACTAAATTAAAAATAAATATAAATAAAGAAAAGGTACAAAAAGTAAATAAATCAAAACAAATTTGAAAGCTCTATTTACATCAGAAACATAACAATTATAACAGCAGGAATAGACTCAGTAGAAATATAAGGATATGCAAAAAACAGTACTGTAGTGAATAAGAGGAATAAATGTAAACTTACCCACCACCAAAATATACCATAAACTTACAGTTTACAGTTTTCCTAGTGCAGAAAGAGATGTATGAAGTGAGCTATTCAGAGAGTTTATGTAAACAACAATGTCGTATTGCACACAAATAATGTTTTACTCATGTAACATGTTAGGCTATGGGTTTGTTGTTCAACAGTTTTGATAGTGTGTGGGAAGAAGCTGTTATAGAGTCTGGATGTCCTGCATCTAATGCTTCTGTTGTGCTCCCTTGTTGGCAGGAGTTTGAACAGTCAATGAGCCGGATGGTGTATATCTCTCAATAGTTTTAACACTCTGCTATAGCATCTGTTTGAATATATGTCATGTAGGGATTGAATTTTGGAGATAGTGATTTTTGTGGCCTGTTTAACAATCTTATCCAGTGCCTTCTGATCAGCTTGACAGCAATATCAGTACTAGACAACGATGTTGTTTCAGTACACTCTCAATCATGGCTCTGTAGAAGGTGAGTAGGACCTGTGGGGGAGGTTAGGTCTATGAAGTCTCCTAAGGAGTAAAGGCATTGGTCTCTCATTATAAGGTAGGAAGTGTTTGTTCCCTAATTTAGGTCTTGCAAGATGTGTACCCCTAGAAATTTGGTGTTATTTACTCTCTCCACTGTGGTATCATTGATGATGAGAAGGTGTGTGGCTTTTTCTTCCTAAAATTTATGATGATTTTCTTGGTTTTCCCAATATTTAGTTATATGTTGTCAGTGCACCAGTAACCTAATTGATTCACTTCTTCCCTGTAGACCCCCCTGTTTTCCTTCTTGATAAGGCCAATTATTGTAGCATCATCTGCGAACCTGATTCTGTTTGACTGATGCATAGTTGTGCAGTCGTGTGTTAGAACTGTGAACTTGCCCTCACCAAGAATGATGCCACAGTATAAAGACAAAATGATCAGTTTCAACAATTGGCTAAAGTATTGGTGTCATTCAAAGGGGATCCAGTGTCAGTCAGCCTGGGATGACATGCTTGACAAGCCACGTTGCTTCGCTTGTGGAATAACCGTGTTGAAGTCAGAGTTGAAGTCTACATATAGCCTGTGTACGTAAAAGCCCTTATTTTCCAGGTGGTCCAAGGTGCGATGAAGTGTTACGGCATCTGCAGTAGAACAATTTGGCCTGTATGCAAATTGTAAAGTATCAAATGCAGCAGGCTAGCAGGATGTTTATATAATCCTTGACCATTTTTTCGAAGCACTTCATCATTCCGAAGGTAAGTGCAATTGGACGGTAATCATTTAATGATGCTGGAGATGATTGCTTGGGTGGAGGGATGATGTCAGTGGTCTTAAAGTATTTGGGCCCTTTTTTCTGGCTGAGAGAGAGATTGAAAATGTCTGTGAAGACTGGTGCCAACTGATCAACACAGTTTAAGTATCTTCCCCTGGATCCTATCCAGACCAGCTGCTTTGCCCAGATGAACCCTACGTAGGTTCTTGCATACTTCTTCCAGGTTGAGGCATAGCAATATGGATTCTTCATTTGTGGGTAGTCTCTCTGGTGATCTATTCAATTCCTCAAATCTGCTGAAATAGATGTTTAACTTGTTTAAAAAGTCTGGTTTATCATCACATCACTTGGATGGTGGCTTAGTCTGTGATGTTTTGGATCCCTCTTCACAGCTGCTCGGGATCTTTCTGGTCAGAGAGGTGTCTGTATTTTTAGACTATAGGCCCGTTTTGCTACTGTCACACCTTTGTTCAAGTTAGCCCTGGTCTTTTGCAATACCTCTCTTTTTCCAGCCTTAAAGTCAGCATTATGTGCTCTCAGTAATTTGTATACCTCACTGGTGAGCCATGGTTTTTGGTTGGCTCTGATGGTTACATCCTTCAGAGTAGTGACATCCTCAAAACATTTTGGGATGTATCCCAGAACCATTTCAATGTACTCATCCAAATTAATGCATTGATTTGTGGTGGCAACCTCTTTAAATAGGTTCTAGTCAATGCATTCAAAGTAGTCTTGCAGAGCCGAGACTGCAGTTTCAAGGCCAGATCGTTATTTGCTTCCTGAAAAGGTTTTACTCTTGCTAGCATTGCTTTATAGGCAGGGATAAGCAGGATAGAAATGTGATCTGAGCTACCAAGATGGGGGTGGGGACTGCCTTGAATGCCTGTTTGATATCCGAGTACACTTGATCAAGTTTATTTTTCACCTCTTGTAGAGAAGTTTACATACTGTTGGTAGTTTGGTAGCACAGTTTTCAGTTTGGCCTGATTGAAATCCCAGCTAAAATGCTGATACACTCTTGAGTTCTTATTTTGCAGATCACTGACTAACTGGTACAGGCTGGTCTGTGCTTCATTAGTGTTTGTATTTGGAGGTATGTAAACTGCAGTTATAAAGATAGTTGAAAACTCTCAGGGGAAGTAGAATGGACAACATTTAATTGTGAGATATTCAACAGCAGCTGAACAATAGCTTGTAATGACGTCATTGTTTTCACATCGACTGCTGTTGATGTATATGCAGACTCCCCCAGCATTTTGTTTTGCCATTGAGAGCCTGTAACCTGTCTTCTCTGAGTAAGGAGAATGTCTATTTCAACAGCTTGGTCACTGATATTTGAATTTAACAAAGTCTCAGTGAATATAATAACTAGTAAATCCACAGATGAGTAGAGAAGCTAGGAACCACAGAGGACACAATCCAATAATCCAATCCACAGATGAGTAGAGAAGCTAGGAACCACAGAGGACACAATCCAATAATCCAATCCACAGATGAGTAGAAGGAACCACAGAGGACACAATCCAATAATCCAATCCACAGATGAGTAGAGAAGCTAGGAACCACAGAGGACACAATCCAATAATCCAAACTCTTTTTTTTTTTTTTTTGTTTAATGATTTAGCGCTTTCATCAAGGTGAAAAACTTCATCAGAATGACCATCATTGTTAAAACACATCTTTAAATAACCCATCCCAAGCTCACATTGGTTGTAAATAAAACATTATTTCCTGCATTGAGTAATCCGTAAAAAATCTTTAAAATACTTAATACACTATACTCATACATCACATAAACAATGTTGATTTCAGCTTAAGTACTGAACTTATAGAGACCCTGTCATTAAGTCCAGGAGTCTGACAGACGTTAATTCTAATCTGCCACTTAAGCTCCATAAACTCTAAAAATCCATCCAAGAGCCCCCCCCCGTGGACCCAAATCAACTTGGTCAACAATGAACAATTGAAAAACATGCAGTGGAAAATGACTAATGTGCCTGTACAGTGCATTATTCTCATGACTAATGTGCCTGTACAGTGCATTATTCTCATGACTAATGTGCCTGTACAGTGCATTATTCTCATGACTAATGTGCCTGTACAGTGCATTATTCTCATGACTAATGTGCCTGTACAGTGCATTATTCTCATGACTAATGTGCCTGTACAGTGCATTATTCTCATGACTAATGTGCCTGTACAGTGCATTATTCTCATGACTAATGTGCCTGTACAGTGCATTATTCTCATGACTAATGTGCCTGTACAGTGCATTATTCTCATGACTAATGTGCCTGTACAGTGCATTATTCTCATGACTAATGTGCCTGTACAGTGCATTATTCTCATGACTAATGTGCCTGTACAGTGCATTATTCTCATGACTAATGTGCCTGTACAGTGCATTATTCTCATGACTAATGTGCCTGTACAGTGCATTATTCTCATGACTAATGTGCCTGTACAGTGCATTATTCTCATGACTAATGTGCCTGTACAGTGCATTATTCTCATGACTAATGTGCCTGTACAGTGCATTATTCTCATTCTTTTCTTGATGTCATAAGTGTGCTGGTAGATTCTTTGTCTCAGTGCTCTAATCATTTTTCCTATATAATAGGCATCGCAGGAATCGCACAGTGCGACGTAAACAACTCCTTTGGAGTAACAATAATATTTTGTTATATACTTCCACAGTGGTGGCATTGTTGCCTCACAGCAAGAGGTTCTCCCATTTGATTCTCGGCTTGGGTTGGGAGTGCCTTCTGTGTGGAGTCTGCATGTCCTCTCCGCAGTCAAGTGGGCATTCAAAAGACCTGCGTTGAATGGGCGTGCCTTCGTTGAAGGTTGGGCGTCGGGCTGGCAACTCGACACCATAAAAAAAAAAAACTGCCAATCATTAGTGGACCGGAGTTCCGCTGTGGCGACCCCTAACTGGGAAAAGCCGAAAGACAACAATTGACCTACATATTGAGCAATTGTTACTTAATGGTCCGATATCGATAGAGACACATGAGTTCCTGTATATAAAACATCCTAGGATCCCAACAATATTTGGGATCCCTAAAATACCCGTCTATTACCAACCCCCCCTTCGCCCTATAGTGGATGCTAAGGCCTCCAAAACTTTTTTTTCTAGCAAAATATGTTGACCACAAGGTTAAGCTTGTGTTGGATGGAAGAGAATTCATTGTTAGAGACTCCTGGGACTTCTTAGGTAAAGTCAAACCTAAAATGTTTGAGGAGGATTTGATATTTGTTACAGTCGATGTCTGTGACCTCTTTTCAGTGATACTACATTACGAAGGGCTGGAATGGTTTTATGAGTATCTTTGTGCTAAGACATCTTTTGACCATGAGACCATTCTGACCATTCAAGCATGTATGGAGCTTGTCCTGGAGAAAAAATTTTATCAGTTCTGAGGGACACCTGTTCAAACAGAGAACGGGTGTCTCTATGGGTGCGTGCTGTGCACCAATATTTGCTAATATTGTGTTGGCACAATGGATTTGTTCATTATGAACTCTGAGTTCAAGGACCTCTGGGTGTTCTATGGGTGCTATTTGGGTGATGTGTCCTCTTTTGGAAAGGAGGTGAAAACGATCTGAATAGGTTTTTCACCTACATTAATGAGACCATTAATTTTTTGAGGTTCACTATGAATAAACACAAGGATATTTTGAACTACTTTGATGTGACTGTCCAAAAGACCGAAGCTATGAGGGGCTTTACCTCCCATTTATTTTGTAAGCCAAAATATTCCAATTCATTGTTGCACTTTACCAGCTGGTATCCATTACACCAAAAGAAAGGATCGGTCAAAGGGCAGTATGTCAGGTTAGCCAGGATGGTATCACAATTTGATGACTTTCTAAAAGAATATGCAGTGTTAAAGGACATATTAATAAAGCGAGGGTACCCTGAAAACTTTATTGGTACCATAGCTGATGAAGTAATAACAAAGAGAGAACTAGGCACCTTTTGCCCCCCCCCCCCCCATTATCACATGGTTTGGATGGGCTTCTGCAAAATGAGAGATCAGACATGTTTGGAAGAGCATTCATTCTACCGTACATTATAAACTTCTATGACATTAAAGGGATTGCGCAGAAGCTTTGGACAATTTTCAGTTTGGACACTGATGTCCATAAACTGGGTAATAGGCCGCAGGTTGTTTATAAAAAGGAAACTTCCTTGAAAGGGTTGTTGGAAAGATGTAATATCAAATCAGTCCAGTGTGGTAGCTTTAAATGTGGTAGGTGCCCTTTCATGATGGATACAAACAAAATTAAAATAAAAAACTATGGATGTATCACCTCATGTAGGAAATATTATTGTTACTCTAAAGGAGTTGTTTACATTGCACTGTGTGATTCCTGCGCTGCCTGTTATGTAGGAAAAATGATTAGAGCACTGAGACAAAGAATCTACCAGCACACTTATGACATCAAGAAAAGAATGAGAATAATGCACTGTACAGGCACATTAGTCATGAGAATAATGCACTGTACAGGCACATTAGTCATGAGAATAATGCACTGTACAGGCACATTAGTCATGAGAATAATGCACTGTACAGGCACATTAGTCATGAGAATAATGCACTGTACAGGCACATTAGTCATGAGAATAATGCACTGTACAGGCACATTAGTCATGAGAATAATGCACTGTACAGGCACATTAGTCATGAGAATAATGCACTGTACAGGCACATTAGTCATGAGAATAATGCACTGTACAGGCACATTAGTCATGAGAATAATGCACTGTACAGGCACATTAGTCATGAGAATAATGCACTGTACAGGCACATTAGTCATGAGAATAATGCACTGTACAGGCACATTAGTCATGAGAATAATGCACTGTACAGGCACATTAGTCATGAGAATAATGCACTGTACAGGCACATTAGTCATGAGAATAATGCACTGTACAGGCACATTAGTCATGAGAATAATGCACTGTACAGGCACATTAGTCATGAGAATAATGCACTGTACAGGCACATTAGTCATGAGAATAATGCACTGTACAGGCACATTAGTCATGAGAATAATGCACTGTACAGGCACATTAGTCATGAGAATAATGCACTGTACAGGCACATTAGTCATGAGAATAATGCACTGTACAGGCACATTAGTCATGAGAATAATGCACTGTACAGGCACATTAGTCATGAGAATAATGCACTGTACAGGCACATTAGTCATGAGAATAATGCACTGTACAGGCACATTAGTCATGAGAATAATGCACTGTACAGGCACATTAGTCATGAGAATAATGCACTGTACAGGCACATTAGTCATGAGAATAATGCACTGTACAGGCACATTAGTCATGAGAATAATGCACTGTACAGGCACATTAGTCATGAGAATAATGCACTGTACAGGCACATTAGTCATGAGAATAATGCACTGTACAGGCACATTAGTCATGAGAATAATGCACTGTACAGGCACATTAGTCATGAGAATAATGCACTGTACAGGCACATTAGTCATGAGAATAATGCACTGTACAGGCACATTAGTCATGAGAATAATGCACTGTACAGGCACATTAGTCATGAGAATAATGCACTGTACAGGCACATTAGTCATGAGAATAATGCACTGTACAGGCACATTAGTCATGAGAATAATGCACTGTACAGGCACATTAGTCATGAGAATAATGCACTGTACAGGCACATTAGTCATGAGAATAATGCACTGTACAGGCACATTAGTCATGAGAATAATGCACTGTACAGGCACATTAGTCATGAGAATAATGCACTGTACAGGCACATTAGTCATGAGAATAATGCACTGTACAGGCACATTAGTCATGAGAATAATGCACTGTACAGGCACATTAGTCATGAGAATAATGCACTGTACAGGCACATTAGTCATGAGAATAATGCACTGTACGGGCACATTAGTCATGAGAATAATGCACTGTACGGGCACATTAGTCATGAGAATAATGCACTGTACGGGCACATTAGTCATGAGAATAATGCACTGTACGGGCACATTAGTCATGAGAATAATGCACTGTACAGGCACATTAGTCATGAGAATAATGCACTGTACAGGCACATTAGTCATGAGAATAATGCACTGTACAGGCACATTAGTCATGAGAATAATGCACTGTACAGGCACATTAGTCATGAGAATAATGCACTGTACAGGCACATTAGTCATGAGAATAATGCACTGTACAGGCACATTAGTCATGAGAATAATGCACTGTACAGGCACATTAGTCATGAGAATAATGCACTGTACAGGCACATTAGTCATGAGAATAATGCACTGTACAGGCACATTAGTCATGAGAATAATGCACTGTACAGGCACATTAGTCATGAGAATAATGCACTGTACAGGCACATTAGTCATGAGAATAATGCACTGTACAGGCACATTAGTCATGAGAATAATGCACTGTACAGGCACATTAGTCATGAGAATAATGCACTGTACAGGCACATTAGTCATGAGAATAATGCACTGTACAGGCACATTAGTCATGAGAATAATGCACTGTACAGGCACATTAGTCATTTTCCACTGCATGTTTTTAAATTGTTCATTGTTGACCAAGTTGATTTGGGTCCACAGGGGGGGGGGGGTCTCGGATGAATTTTTAGAGTTTATGGAGCTTAAGTGGCAGATTAGAATTAACTAATGCCTGCCAGACTCCTGGACTTAATGACAGGGTCTCTATAAGTTCAGTACTTAAGGTGAATTCAGTGTTGTTTATGTGATGTATATGTATTTTTTATTAGTAGTGTATTAAGTATTTTAAAGATTTTTTTACTGATTACTCATTGCAGGAAGTGATGTTTTAGTTTCAACCAGTGTGAGCTTGGGGTGGGTTATTTAAAGATGTATTTTAACAATGATGGTCATTCTGGTGAAGTCTTTCACCTTTAAAGCGCTAAATCATTAAAAAGAGTTTGTATTATTGGATTGTGCCTTCTGTTGTTCCTAGCTTCACTACTCCTCTGTGGATTTACTTGGTTTTGTTCATTTTATTTTTGGTGAATATAATAACACAGCTGTTTCTTACCTTACTGTTTGCATTAATGTACAGCTGGATAAAGTCCATTTTGTTATCCAGAGATCTTACATTAGCAAGAAATATAGAAGGAATTGCAGGCCTGAGTTGAGTTTTTCTTAATCTGACATCGGTACCAGTTCTGTTTCCCCTTTTCCTAGGTCTGTCACATCTCCTACACTTTCTACTTTAATTTTTGTTGTTTGAGAGAGAAAACAGCTACAGCAGTCTGGATGAATCTTCAGCAGTATTCCCAGTTGTGATTCAAGCCCCATAAGGCTTGCAGACATCAGCCTTACCAACCACTCACGTGGTGAACAGATGCCAGAAGATTCAGCAGAGCAGAATGACCTTAACACCTTCCCACATTCGAAAATTCAGTAAAATTAGAAAGTCCAGGTAAATCCACTGCAGAAAATGAGCTAAAATGAGTAGTGTATTTGCGAAACAGAGCAGCCACAGACATGAAGGGTGCCACCATTTTTTCCCAAGGGTTTGGACACCAATTCCATCCTTAAAGTTGCTACTTGGTACACTGTTTATACTTTTACTAATCATTACAAATGGATGTTGTTTTCAGGACCAGGGCTATTTTGCATGGGTTTGTAAAAGGCTCTTCTGTGCCTTCCTCCTCCCAGTCTTCCTCTTAGGTCTTGTACTTTCTCATTTGTTATGAATACTGCAACAGTAATATGGAAGGACCTAGCATATTTGTATAAGATCTTACCATAACAGTAGCTGTCCTTCTTTTGCACTGTTGTAGTATTTGGCCCCCTCCACCCCCCCTCTCCCCATTATGCCTCTTGCCCCTGTTTTCTGTTACCTTCCTGGCTGAAGGACTGTCACTTCTTTAACTTCTGAACTTTTTTCTTTAGGATGTACATGTTCTACATTGCCCTTTGGGGGGGGTATTTTGTTCCTCCTGGGTTAATTCATTTTTGAATATTTGTGATTGTATGTCTCCTTTGTGCCCCATGCCTAATGCAGGGAGAATATGTGAGACGTATGGCAGCAATAACATGTAAAGGCTTTGGTATGCTGCCTGGATGTTGGGCTGTACATGGCAGGAGCTTCCTTCAGTGAGGACTACTGAAACAGTTATGAGAAGGACGTCTACTATTATGGTAAGTTTTACACAACTGTACATTCTGCAATGTTTCTAAGGAAGGGAATAGGATAAAAAGTGCAGATTGAGTTTTGTATTTAAAGGTAGAGGTAATGACAATGAACCTTGTTATCTAATACTTGGATAATCCCCATTTCTGGTTAACGTATTGAAAGGAAGATATGAAGGTCTCACATGAGCCATTATGTATCTGCTGTGAACAGCATCTCCCATAGGTCAGTACCACACATTCTGCATCCCATGAGTTTCCCAACATCAGACACGTACAAGTCATGCTATATCACATGTATGTACCCAAATTTCATACAAAGACCTAAGACTGGCCCAATGTAGAACACATAGTTACAGTTGCATTACAAATTCTTATTTGCTGTGGTTGAATCATGGCACAGTTATTTGTGACTTATGTACTAATTTTTACATTGTGGAAGTAACTTTTATATGGATAATCCCCACTTATCTGCGGCTACCAATCCACCCATGCAGTATAAGAAGGAGCGTTGATGCTTCACAGCAAGACGTTGTCGCGTTCAATTCTCAGTTAGAGCATCTTCTGTGTGGAGGCATGCATGAATGGGCGTGCCTTCGTTGAAGGTTGTGCGTCAGGGCTGGTAACTTGGCATGTAAAAATCCACTACCAAATGTTAGTAGACCGGAGTTCCGCTGTGGCGACCCCTAACTGGGATAAGCCAAAAGACACAGCAACAACAAGTAATGCAAACTAAACAAGAATATACATTTTGAGCCTCAAGAGCAGGGTCAGTCCACCCAAGCATTCTACTTGTATGTTTTATGAGAGTGAAGCTATTACATTAGCAGTATTTCTTAGTAGTTCTCAGCTTGCTAATAAAACTGACTGTTGTAGCCTTATGTGCCCCCCACCCCCGCTAGTACAGTAATCCTAACTGTCCAATAGACAGTATACATTTAATTCACATCCCTGTGACTAAATTAACCATCAAGCAGCCCTCTCAGTGCTTTCTACCTTAGTTTGTATCACTTGGAGGCCCACCTGTTTATTTGCATCTCTATACATTCCCCTTCATTGCTATTGTATCTCCCTACTCTAATCTGTGCACAAACTGGTTACTAATCAGCAAGTCAATGTGAAGACACACTCCCAACCTTAATAAACTTTGCTGTCTCTTCTCTCCTTCACTTACAGGTAGTTTGAATTATGACTTGCCCCCTCTGAGGCCTTCACTGATTTCCACTGATTGCCTTTCTGGTTTCTTTGCATTCCACCTGGTTTACACCCCTTGTGCTATCTCCCTCCCCCAATACAAAGTCTATATTAGAATCCTGCTGAGCATGGAGCCATCTTTAAATTTCTAGTCTCCCACCAGGACACAAGTGCTCTTCAGCAATTACATTCTGTTTGCTGGTAAGCCATTAGACCTCAGGAATTTGTTTTAAAAGTGTTCAGATTTGTAAAGTAATACTTCTTTCTGTTGTCTTGGTTGGCTCTGCCCCGCTCCGTTCGCTCTCGCTAACGCTCGGGCTCTCTCCACTCCCCTGCCCCCTATTCCCTCCTGCCCCCACTACCTCTACATTTATAGTAATCACAGCTACACTCTCACATCCCCTCCACCAATCACAGCTCCTCAAGTCATATCACATTATACCGCACCAACTTGCTCCACACAAAATACTCCCAATCACTCTCATTCCCACTAGGCATTTTTTACATCACCAACACTTCTTCCCCATCCACATATAGTGCAACCCTATAATTCCTATTCAGACCCCCCCCCCACCTAGAAACAACTTAAACTTTATAACCATGACTATCACACAACTAAGTCTAGTCTGTCTTTTCATAATTCTTTACACCACCACAAGTTATCATTCTAGCAATATCCCTAAACTTAGTAGCACAACACTACATTATGCACTCTCGTATACAGACACCACACATTATAATAATATCTGCCTACAGTTATTCAAGAACTACATAACGGACCAATTGAGAACTAAACACATATGCTCTCATTCCTACTCCAAAAAAACACAATACTTTCTCACACTCCTCACCAAACTCCAACATCTGTATAACAATTTTAACTCCAGGCTCACCATAAGTGGGGATAGCCACCCCAACCCAGGCCCAAATGCATCCAGTCCAACACAAACTGCTCCAGCACAAATGTCAGAACATAACACCCCCACTTTCTTCATCCCTGGGCAAATCAACAGCAGCAAAACCAATCATCTTTTAATGCTAAATATTAATATTATAAGTATAAAAAATAAAATACCTGCACTCCAAGCCACAATAGCACACTACTCCCCAGACATAGTTGCTTTAACAGAAACCTGGCTAAATAAAAACATAGCTAACTCAGAAGTTCTCCCTACCAGCTACAATATCATTAGACAAGACAGACCACTTCGTAAAGGGGGTGGAACTGCCTTACTGTACAAGTTCAACTTAACTGTGCGTCAATTACCAAACTCCTACCCCTCCCCCAATAATTGGGACATACTTATCTCACAACTTCATCTTCACCCTAAAAAGGTCATCACCACAATTGTGATCTATATTCCACCTGGTAATACACCTGCTAGCCTTGAAGACTTCTTATCCTGGTGTTCTTCCACATACTGACAAGAAACCCTTATTCTGGGGGACTTCAACCTAGATTGGTTCACCTGTATATCAGAACCACCAAGTAATCTAATAAATCTCCATGGCTACCAGCAGCTAGTCCAAATTCCAACTAGATGTGATAAAAAATGTAAAAAGGGAATCCATCCTTTACTGGGTCCTAACTAACAACCCCACATTGTACCCTCACACAGGCAGTCTCCCAGACACCTTAAGTGACCACAACATAATGTACTTTATATGTAGTAGAACAAGCATTTACAAAACCACTAACTATATATCTACAAGAAACACACAAAACATCTCTCCTGAGGTCCTCACCACTTTACTCTGTAACTGTGACTGGACCCCCTTAAAACCCTCCCACTTGACCAGGCTGTAGCATACTTCAACAAAACATTTCTACAACACTTAAACACTGTCGCTCCATTGCGCAAAATTAAGGTTAGAACCTCTACAAACCCCTGGCTCAGTAAAGAAACCAAACAAATCCTCCAGTCCAGAGACACTGCCTGGCTTTACTATCAAAAAAACAAAGAAACACAAAGCCTAACTAAGTACCAAGAACTGCGTAACCGTGCAAAAAAATGCATTAGGCTGGACAAAAAAATCCTGCTACACAACATTACAAACCTAAATACCAACACAACCCGCAAAAGTTTTGGAAAAATGTAAACCAGCTACTAACATCCACCCAAAAGGCTACCCCCAAACCAACCACCCCTGACTCTAAAGTTCCCATCGAAACACAATTCAACTCCCACTTTGTGAACTCAATTCTGTCCTTAGTATCACAGGACAGTTCCTTCCTCACTATCCCCCCAACACAAATAACACTAATACAGGCTTTACCCTCAAAACAGTTTCCACCACTTCAATCAAAAGCATGCTCACCAAACTAAAAACCTCATCAACAGCAGCCGACCTACTCCCCAGCTATTTCTTGAAACTCACAGCAGATGCTATTGCTATCCCAGTCTCCACTCTCATAAACAGATCAGTTGTTGAAAACTATGTGCCCAAACTCTGTAAAATATCCTATGTTACACCCATACATAAAGGCGGGACCTCCACTGAACTTAATAACTACAGACCCATTGCTTTACTCTTCCCCCTGGCCAAAATCCTAGAAAAATGCATCCATACCCAGATGCTAAACTATCTCCTAGACAGCAGCATCCTGTCACCTACTCAGCATGGTTTCAGACCTGCCCATAGTGCCACTACAGCCCTCCTCTACTTCACAGACACAGTAAACCGTCTCAAAAGTAAAGGCCTACAAGTGTCAACTCTTTTTTTTTTGGATATGTCCAAAGCGTTTGACACAGTCTCACACCAAATCCTGCTAAACAAACTAAACCAATATCATCTGTCAAATTCCACTCTTACCTGGTTCCAAAGCTACTTAACTGACAGGTACCAAGCTGTGAAATGGGAAAATTCTCTCTCTTCTCAGCTGCCCATAACTATAGGAGTCCCACAGGGTTCTATCTTAGGACCACTACTATTCACAGTCTTCTCAAATGACCTCCATACCTCCACACAGCATGCATCTATAATTCAGTATGCAGATGACACTACCTTAATCTGTGCTGCACAAAACATTCCCACCCTCCTGTAAACAACTCAACTAGCATTCTCTGATGTTGAAAACTACCTTACCAAAGCCCAACTTATCCTCAATCCAAAGAAAACTCATCTTATGATTATAACCAGTTCTAACAAAAACACTAACAGTCAGTTCACTATCTAATCCACAAATGCTACTCCAATTGCTCCAGTGGCACAGGCTAAGCTATTGGGCATAACCATAAACTCCCACCTAAAATTTGATAGTCATCTCAACTTCACTATTAAAAAAGTACATGCCAAACTGGGGTCACTCTACCGTATCAAACCATTTCGTACCAACAACACAAGATCAGCCATTGCTCGCTCCCAACTTCTATCCACCCTACTCTATGCATCTCCCATTCTGACTAATCTCAACAAAACTGGACTAAGCAAAATGGAAGCCTGCTATAACAGAATTGCCTGCTTTGCTGCAAATTGCTCATATAGAACTCATCACTGTACTGCTTTGAGACGGCTCCACTGGCTTGCACTGCCCAACCTCCTAACCTACAATCAGCCCTGCCTCTGTTATTATATCTGTTACCCCCCCAATAAGTGTCCTGCCCTCAAAAACCTAGTACAGCATCACTCAGCCAAAAGGCCTTTTAGATCATCAAGCAAACTACTACTAGACGTAACCAACAGCTACAATAGCTTTGGAGATGCGCTATATAGTAGTTCAGTGGCTAAAAAATATCAGTGGAGAGAACAAACACTAGCATTCAAAACACATCATCCAAAGCCTCCTTTAAAGACCTCATCAGGCAACATCTCAAGCAAAGTTGGCAGTGCCATGATTGCTCCCCAGGCTAGTGAAAGCGAGTAACATATACATACTAAATCTAGAGCATTTGATAGTAGTTTTCAATCTTACTCACAAACACTGGCTAATCTACAATGTATGTACTGTACCTGTGTACTATGTATGTATTCTATCTATGTTCCAAATTTCAGCTGTACACCACCAATCTATTAATTACCTTTATTTTTAAAATTAATATTTTTTTGTTTGTTCTCTCCACTGTAACTGTTGATGTGCCGCATACCACTGTAAAAACATGTCTCTTGTAATTTGTGTCTATACTGATCATGTCTAAATAACTAAATGTGTCTGTAATTTTTCTTTGTGGAGCTTTTCTCCCCGGGCCTCTGCTGAAAAAGGGCCTTTACGGCTCAGTCAGATACCCCCGGTTAATAAATGTAAAATAAATAAATTCTTTCCTTTTTTGAAAACAAATTCCATACAATAGCAGGACCTGATTGAGGAGGCCTTACTGTGCTGCTCTGAACAAGGTCATAGCCCAGTCAAAATGTTTTTTCTCAGCATTTCTGCTATTAATCGTATATTAATGTTCTTTTAGGGACTAAACCCACTTTGCTCCTTACAGTTGGAGAGGTTTCTTAGGATTATAGCCTCTTGACAATTGTACATATCCAGAGAGACACTTTAGTCATCACAGACAATCCAGGCTGTATAACAGAGATTGGACTGACAGAAACCAACCCCTCAAACACACAGCTACCTGCCTTTTCCTTTTTTGTGTTTCCTTCCTTCCATAATCAGCAATTTGCTGTGACTTTTTGTTTTTTGTTATTGATCATCTTTATACTGGTATCCCCTTTCCACATTCTCAGAGAGAAAGTACCCTAGATGGTTGTCCCTCTTTCATTGCTATGGACTAAGTGTTGAACCCAGGTCACAAATGTCATGGGCAGGTGTTTGGCCTGTTTGCAACATGACTCACATTCACTCGTGGTTGTTTGTGAAGAGGTGCATAGATGAAACTGACATTGTAATGTGCAGACACTCAACTTGATTCTTTCTGTGTTTGTTTTCAGGGTGATGCTTATAGTTTGGAGCAGTACATTATGCGAGAGTTTACAGAACTACACCTGTTTCTACATGACCGGGAACAAAAATTACTTCAACAGCTTAAAAATAACAAAGTGGTAGCTCTTAAACAGATGGAAGAAAACCTTGAATGTACAAAACATGATGCTGTGGTGGTCACCAATGTGAAAGTACCCAATGGCAGCTTTGAGTTAAGGAAGGAAATAACACTGACTGTGGAAGAGATGGAAGAAAATGCTGAAAACATTAAACATGATGTTCCTGCAAAATGTAAAGCACTGCATGATAAGTCAGAGCCTAGAAAACAGGAAACTGTTGGTTTTCTAACTGTAAGTGCACTTTTCATTACATGTGTTTTATTTTATATACAAGATCGGGCAGTTGATTGTAAACAGTATAGCGTGACAGTATAACACTGATATGCTTTTCTTTATGTATTGCAGGAGTATATTTATCAAGGATTTTCTAAATAATGTAAAACACCACTAATGCAGAACATACATTTTTAAACTTGTATTCATTTATTTTTGTTTGTTGATTGTAAAGTTGCATCTAGGCCTAGTCTGTTTATATTGATGCCTGGAGAGGAAAACACTAGTAGACAATAAAAGGTTACAGAGGCTGATATGTATAGCCATTGCAGTACACAGGAATACACAGTGGTAAGATCTGATAACATCTCTCAGCTATCCAGAATTTTGCAGAACATCCCTAGTTTTACCTTATATATTTGCATGTTCCTCAAAATGTTCATTTTCTGGTAAATTACTGAGGATTGCAGGCAGTCGTTAATGCTAGACATTAGAGTTTTGTTCTTGGCCTTCAGAAAGTGCATCTTGATACAAAACCAGTTGTTTTAATTACTTTCTAAATGAATTAGAGTAACATTTAATAATTGTCTTTGTCTTCCCATTAGTTTTGGCTTTGGCCTGAATTCTTGAACAAGAAGTTGAGATGTATAACCGATACTATTACGATGCAGTGCAGAAAAGCTATGAATGAATGACTTGTAAACAGTATCCAAATGATTAGAATATCTTTGGTTATCTTCTCTGAGTGAGTAGCAGAGTTGTAGGCTGACTGGCTCATGTGTATTGCTTGTACCTGGTGTACTAACTGCTAGTTTATAAGCAGGCCCAGCTATCCTTTTAAGGTTGCCAGTAATTTTATTTTTCACTTTTATTTATTTTTTTACTCATTTTCAGTTGTGTTTTTCCCTTGTGTTGCAGCTTTTATTTTGCACGTGTCCAGCCCCTCAATCATGCTTCCAATCTAAAGTACTCAAACCACATAACTAGTACTTTATCATATGTCCTCTGTGCTTCTATCGATAGCCCTTCTCTAATCAAGTTATGCAAAGCACCAACCAAACTCAGTGTTTCTCTGTGTTTGTCATTCTCATGAGCATCTGCTAACTTTACATCATTATAGTTCAATGAAAAATAAATGTGTTGCATGTACCAGGAATTAGAGGATTTAACATTCTTTCATTGTGTTCCTGTTGTGTTATTAAACCCAGTGACATTGTAGTCATCTGCCTCTTATAATAATTTTACCACAAAGTGCCCTCCTTGCATCGACTCTCACCAGTAAACACCCAAAAGTATAATTTTGTGTGAAGCCACTCCTCTTAAACTGTTTAAATTCATTTGCCCTCCTGTTGTGATCCACAAACCCAGAATACTGAGTGCCCACATATAATTATGGGCGAAACCAACGATCCTCTAAAAGACTCTCCCTCAGAGCGGATCCACTTACTGTGTAAGTAAGCTAGTTATACGTTGGGTGTCCTTAACCATCACTGTTTGCACTGCTTGTAGATCTGTACTGAGAGTATATTCTGTCAGCTGTCCTTTGTGTAATTAATTGAAGTAAAAGAACACTGCCTGTAACTGTTGTCTGATCATGTTTTAGTCTCATCCTTGAACCTATTTGTACGTGCTTTTTGAGGCAGTATAACTACCATTTCATGTTTACTGTTAGCCAAGTTCTAACATTTACTGGTAGCACTAGAGAGAGAGATGCAATGTTTATCAAAACTTGGAGGCCTAGTGTCTCTCACTCTTTGTCCCACCCATAACCCATTAAACAACACAACATAATGTAGTAACACAGTTCGACTACTTCATTGCAATATATGCTGAGGTCATAAAGAAACCTTTCCTAAACTGCCAAGGTCTAATTGAAATCCTGCTAGCTAATATTGGCTGTGCTGTTGAAATGCTAACACTACATCTGTACCAAGTCACCTGTACCATTAAGGTCTCGTAAGTCAGCAGCAAACTCCAGGAAATGTGTTGGTCATTGGTAATTACATTTCAAGACATAGAGAGACCCCAGTGACCAGACAGCAAAGGACAAGGTGACAGTTGTCTCTGGTACTGGGTTTAGGGATGTCACTAGGGCCCTTAAGTCTATGCAGCACCCCATTTACAATTACGACTTTGTGGCTGACCATGTGGAGATGAACGATTGGCATCCCATTTTAAGAGAGATGAGGAGATGCAGTCAGACTGTCTCTGCTCATGTCTTTGAAGAAAGCGAGGCTCTGGTATTGAGCAGCATTTTACCGTTACTGAGAATGATGTCAAAGTTCAAGGATAAAATAACCGGCTTCAGTAATTGGCTAAGTAAATGGATTCCATTCTAAGAGGATTCAGTGTGTCTGCATAGTCTGAGATGGTCAGCCAAACCCCCCTCCCTTTCCAGGTATGGTTTGCACCAGTCACTCACTCCTCAGTTTTTCTTGTTGAATTCCATCTCCGAGCACTAAGACAAACTCACGGGTCTCTGGGCCAATGCACTGAGGACTTGATCATAACAGTCTGCATATCCATGTTAGAACAATGTTGTGTGTTATGGGAAAGTAGAAATATGTCACATTTATTCTACTGGCATACAATTCTGCTAACTGGTTAATGCATAGAATAAATGCTGACCAGTCTCATTACGTAGGTCTGAATGATCAAACCATTACTTATCAACATGTGTCTGTGAGTGAGCATTTGTTACTAAACCTTTTTGTTGCTGCTGTCCTGAGTAACAGTAATACATGTTGTGCGCTATTGTTTTTAAACATTTTAAAACCTCCTGTTTTTTTCTTTACATATGAAAAATATTTATGCAGGTACTGTAGTGGAACACAACTGAGATCTAGACTGTAACAATTTTCAGTGTTGTGGTTGCATCTCATCCCTTTTCATCTTTATAAATATTATCACTGTAATTACATTTATATGTATTAAAAGCCATTCAGCAATGCATGTAGAAGTAGAGATCCTCTTGCCTGTATAGACAATGCACAGATTAATTCAGCACGTTATGTACTGTTGTGTTAAACACCAGAAGAAAAAACATCAGGTGGCATTCATAGTCCCTCAGTTTGCATATGTGTGAAGGTAATCAGAGAAGAGTGCCACTGCACCTTTACATAAATGTACTAAGCACCAGTGAATGGTGCTGATTACAGAAAAATTATGTGCTGTACAGAAACACCCACAGCATTTTGGGCTATCTAAAGCATGGTAAAATGTGTTAAACATAGTCTGTTATGTGTCAGGGAAACTGCTTGAATGTAAAGTGGCAATTTTTTTTCTGCTTTTTGTATTGTTTATAAGTGAGTGGAAGCCTTTGCTAGCCTGTGTATACCACTAACAATTATTGGAGGAAAGCTGCGCTCAGCACAGCTGTTCAGAAATTAAGCTAAACTGCCAAAAGCTTGTATTTATTGACTGTAAGGATGTGCTTAAATGGACATCTTGATTGGTGTTTTATAAGAGTGGAAATGGAAAAATAGGAAAGCTGGATGTGGGGGGAAAAAGTAGATGAGGTACACACTGAAGTATGTCATGAAGAGGTTTGTATTGGAGGAGGTGGGAGAGGAGGAGAGGGACAGTATATTTTTGAAGGGGCTAGACCTCCTATTTTTTTAAATAAGAGAGAAGTTCAGGAAGAGTAAGGGAAGAAGGTACGGAAGAGAGACTTAAAGAATAGTTAAGCAATGGATGCAACTGTGGTAGACTCACATTGATGGGGGACAAAAGACATACCGGTAGCAGACACAAAAGTGGAAGGGAGTGGAGGTGTGCAGCACAGGTCACACCCCAGTCTGGAGGACCACAAATATTCCCCCACCCCATGATGGGTCTTTTGAGGGAACCCTGATGTTATGTGGCTTGGAGGCCTCTGGTGGCTCAGTGGTCAGAGCTGACTGGGTCAGCAAGTCTTCTACTTCTAAAGGAGGGCTTCTGTTGGTTGAAGGTGTCTCCCCACTTCCTAGTCAACGTCTGCCTTTACCAGGTTCTGAAGCTCATGATGTTGGTATCTTTCCAGGCCCAATACACTGAGGCAGCACTGACAATGCTATCCATTGACAGGAGGAAATGAGTGTGCCGGAATAGCCATAGGCAAGATATCTGTAACTTTTTGACCAGCAAGTGCCACTACTTTTGGTAAGGACTGTGAGCATCCCTGCTCTGGTCCAGTAATCAAGAAGCCTCAATCCTCACCACATGTACTGGTGATGGGCATTTACTTGGACAAAAATGGATACACTCAGTATTTTTAGATGCCGTTCTCTGCACCAAGCACAATTCCCTTCAGAGCATTCAGAGAACACACTCCTCTGCTGGGGCCGGGTTTCCCTCTCTCTCACCAGGCCCCAAATAAGACTCCACACTGACCACAGTTGTACAGCTGAGTCCTCAGCTGAGTGTTCCAATCCAGTTCCTCCAATACTCACTCTATGAAACCAGTGCTCTGTATCCCTAACACGCACACTCTCTGAGCCTTGATTTTCACAAACACATGCGTGCGCCCCCACACTCACACCTGCGCACACACACACACACACACACACACACACACACACACACACACACACACACACAGAAAAACACACACCTAGGAAATGCCTGCACAGATTTACCAACTATGCCCCCTCTGCCATGACTAAGGTAGATACTGCCACTAGAACACTCCCAAGCCAGCTACTTTGTCTCTTACAAGGGTACCCAATCAATTATACTGAGTGCACTTAATTCCAATACAAATGATAGTATTTGACCCATGCAGCAAGACTTTCAGGAGCAGTCCCAGGGTCACTAAATGGGTATAAATACTCTCAATGGTTAAAATATTCTCTAAAAGACCAGCCATAATGTTGTTGTATCTTTCTGCTTTTCCCGGTTAGGGGTCGCCACAGCGGAACTCCTGTCCGCTAATGATTGGCAGTAGATTTTTATGTACCGAGTTGCCAGCCCTGACGTACAACCTTCAACGAAGGTACGCCCATTAACGCATGTCTCCACACAGAAGACGATTTAGCTGAGAATCGAACATGACAACATCTTACTGTGAGGCGACAACACTACCGCAGCACCTAAAAGACCAGCCACAATGAAAAGTTTAAATATATTTAATAATACCTAGATAAATAATAAGGGAATATGAAAATGCTATTTGCAATAAACACCAAAGTTTGAGTCACATGAAATATTAAAAATAACACAGATGGAAAGTTTCACACAAATACAGAAAACATTACTTAACTAATCTCACTATATTTTCCTGACTGATCTAAAAAATTACTGCTCCCTAGTTAAGTTACTTACTACAGCAAGGCAAGATGATGTGGGTGAGTGGTCCTTCTTTGTCAGGTTTCACAAATAGACTGTCATAAGACTTCTGTCTCATCTAGTATTAAAAACATCATTTCTGTGCTGGACTACAGAATGACATCACATACATCCGTTTGTCTGACTTCTGGTTCCCTCACTACACGCTTTACTAGAAACTGAACCAGAATCTAGCAAATATATGTCAAAATACACACACACCCACATTTTGATCCATGGCTAGAATGGGCTGAGTTTGTGGGCTGTCCCAATTACAAGTTGTTAGGGATCATGATGGACAGTGCTGGTCAAGCAGAACTACAGTGCCAGCAATGCCATACTACCAGTTGTCTTTTAATAGTGAGGCCAGTATTCATTTATTTTGACAAGTCTCAGTTGTGGGGCTGTTTTAAATGATTAAATGAAGTGACCTTGGAAAAAAATAGAAGACTGGGAGTAGTTTTTTTCTATCAGTCTCTAGGACTACTGGGGGGTCTGCTTCCTAATATCATGACATGCTACTCCTGTCCTTGACCAGTAATCCGATTCACTCGTATCCTACTATCAGTTGTTGACATGTGCCCAGAAATGGGCAGTTTAGCTGTCTGCCTTGGACTCCTTTGCTCCCTCTTCCTTTTTTCAGCCAACAAAGGACAGGGCTAACCCACATGTAAGAGAAATTAAAATCCCTGGCATATAGATGGTCTGCTACTCTTTGGTCATTCTCCTTTATATGGTGGCATTTTTCTCTTTCTTCCTTGCTCATTTATTAAACTCAATCAACCAAATGTCAACCATTCATTTCTGTTGAATTTGCAAGCATTACCATTTAGAGCTACTGAAGTGCTGTGGCTGCCTTTAGTCATTAGAATGAAAGGGGGGCTTGACTCTTTGCTAGTGTGTAACCACCATTGCTGTTGTAGTATAAGAATGACCCTTCTAGTGGCAAATGCCAGTGTTCGGTGCTAAAAATGACAACTTTTATGTCATTAGCAGAAAAGAAAAAAAATGAACCACCAAATTCATGTCTTTACAGGTTCCAGAAACCTTTGAGGATGTTGCTGTCATGTTCTCAGAAGAAGAGTGGAAGATGTTAAGAAAACAAGACAAGGAGCTTCACAAGGAAGTGATGGTACAGAACTATGAAATGCTGATTTCAGTAGGTAAGTGTTGTTCTGTCCTATTTAGGTAGATCCTTATTGTGAGAAGTAGGATTGTCCTATTAAAATGCTGTGTCAAGATATCTCAGCTCTTTGATAAGTGATCTGGTCCATTGTAGGCTGTTTAGCCATGACCAGGACCACAGTGGCTAATGAATATGGATACAGATGTGCATTTTATAGAAGCCTGTTCAATCAACATATTTTTAAGAAGCAGAGTGAAGTTTGAGTATTTTGAGAAAATTAATAAGATATAGGAGAAGCATAAATGTTGGGCAAAATTGAATCCTGAACCTTGGAACTGTGAGGAAGAAACAAGATCAATCATTCAGAAATGTATGCATTGTACTTGGGACTGATCCCTACCACCTCTTAACTTCAAATGTCATGACACAGCTATTTTAATACCTTTCTGCAATTAATCTTTATAGTCAAGAATAATCTTTTTTCATCTTTAAGACCATATCTCACATAGGTAAAACATCCTCTAGATTTCGATGTTACAATTTTTTCTGTAGATTATGCTGTGTATGATATTGTAAATTAAATCTTTATTAATTCTCTTTTCATATTCTTCTCCTGTATATCCTGCCAAGTGTATCCATTTGTTCTTTTACACAAAACAGCAGTCTTTTGCTAAATGTGCACTGGCACATGAAATACTGAATATTCTTGTTCTTTCTTTGGTCTCAATAAACTGATAACGTAAAAACCCACCATTCACAGATTGAAATATTCCTTCGTGTTTATAATGTGCTAAATATTTACATTGTGAAACCTGTTAGATATGTTTGCCCTCTTTCATAAATGACAAAGGGTTCTAGTGTAATTTATTTTTATTTTATTTTACATTTGTTAATTGGGGGTGTCTGTCTGAGCTGAAAAGGCCCTTTTTCAGCAGAGGCCCGAGGAGAAAAGCTCCACAAAGAAAAATTACAGATACATTTAGTTATACATGATCAGTATACACACAAATTACAAAAGACATGTTTTTACAGTGTTATGCGGCACATCAATAGTTACAGTTGAGAGAACAAACGAAAAAAATATTAATTTAAAAATAAAGGTAATTAATAGATTTGTGGTGGGTGTACAGCTGAAATTTGGAACATAGGTAGAATTCCTACATAGTACACAGGTACAGTACATACATTGTAGATTAGCCAGTGTTTGTGAGTAAGCCTGAAAACTATTATCAAGTACTCTAGATTTAATATGTATACCTTATCCGCTTTCACTAGCCTGGGGAGCAATCATGGCACTGCCAACTTTGCTTGAGATGTTGCCTGATGAGGCCTTTAAAGGAGGCTTTGGATGATGTGTTTTGAATGCTTGTAGGGACAGGGTTCCATTTTTTAGCCACTGAGCTACTATACAGTGCATCTCCAAAGCTATTGTAGCTGTTGGTGACTTCTAGTAGTAGTTTTCTTGATGATCTAAGAGGCCTTTTGGCTGAGTGATGTTGTACTAGGTTTTTGAGGGCAGGACACTTATTGGGGAGGTAATAGATAGAATGACAGAGGCAGAGCTGATTGTAAGTTAGGAGGTTGGGCAGTTCAAGCCAGTGGAGCTGTCTCAAAGCAGTACAGTGATGAGTTCTATATGAGCAATTTGCAGCAAAGTGGGCAATTCTGTTATAGCAGGCTTCCATTTTGCTTCGTTCAGTTTTGTTGAGATTAGTCAGAATGGGAGCTGCATAGAGTAGGGTGGATAGAAGTTGGGAGCGAGCAATGGCTGATCTTGTGTTGTTGGTAAGAAATGGTTTGATACGGTAGAGTGATCCCAGTTTGGCATGTATTTTTTTAATAGTTAAGTTGAGATGACTATCAAATTTTAGGTGGGAGTCTATGGTTATTCCCAATAGCTTAGCCTGTGCCACTGGAGTGATTGGAGTAGCATTTGTGGAGTAGATAGTGAATTGACTGTTAGTGTTTTTGTTAGAACTGGTTATAATCATAAGCTGAGTTTTCTTTGGATTGAGGATAAGTTGGCTTTGGTAAGGTAGTTTTCAACGTCAGAGAATGCTAGTTGAGTTGTTTGCAGGAGGGTGGGAATGTTTTTTGCAGCACAGATTAAGGTAGTGTCATCTGCATACTGAATGATAGATGCATGCTGTGTGGAGGTATAGAGGTAATTTGTGAAGACTGTGAATAGTAGTGGTCCTAAGATAGAACCCTGTGGGACTCCTATAGTTATGGGCAGCTGAGGAGTGAGAGAATGTTCCCATTTCACAGCTTGGTACCTGTCAGTTAAGTAGCTTTTGAACCAGGTAAGAGTGGAATTTGATAGGTGATATTGATTTAGTTTGTTTAGCAGGATTTGGTGTGAGACTATGTCAAATGCTTTGGACATATCCAAAAAAAGAGTTGACACTTGTAGGCCTTTACTTTTGAGACGGTTTACTGTGTCTGTGAAGTAGAGGAGGGCTGTAGTGGCACTATGGGCAGGTCTGAAACCATGCTGAGTAGGTGACAGGATGCTGCTGTCTAGGAGATAGTTCAGCATCTGGGTATGAATGTGTTTTTCTAGGAATTTGGCCAGGGGGGAGAGTAAAGCAATGGGTCTGTAGTTATTAAGTTAAGTGGAGGTCCAGCCTTTATGTATGGGTGTAACATAGGATATTTTTCCAGAGTTTGGGCACATAGTTTTCAACAATTGATCTGTTTATGATAGTGGAGACTGGGAGAGCAATAGCATCTGCTGTGAGTTTCAGGAAATAGCTGGGGGAGTAGGTCGGCTGCTGTTGATGAGGTTTTTAGTTTGGAGAGCATGCTTTTGATTGAAGTGGTGGAAACTGTTTTGAGGGTAAAGCTTGTATTAGTGTTATTTGTGTTGGGGGGGATAGTGAGGAAGGAACTGTCCTGTGATACTAAGGATAGAATTGAGTTCACAAAGTGGGAGTTGAATTGTGTTTCGATGGGAACTTTAGTGTCAGGGGTGGTTGGTTTGGGGGTAGCCTTTTGGGTGGATTTTAGTAGCTGGTTTACATTTTTCCAAAATTTTGGGGGGTTGTGTTGGTATTTAGTTTGTAATGTTGTGTAGTAGGATTTTTTTGTCCAGCCTAATGCATTTTTTTGCACATCCATTAAGAAGGTGGATATTTTGGGAATCAAACCTATTTTTGTAAGATTGTAGCTAAGATACTAAGCTGCTCTGCCCTTTGCAATCTTAGAAGTGCACAGAGTACTCAAGGTGGAGCTTCTGTTGTAGTGCTACAGCTCCAATTTTCCTTCTCCTCCTAAAACCAACTCCTCCTTTGGGTCCCAGTAGCTCACCAGCCCCACGTACAGATTTGTCACTTTACACCCACCCTGGGGCTGTCAGATGTTTATGTGGTTTATAGCATAAAATCACTGGTCTTGAACAATTTTCATGTGTCTCAATCCGTACAATGATGACACACAGAGGCAGGGTAACTGCAGTAAATGTAAGGATATAAATATGCAGGATGTAGTCAGAAAGGCCTGAAAGGGAGGACCTGCATTACTAGAGTTTGAAGGTAGGATAGACAGTTTCACGAGTATGCCCCGTACTTTGTTACACTGGTTATCTTAATGGTGATCACTTAATGCTACACCTTGACTTTTAAGATGGACAGTGGGTTGTCTTGGGATAGGACAAGCACTACACATTCCACACCAATAGGCATACTGAGTAAAGTCACAGGAAATGCTTCACAGACAGAAAAGTATTTTATTTAAAGAATTTTTTTAACACTGTTGTCCTTTTAGTATAATTGGACTTCATCAGAAAATACATGTATGTCCTAACTTCACATTTTTTGTAACAAAGTCACATGATCTTATTATACCAGCTGACTTGAAAGATGTTTTATAGTCATACAGTCTTGGAGTAAATTATATCCTCAATAAAGAAATGTTATGGGTAGTAATATATGATCTAATGTGAAATATGTAAAGTAAAAATAAACTTTTGCATGGTCAAATAATTTTATCTATTACCTAAAAAGTAAGCCTTCAAAATTCAAAATTCTAGATATTTTACGTATCAAATAACTTGTTTATATATGTAAATCTTTATTGTTGATAAAATTGAACCGTAAAATGTATTTTATAATTTATAACTTGTAGCAACTCTTTCGTTCAGCCTAGGAGCATTTGTTGTGTCCAAGCATGATTGCTACATCACCTGTCTTTGTTCTAGAATAAAGATCCAAGGATGACCTCTGAAGATGACTTCTGAAGAGACCTTTTTGAGCATAAACAGTAAATATTTTTTTTAATTTTTAAAGTCCAAAGAAAAGAAATGCTCAAGCTGGACAGAGGAAAAAATACAGAATAGGCAAAATGCTTTTATGAAAAAAGTGTGTTTCATGCAAATGATGTACTTTGATCAAGCTTAGGCCTTGTGTGGTAATTCCATTTGGTGGTAGATTTGACTGTAACAACCAAGCAGTGTTGTACCTAGCCACCTGTCTTTCTTGTGATGGATTTTATAGGAATGGCAAAGAAAAAAAAAAGAATCCAGGAATATATATATGATATAAAATTCTACATAATTAAACATTTCGTATGATTTTAAAATGGATTGTCTTGTACTTCCTCCTTAAATCATGTGAAGAAAGTTAAGTAAGCATGAGAAATGTATTCCCACATCTACTGGCTGTGCTACGAGTTGCATGTATTAATGTTACAGGATAACTACATGTAGTCCTACTTACAGACATAGGAAACCAGAGATACCCGTATCATAGAAGGGTGTATTACATGTGCTGCATTTATTAATGTTACAGGATAACTGCATGTAGTCCTACGTACAGACATAGGAAACCAGAGATACCCTTATCATAGAAGGCTGTACTATATGTGTTGCATTTATTAATGTTATGTGATAACAACATGTAGACCTACTTACAGACATATGAAACCAGAGATACCCGTATCATAGAAGGGTGTATTACATGTGCTGCATTTATTAATGTTACAGGATAACTACATGTAGTCCTACGTACAGACATAGGAAACCAGAGATACCCTTATCATAGAAGGCTCTACTATATGTGTTGCATTTATTAATGTTATGTGATAACTACATGTAGACCTACTTACAGACATATGAAACCAGAGATACCCTTATCATAGAAGGCTGTAGTACATGTGCTGTATTTATTAATGTTATGGGATAACTACATGTAGTCCTACTTACAGACATAGGAAACCAGAGATACCCTTATCATAGAAGGCTGTATTACATGCGCTGCATTTATTAATGTTACAGGATAACTACATGTAGTCCTACGTACAGACATAGGAAACCAGAGATACCCTTATCATAGAAGGCTGTACTATATGTGTTGCATTTATTAATGTTACAGGATAACTACATGTAGTCCTACTTAGAGAAGTAGGAAACCAGAGATACCCGTATCATAGAAGGCTGTATCACATGTGCTGCATTTATTAATGTTACAGGATAACTACATGTAGTCCAACTTACAGACATAGGAAACCAGAGATACCCTTACCATGGAAGGCTGTAATACATGTGCTGCATTTATTAATGTTACAGGATAACTACATGTAGTCCTACTTACAGACATAGGAAACCAGAGATGCCCTTATCATAGAAGGCTCTACTACATGTGCTGCATTTATTAATGTTGTAGGATAACTATATGTAGTCCTACTTACAGACATAAGAAACCAGAGATACCCTTATCATAGAAGGCTATATCACATGTGCTGCATTTATTAATGTTACAGGATAACTACATGTAGTCCTACTTCAGACATAGGAATCCAGAGATGCCCTTATCATAGAAGGATTTATTACATGTGCTGCATGTATTAATGTTACAGGATAACTACATGTAGTCCTACTTACAGACATAGGAAACCAGAGATACCCTTATCATAGAAGGCTGTATTACATGTGCTACATTTATTAATGTTACAGGATAACTACATGTATTCCTACGTACAGACATAGGAAACCAGAGATACCCTTATCATAGAAGGCTGTATCGCATGTGCTGCATTTATTAATGTTACAGGATAACTACATGCAATTCTTTTTATAGGTGTAGCGGACATGTTCTACCCTTACCAAAGATGGTTGTATTTCACCTTTCTTTCTCAATATATATGTACTTGTCAAAGCGGATTATTTTCCTCCACACCCTGAGTCATAAAGTCAACGTAATTGCAGCAGATATGAGCAAATTACAAATATTTTGACATGAATGTTATACACCTGAGGAAAAAAAAATGAAAACGTTTACAAGAAAGATAATTTGAAGATATTTGAAACAAAATTGTTTTGTATACATTGAATAGAGTGTTAACAATGGACGTTCTGTTCGTTTTCTATATTTACAAATTTGTGGTAAAAATATACAGCAGTTTATAATGTACAGAAGTTTTGAGGTGATGGGAGAAAGATGAATTTGGCGTAGAGTGGCTGTTTGAAGCTGATGGCATTTGGCTTTGCCTCACTGCTTAGCTACTTTACTGCTAGTGCTGTGAATTTGTGTAGGTTATTTTTGTTTAATATGTTCTTCCTTCTGTAGGAAGCTTTGGTAATTAAGCTGCCATTTATTTATTTAGTATTTCATGACCAGTTTGAGAAACACAATTGCTTTGTTTTCTTCTGCTGGATTAGTTGCTGTGTTTGAAGAATGCAACTTCATGGTATGTTTTATTTCACTGAACTTTATGCTGTTGCTGGCAAATTTCAGCTGGCCAGTTTTCAAGCACCTGGACAAGATCTAGTGACATTGTCATGGTGCTACCATAGGGTCATTCTTGTCATGGACTTTTGCATCATTCTTGCATGCATTCATGCTTGTAAGTGATGCTTTGGAGATCCTGTTTGATTTTGAATGGCTGTTGAACTGTTCAGCCCTGGACTTGTGATCTTTTATGTATTCCTTGCTTTGTGTGTTGTCTGTTCAGGGACTGTCTGGAATTTGTATGGTATTTACAGTTTTCTGCCACCTTTTGTATTTATTATTATGCAGTGCATTGAAAATTGTTAGGTACTTACTCCAGCAGAGTATCGTGGCTAATCTGTAACTCCGTTGTTGTATTGCAATGCATTTTTTGGTTGGATGCAGTTCATTTTGCATGTACATGAACATCTTTCCGTTGCAAAATGTATTTCTTTTCTTTGCATGTTGTCCACCCAAGCTCACAAGGGAACATTAAAGCTCTGTTATGTTTTACTTTTTCAGGCTTTTGAGCCCCTGCAAATGTAAATTTGTTACAGGCTCATTTTTACTTGTATCCGAGTGTTCCAGGAACTTCAGTACCTGGTGAATACTGTTGAAATTTTGGAAGCATTAAGCTACTTTTTTTTATGGCAGCTTTAATACTGATGACTGTTTGGTATTACTTAGTAGCTGTATTTCAGTTTAGCATACTTGAATATATATGTTTCATTTATACTGTATGCATCAGTTTTGTAATGTGTTTCTTTAATATTTTTATTTCTTTAATATTTTTATTTCTATGTGCTTGTATGCCTTGCTTCATTTTTCTGAAACACTTTAGGGGATGACTTGTATAGTAAAACTGAAGCGGAAGTTGAAGTTAGTGGCATGTGAGATGTAGAGGTCAGTGTTAGTAGACCTGAGTGGAAGTAAGGATCGTGGAAGATCGGGTTAGATAGTGGTGTGGGAGTAAATATTAAAAAGCTGTGATCTTAAAGTCTAAGAAGGTTGTTAA
The DNA here is from genome assembly GCF_019279795.1 of Protopterus annectens. Classification (NCBI taxonomy): domain Eukaryota; kingdom Metazoa; phylum Chordata; order Ceratodontiformes; family Protopteridae; genus Protopterus; species Protopterus annectens. The sequence continues at coordinate 1,726,722,993 of NC_056744.1, read as the reverse complement.
TGCTGATATCAGGGAATGAGGCACGTGCAAGCAGGTGCATTTAGTGTAGGATTGTATGTGATTAAATAGTGATTTTTTTTTTAATGTGATTAGCAAAGGTCAGGTTGTTTGAGGAGGTGGAATTTCATCCATGAGCTTTAATTGCAAATGGGAATATTCTGTTGTATTCATGTAAAACTATTCTCTGACTAGATGTGGTGTGTCTGGATTGTGGTATTCACAATGGGTGGGGAATTTCAGTTGCTCTGAGTTTACTTGCTAACAGTGGATAGAATCATTAATGATGTACAACGTGGTTACAGATAGGACCATGGCCCTTTATGTAATGGTAGAGCATTTACATTCTCCAGCATGTGGTAGAACTGGGCACACTGATCAGAGCTGTTTACGAACTGTCATCATTTTTATTGGGAGTCACGTAATTTGATTGTGGGGTTGTTTCCAAGCATAATAACCTGCAGGATACAGTGTAGTTTTGGCAAAAGCATATTTCTTATGTACAAAACAAGAAGAAACAAAGGTTCAGCTAAGCCATTGAAACAAAAGCCCTTGTTGAAAGCACAGCTTTATCCACTGTAAAGCTCAATACACATGAAAAACCACAATATGAATTCAAAATTGTTTACGACAATATGAATTCAAAATTGTTTAAGCGGTTTAGTTCTTTTACTATTGAGAACTTCATCAGAATTATAACAAAATCAGAATTGCAGTAAAAATGCATTATATGAAATGACATCACAACCAATTTGTCCAATACAGTGAATGCCTTGGTTCTCTAAAACACAACATTTATACCATACATTAATTAATAAACTTGGAATTATATAAAGAAGTAAAAACATGCAATAGTATTAGTATAGAAAAGTTATTAAAGTCAATGTATGCACTATGTTTATAAAATTTTAAACTTGAGCATACATTTTACACTGATTGTTTCATTATGTTCTTGTTCACAGTCTGCTCTTAAAACGCCTGCCACTTCAATTCTTATAGGTTCATAGGTTCATACTAGGCTATCTGCCCTAGGGCATTTATAAGCCTAGCCAGAGTGTGTATGGCTTTCGCCACCCATTTTAAATTAATTTTGCTATGCCCTTTTTCGAGGTTAGCATACTGTGCCTCTGTCTAACAGTGACACAGAAGTGATATCCGGGGTAAACCTACGATCTCCCATCCACTCATCAAGATTCCTCTTGAAGAGAGTCAATGAGGGACTCTGCCTAACCTGGACTGGGATTTTATTCCAGAGTGAAGGGAGCCTCTGGGTTATGCATCTGTCCCTCCAGCATGTCCTATTTATTTCAGTGCTGAGGTTCAAGTCTCTCGAGCGTGTAGCTCGATGGGATTTGGATTTTCTGAGGTGCAGCATGTCCATTAATTCCGGGTTGGACATGGCTTTATGCGTTGGGCACAGATCGCCGCTGAGCAGGCGGTATGCCACTGAGTAGAGCTGGAGTTTCTTTAACCGGGCAGCATATGGCATCTGTTTGAGCCCCTTGATCCTCTTGGTGAGGTACTTTTGGGGTCTTTCCAGTTGCTGCAGGTGTCTGGTAAGGTACATCCCAAAAGGGGCATTGTACTCAATTATGGGCCTGATGAGGGATAAGTAAAGAGGCACGATGACCTCCCCTGATCTAGATGTGAATCCCTTCATGATTAGGTGGGCTATATAAAATGTTTTTCTAACCACTTTGGCCATGTGGTTGTCAAATGAGAGATTGCTATCAACTTGGGTCCCCAGGTCCCTAATTACTTCTTCTGTACTTAATGGATTACCACCTATGTGGTAATTTGTGGGCACTTTGTTTTTTCCAAAGGGGATGACTATACACTTTTTTGGCGTTTAGCTTGAGGCCATGGCTCTGGCACCAGTTGTCTGTTTCTATGAGGCCCTTTTGGAGGATGCTTGTGTTGGCTGGAGAGTCTATTATGGCGCCCAGTTTGCAGTCATCTGCGAACTTGGTCAGCCACAGTCCTTCCATGTTGGCCTGTACCTCCGAGGAAATATATACCGAACAAGAGAGGTCCCAAGACTGAGCCTTGTGGGACGCCACTTGTAACTGGTTTGGAGTCTGACATGGCTGCAGCTATTCTAACCATGTGGGTTCTGTCCTTGAGCCAGTTTGCAACCCATCTAGTGACATAGGGGTTTATATTTAGGCTGGTGAGCTTATCTATAATGCCCGAGTGGGGTATTGTATCGAAGGCTTTTGCGAGGTCCAGGTAGACTGTGTGGACCACCTTCCCCTTGTCAATGGCCTTGGTGACTGTTTCAAAGAAATCTACCAGGTTTAAGAGGCAGGATCTGCCCTTAACAAAGCTGAACTGGGTAGGATCCAGTGTCTGTAGGTCCCCAATATCTTTATTTATAAGGTCCATGATGATCCTTTCCATAGCTTTGCAGACCAAGCTAGTGAGACTTATGGGGCGATAGTTTCCAGGATCCGTTGAGGCACCACCTTTGTGGAGAGGGACCACTGTTGCTGTATGCCACTCTTTGGGTACATATCCTGTAGTAAGGCTGAGATTGAACAGTAGTTTTAGGTTTGGGTTTAGCTCTTCTTGGTGTTCATGTAGGACGCAGCCCGGGACACCGTCTGGTCCCATTGATGCTGTGTTTCTTGCTTTGGAGAGGGCAGCTCTTACCTGAGCATCTGAGATGTCAGGGGGGCAGCACTCTGCTGGGATAGATATTAGCCCTTTTGGTGGGGAGGGGGGGGAGAAGTTTGCGCTGAACCTGTCAGCTAGGATGTTGGCAATGTCTGTGGGTTCGGTGTATTTTTTGTCATTTTGGACTAATTCTGAGCTTATCTGGGAATTCCCACCCAGGTTCCTAACATAACTAAAGAAAGCCTTGTGATTATCCTTAGTGTCCTGTGCAATTTTTCTCGAAGCTGGCCTTAGATGATTTTATGAGTGCCCGTAGTTTTTTGCTAATACTGATCAGAGATGCCTTCCCTTTTTGGGATTTTGCTCTGTCATGTAGTAGCTTCCTCCTACTATTGTATAGTTTGTTTATGGCTGGGGTCCACCAGACAGGACGTCTGCCTTTGGAGGATTGGGTCTTGGTTTTATTTGGGATTGCATGATCCATGCATTCCCGAAGGTGTTCATAGAATGCGTTTATAAAGGATTTTGTGGTCTGGGCCGTATTATCCACAGGCCTGGGGGCTTTGAAAGATTCCACCTCGGTTTTGAGGAGTGTGAAATTTGCTTTAGAGAAGTTTTTCACTGTGGTTTTGTGGGCATGGGGTGGGGTCGGGATGTGAATATCCAGTGAGATTAGTTTATGGTCTGATCTTACCAGTGAGGGATACACTTCTGGTCTGGAGCATAGAGTCCCCATGTTGGTGATGATCAGGTCCAGTATATTTTCCCCTCTTGTGGGAGTGGTAACAAGTTGTTCCATAGCATTTGAGTTTATAAATTCTAGAAACCTTTGGGCTAGGGTGTTGGAGCTAGAGTAATGCTCCCAGTCTATGGTTGGGTAGTTGAAGTCACCCAATATAATGGTGTTTGGAGAGACCTTCATATTTTCCAGTGTTCTCAGGAAGGCCGAGTGGGGTTCCTGGGTTTGGGAGGGTGGTCTGTAGCAGGCTATAAACTGGAAGGCAGTTTTACCCACTGTTAGTTGCACATGGATAGTCTCTGATGCTTCGTGCTGTGCCACCAACCTGGAGGTGTGGGTATCTTTAACGAATATTGATACTCCCCCTCCTTTTGTGTCATCACTACTCTAAATTATTGTGTACTCTAAATTATTAAACTTATCAACAAAAAGGATTGATCTACTTTCTCCACTACTAAAAATGCAAACTTATGAAAGTCTGGACAACACATGCTGTGTTTAGCCAAAGGATTAGTAATATACTAGTTTTTGATTGCGAAAACATGTTCTGTAATTCTTTGTGCAAACCTTATGACAGTCTTTCCAACATAGTAACAATCACAGTTGCTACATGAGGCTAAATAAACAATGGCCTCACTATTGCAGTCATGTCTGTCTTTAGAAACCAAAGTGCAACTTAATTTTTATTTTAAACATTTACTAGTGGTATTTACATACGTAGAAAACTTGCACTTGTGGCATGGAAATGTCCCTAAAAGACTTCCAGCTCCAGTATTTCTAATTGAATTAGTCTGCTCCAACAGATGTTTTAAATTATTACACCTTTTATAAAATGAACTGAGATTTTTCCTTACCACTTTAACCAAATGTTGATTACCTAAAATCAACTTCCAGGTCATATTAATAATTTTCCTAATACTTTGGCTAAAAGCAGAGCATGTTTTCTCCAGAGTTCTGCACGTTTGGATTTTTAGTGATGGAGAAAGTAGATCAATCCTTCTTTGTTGATAATTTTAATAATTATTTAGAGTACAAAGAATTGAAGTGGCAGGTGTTTTTAACAGCAGACTATGAACCAGGACTTAAATAAACCCTTATAAACATAGTGCATAAATTGACTTTTTAATAACTTTTCTATACTAATATTATTCTGTGTTTTTACTTGTTTATATAATTCCAAGTTTATTAAAGTATGATGGTATAAAGGTTGGTGTTTTAGTGAATCATGACATTCATTGTATTGGACAAATTGGTTCTGATGTCATTTTCTGTAATGTATTTAAACTGCAATTCTGATTTAGTTGTATTTCTGATGAGGTTCTCAATAGTAAATAATTAAAGTGCTTAAACATTTTTGAGTTCATATTTTTCTTATGTATTGAGCTTTACAGTGGATACAGCTGTGCTTTCAAAGGGTTTTTCTCATATTTCTTATTATGGCTTTTTAAGCATCTTGGGTAAGTTGACCTGTAAATGTATATGTAATTTTTAGGTTATCAAGGAGTTTTTGTGGTAATGTTTTCTGCGTGATGATAATGGAGAAATGTTGATAAGGGTGTATGACTAGGTATTCATAAATTTGTAGGGGTGTAAATTTGTTCCACAAATACACAAAATCTAATGATTTACTATGAAAAATAATTCAGGGTTCCAAATATTGTAGTTAATGTAAAAGACAATACTGTCAGTTTGTGGGCACGTACATTGAATCTGTAAAAGCTTTTCTAGGCCATTGTATTTAAGTCAATGGAGGGGAAAACAGCAATCATTTGTGTAAGTGATTATCTCAAATTGTGGGACATCAGCTAGAGAAGTTTGTAAACAAAGAGAGGAGAATACCATTCAAAGAGACTTGTGGAACTCATGTAAGAAGGACTGTTGCTTTGGAGTATGTGTAACTAATCTGTACATTAATTAGTCTTCTAAGTATGTAACCCCTAATAGTTTGCTCTTATTTTCAGCTCTTACTGGTATTAAAGTTTGACATTCTAACTGTTCCTAGGTGCTGACCCTTTTATATCTGCTACTTTATGGTTTTGTGCCCCATAACAGGGGTTGGTATACCTGCACTTTCCATTGGATTACTGTTTTAACCATATTGTAGTTTTACTTTCAATAGGAACATTAGAGGCAAGCAATAGCAGAACAATAAGAGAATAGCCATACAGACATTTAAAAAGACCCTTTTAAAGCACTTAATAATGCCGAACCCCCCTCCCCCCGTACATGATAACTTTGGTGTAAGTTTGTGTCTACCCATCCAGTCCTCAAGACTAGCTTTAAAGGTAACCAAAGTAGTACTTTGACCTGTAGTGGTAACTTATTCCATTGCCTCGGAAAGCCTCCGTATGAAGTTATGGTCCTATTTCAAAGGCCATGCATCACTGTTTTAAAACTGCACCTGTGAGATCATGCTTGTCAAAGTTACTCTAGAGGAAGTCTGCAGTTGAATCTAGTTCTGTTGAGATATTTAATGTTGGATGGAAACCATGTTCGACATTTGTTAGGATTCTGATGAGTTAGATGTGTGTATAAATTGGTTGTCGATTAGTTTTAGTAGGAGTCTGATGAGTAATGTTATGATATTGTGTTTTTATGTGCAGGATACAAAATTCCACCTGAGAAATTGTTGTTGCTGCTTAAAGATGATCATGATAAGTTGTTAAATGATGATGTAGAGGGTAACGACACAGAACAGAAGGAGAATCCTGAAGATAAGCTCAACAGTAAGTGAAAACTTTATTAATGATACAGTTTGTAGGAATTTGCTTTCTACTGATATTGATAGTTTTTGAGGAAGATGGGAGAAAATTCAGAGTGGAAGATTGAAGGTAAGATGGTATGAAAAGGTAATGATAACATGTTAAATGCATTTCTGTAAAGTTTAGTTTTTAATGTAAACAGGTCAATCACAGTAACGGTAGCACCGAACTAGAAGGCAGTGGATTTGATGGAAGACATGAAAATAATGTGAACATGACTGTTTGTTTTTTGAGCAGTTTCTCATAAAGTATTCAGACTTTGGACACTGTAAGCAGTTGCAAAACAATGTATTCAATAGAATTTCTGACAACAGGCATAGTTACATATACATAATAACTTTTTTTTTTTTTTTTAAACCCTGCAGTTCAGGGTGTTACAGTTTACTAGGGTTTAATGTAATATTGCTCTTGGTACATGAATATGGACATGAGGATGCACCAGAGGTGATATTCACGTATTGATTAAGTTAAGAATATCTTCATTGATTCGAGACAATGTGTTGATCTGTAAAAGGGATTTGATTATTTTTCTGGTGAGACAGGCAGGGAATATTAACTGCATAAAAAGATAATTTAAAGTAGTAACTACAAAAATGGATAATTTAATTGCATGGTCACTGTTCTGTATCTCTGTAGTGTGTGAAGTATACGGGTTTAATCTGAATAATAATTAGTTGTTGTGTCTTTCGACTTAGGGGTTGCCACAGTGGATCACCGGTCCAATAATGATCGGCAGTGGATTTTTACAGTGCCGAGTTGCCAGCCCGGTGCCCAACCTTCAAAGGAACACCCACTCATGTATGCACCTACCTGCATGTCTAAAGTTCATGTGACCATGGGGAGGACATGCAGACTCTGCACAGAGGGCACTCCAGCCGAGAATTGAACTGGAGAGCCTCTTGGTGTGAGGCAACAAGGCTTAACCGCTGCACCACTGCAGCCTTATAATCTGAGTAATAATTAGTAATTCATAGAATTTAAAAAGAAGCTATGAAATAGCTCCTCCCCATCTTTTACTGCTGTGTAGAAAGGTTGACTTAACTCATTACGTCCAAGGGATGCCTCCAGTTGCATCTGTAATTAACTCCTACTGATACCTGTAGGCATCAATTTTGCTTGTTCATATTTGAATCAAAAATTCCAAAACCATGTTATGCACAAGGTTTTAAAAGATTTCATTGTAAAGCTTACACAATGGCAAACTCAACTGCATTAATATTTAACCTCTGTCTAGTGCAGGTAAATAGATATTAACTGTTCCTATGATATTTATTTATATAGATATATATTTTTATATTTTTCTAAATATCTCATTCAACAACCAAGTAACACAGAAATTCTTAGCCTCACATGAAAGCTCTCAGCTAGATGAATACAATTTTGCTGACAGTATATGTGTAACTTGAGTGGTTGCTGAGATATTGAGAGTTGTTTACAAAATATTACAAATGTAATAGTTACTGTGTTTACTGTGACTTATAAAATTTGGTTTAAGACCCAGAACCTAAAGAATACTACCCATAGTAAAATGGTTTATGCTGAAGCATTTGCCATTTATACTTCTATCATAATCCATGTGGTTCCATGGATATGAACATTTCTTTGAAATGTGATTACATAATTTGATTCTGTCAAAAGGATTAGGCCCCGCCCATTGGAAGTTAAAGTGCAAACTTCCTGAGCTCCATTGGAGTTAATGAGTTAAATGTGTACCTGTGCAGCCATGCTAACTGGATAAAGGATAGTGATGTACATCCTAGATGAAGTTTGATAACATCTATATTAGCCCCACAAGTACTCCCAATGTAACTGTACTTAAATGTGTACCTGTGCAGCCATGCTAACTGGATAAAGGATATTGATGTACATCCTAGATGAAGTTTGATAACATCTATATTAGCCCCACAAGTACTCCCAATGTAACAGTACTTAAATGTGTACCTGTGCAGCCATGCTAACTGGATAAAGGATAGTGATGTACATCCTAGATGAAGTTTGATAACATCTATATTAGCCCCACAATTACTCCCAATGTAACTGTACTTAAATGTGTACCTGTGCAGCCATGCTAATTGGATAAAGGATAGTGATGTACATCCCAGATGAAGTTTGATAACATCTATATTAGCCCCACAAGTGCTCCCTATGTAACTGTAGGAATGTGAGGCTTCACATTCATTATAATGTAGGCATCTTTTGTTATCCGTCCCTCTAGTCTCTGTAACCCACCATACCATACCTTGCTATACTGAATCACTTGATTATGGACATCAGCCTAACATGGTACTCCTTACCTTGTTGTTGTTTTTTACGCAGCTGCAAGTTTAACCTACAATACCATATTCTGTTAGATTAGACCCACATACAGTACCCTGCTACACTGAATCACTTAGAGCTGAAAGCCTAACCTATGAATAGCTTATTTGCACAGGTGAAAGTGAAACCCAGCATACCCTGCCTTTCATCTGTCCTACCATACCCAACTTCTATAGTAACCCTGTGAACAACTGCCACAAGCCGTAGAGTTTACTAGGTAAGTAAAGAATAGATTGCAAGGCCTTTTTTTTCCATATCACTCAGTGAATCACACACACACACACACACACACACACACACACACACACACACACACACACACACACACACACACACACACTGTAGAGTCCCCAATTTGCCATGTGCATGTTTTTGGGAGGCAGGAGGAAACTGGACCTCTCAGAAAAAAACGTGAACACAGGGAAGACTTGCATAGTCTGCTAAGAATCAAACCAGAGAACCTCTTGCTGTGAAGCAACACTGCTGTTCCCTACACCACTGTGCTGCTCATACCCTACCAAACGTATAAAAGCCTAACCAACCTTTTCCTTACCTTACTCTGTAAAAAATCATTTGTTGAGACCGATAAAAGTCTAACTCACCTCCTCCACTTTTCTCTATTTGCTTTTTGCTCCTAGGCTTTCTTACTGTCAAACTTACCGTAGGCTATTTATTCCCTAATAGTTGATGGTACGTCTGGTGGCTCATGTTCCATTGCTGAGGATATCATCCAGGCAGTCATGAAGCTGATTTTATCCTTACCAGCTTCCCCAATATGAAGTCATTTCTGTTAGGCCCTAACACTTCCCCTGCTGGCTGGTGCGAGCACCTACATCAATAAACTATACAACTATACGAGCACATCCACTCGTGCATGAATCATGCCATTCCAAACAGAACCAAGACGGTCTCCTCCCAAAAAAGGAACCCAATCTGGTGGTCCCCTGCCATAAGCAAACTATACAACAGAAGGAAGAAACTGTTGCAGAAAAGAGGAATATCGCAGGATGCAAAAAAACTCCCTTATCAGCCTCAGTAAGAAGCGAAGATCCCTCATAAAATCCTCCAAAGCTAGTAACGAAAATAAAATTGCCAAAGATTCCAAGGACAACCACATGGCATTCTATAGTTATGTCAAGAATCGAAATGGCAATGCTCAGATCTGCTCTGAGCTACAACAGAATGGCGTTAAATATACTGATACCAAGGATATTGCTAATATCCTGGCAGATCGATTCAATGCCAGCTTCACCCCCATCTCATCCCCTAAAGCGCCCATCTCAATACCAAAAGATTGCCAGATTGCGGTAATCATGGCCACACAGGTAAAAAACGTACTCTCCAAAGCTAAGAATACAGCACCCATGGGACCAGATGACATCCCAGGCTGTGTACTACATGAACTACAGAATGAACTGGCACCTCACCCAAGTGTCATGTCTAATCATAGCCTCACCTCAGGCTTTGTGCCCAGTGAGTGCACAGCTACAGTTATCCCACTCCACAAGGGGGGATCCATCTTGGATCCCGGGAACTATCGCCTTATCAGTCTGACGAGCCTGATCTGCAAAGCCATGGAACGCATTGTCATGGAACTTATAAACAAAGACATTGGCAAACTTCAAACACTGGACCCCACCCAGTTTGGTTTCGTAAAGGGCTGATCTTGTCTTCTCAACCTGATTGACTCCTTTGAATCAGTCTCCAGATCCGTGGACGAGGGTAAGGCGGTCCACACAGCCTGTCTGGACCTCGCCAAGGCCTTCGATACCATCCCCCACACTAGAATCATAGATAAACTTACTAAGCTGGGCATTAATCTCTACATCACTCGATGGGTTGCCAACTGGCTTACTGACAGAACCCACACTGTAAAAGTAGCTGACTCAGAATCCAGCTCCAGAAGAGTGACAAGGGAGAGTACATTAGAGTTCAGTCCTGGGTCCGCTCTTGTTTGGCATCTACTTCTCTGAAGTACAGGTGAGCACTAAGGGACTCTGGCTAACAAAGTTTGCAGATGACTGCAAACTGGGAGCCATTATTGAATCCCCAAATGTTGTGGATATTCTACAAAAGGGGCTTACAGAAACAGATGCTTGGTGCCAAAGCCATGGACTCAAGCTCAATGCCAAGAAATGTATAGTTATCCCCTTTGGGAAAAAACATGTACCCATGAATTACCACATAAGTGGCAGTACACTAAACACCGAAAGTGTGATAAGGGACTTTGGGACACAGGTGGACAGTGGTCTCACCTTCGATAACCACATATCCATAACAGTCAGGAAATCCTTCTATGTGGCACACCTCATCATTAAGGGCTTTTCATCCAGAAAAAAGGAGGTCATTGTCCCACTGTACTCATCCTTCAGTAGACCCATTATAGAGTACAACGCCCGGTTTGGTATGTACCTCACAAGACATCTGCAACAACTGGATATGCCACAGAAGTACCTCACTAAAAGAATCGCAGGCCTAAAGCAGATCACTATGCTGAACATCTAAAAAAAATCCAGCTATACTCTGTCGCATATTGCTTACTCAGAGGCAATCTCTGCTTAACATAAAAGGCCATGTCAAACTCAGAGCTGTTGGACATGCTACACTTAAAGAAATCCCAATCCCTCAGAGTCACATGCTCCAAGGATCTAAACCTGGTCATCACAATGAACAAAACATGCTGGAGGGATAGGTTCCTGACCCAGAGACTCCCCAGACTCTGGAATAGACTGCTCATACATGTCAAGTTGAGTGCCTCTGGCCCTCTTCAAAAGGAACCTTGACGATTGGATGGGAGATAGGACATTCACCCCGGGGATTACATCAGTTGCCCTGCTAGATGGGACCAGGGATGTAACTATTCTGGGAAGAAATAGCCAGGGAATCGTTATGGCTAGGCTTGTATAGGCCCTAGGGCCGATAGCCTAGTACCAACCTATGAACCTACACACTCCCCATGCATGTGTGCAATTCCATCATAAGCTATTGAGTGTTATCATTGCTGGCATTGAATTCCCAAGCCCCACATTCCTGGTCCAGGTTATATCGATGCTGCACAAGTCTCTGCTTGTATAGTGATGATCAGCTAAATGGAAGCCACTCCTGCTTCATCAGATGGTAAAACAGTATCAGACACTAACTAGCCACACCCCTGCCCCTGCTCTGCTTCATCTACCCAGTAGTCGGGGCTTTATGCCCTATATGTCACATAGCAAGGTTGACCCACCATCCCTATTAATTGCTTATCGGTACAAATTAAGTTGTTCTCAGTCATACCCCACCTTGTTACAATGAACTGAGTATTTCCACTGCTTATACTTGTCAGGCTGCAAATTAAGATGGGATGTTACATGCTTTAACAACAATGTATGTATACAAATTCCTAGCATCAGTGTTACATGCTTTAACAACAGTGTATGTATACAAACTCCTGGGGTCAGTTACATATTTTAATGGTGTATGTATGTCTCCTAAACTTCTTTGAAGCGGTCACCAAAGCTGTAGATGAGGGTAAGGTAGTTCACACAGCCTATCTAGATCTCGCCAAGGCTTTTGACACCGTCCCCCACTCTGGAATTATCGATAAACTCACTAAACTAGGTATAAATCCCTATGTCACAAGATAGGTTGCCAACTGGCTCACTAACAGAACCCACACTGTGAAAGTAGCAGACTCTAAATCAGACTTCAGACCAGTGACAAGTGGAGTACCACAGGGTTCAGTCCTAGGTCCTCTCCTGTTAGCCTGTACTTCAGAGAAGTAGATACCAAACACAGAAGGTCTTTGGCTAAGAAAGTTTGCAGATGACTGCAAACTAGGAGCCATAATCAAAACTCCTAACGATGTGGTCATCCTACAAAAGTGCTTCACAGAGACAGATGCCTGGTGTCAAAGCCATGCCCTCAAGCTCAATGCCAAAAAGTGCACTGTCATCCCTTTTGGTAAAAACTCTGTACCCATGAACTACCACATAGGCGGTAGTCTACTTAATACCGAAAGTGTGATAAGAGACTTTGGGACAAAGGTGGACAGTAGTCTCTCCTTTGATAATCACATCGCTACAGTAGTCAAGAAATCCTTCTATGTGGCACACCTCATCACAAAAGGCTTCTCATCCGGGAAAAAGAGTCATTGTTCCCCTCTGCTCATCACTCATTAGACTCATTATAGAGTACAACACCCCTTTTGGTATGTACCTCACAAGACATCTACAACAACTGGAAAGGCCACAGAAATACCTCACAAAGAAGATTACCAGCCTCAAACAGATGCCCTACGCAGACCATCTCAAAAAACTGCAGCTTTACTCTATCGCCTACTCAGAGGCGCTCTCTGCCTAACATACAAAGCTATGTCAAACCCAGAGCTGTTGGACATGCTCCACTTAAAGAAATCCCAATCCCTCTGAGCTATATGCTCTAGGGACCTAAACCTTGTCACCACAATAAAGACAACATGCTGGAGGGATAGATTCCTGTCCCAGAGACTTCCCATACTCTGGAACAAACTACCTATCTATATCAAACAAAGCTCCTCATTAGCACTCTTCAAGAAAAATCTCTGTGATTGGATGGGAGATAGGAAATTCACCACGGAGATCACTTCTGTGGCTCTGCTTGACAGGGGCACAGGAAAATAATTTTCTAGGGTAGCAAAAGCCAGGGTACCATTTGGCTAGGCTTATATAGGCCCTAGAGCCAATAGCTTAGTACCTACCTATGAACCCATGTATACAAACTCCTGGAATCAGTGTTACATTCTTTAATAACAGTGTATATATACAAACAGTTGGCATCAGTGTTACATGCTTTAATGACAATGTTACGTATACAAACTCATGGCTTCAGTGTTACATACTTTAATGATAATGTATGTATACAAACACCTGGCATTAGTGCTTGAGAAACAGCAAAAAGGTTTGGATAAAATGGCAGTGATAGTGACATTACAGTGCACATTGCCCATCAGGTGTGTCCTGTCCTTATGCCATGCACCCCCTTAGATCATTACATGCTTGCCAATGTGGGAACCAGCTTTTGTACTGGTGGTCAGTATTTCTGTTGCATATACCTTGCCCTTATGCCACACATTCTGACACCTTTTTGAATCATACAGAGCCTTTGCAATACACCCAATTCCATGTTTATGCTTCAGAAGGTGGGAAAATAAAATCTTGATAATTGTATGTTCCTACATAGAGGTTGGTCAATGTGAGGCTTGTACTTGAGAACCTAATGCTAAATAACTTTGTTTACCATTTCTCATTAAAAGATGAACAGACTACTTTTGACATGGTCACACAACCACATATATTGCAAAAATGAAAACCAATAATTTGAAAATCGGCCTCAATGAAGTAACTCCTCTTTTATACTAATGCTTGTTTTTAGCTGGCAAGCCAATATAATTTCTGTTCATAAGAAGCCTTAAGCAGAACAGGAAAAGTTCAAGGTTTGGATTTTATCCTTTGTCATCTCATAATCACCTGATGACCTAAATGGGAGCATTGTTTACTAATCACATACCACTGCTACAAAAAGAAAGACAGAGTGAGCGTGATCTCATAACTGGGATAATGACCTTTCAGTGATGTGGCGGTTTATCTTATACTATTGGTGATAACAATAACTCAAGAATATGGATTGTTTTCACTTCTCTGCTGAGGGCATGGGCACACCATTCAAATATAGATTTAAGAAGATTGAAAACACATTTCATAAGCATTCATGCAGAACTTCTTACTTGAGCCACAGAAAAAGAGGGATTTTTATGACAGAGTATATAACTGAGGAGTTTGAGACTGCCTTCTTTGTAGTGCTTAATTATTTAGGATTTGGTGCCAGTCATTTCAATAGAAAACATTAATTAACTCTATATTCTGATGTGTGTCCATCCTATACTTCAGAATCTTCTGCAAGATTGTCCTGGAAGTAAGTTATTGCTGTCTGGGAATACCTCTCGGGTCTTGTACGTTAAGTGGCACATTGCTGAAATAAGCTTCTTGAGTACTGTGTTCAGCTAGGAAGATGGCATTTTTTACATTGCTTAGTGAAATTTAGGGTGATAAAATTGCATTTGTTTCTCATGTTCTGTAATTCGCATATATTAAAGGCATTGTTACACTTTATTATACTTAATTGTTTTTGCATGATCGCGGGAATAAAGATGAAATAAAACATTAATTTCGACAGGGGACAGTAGGAGTATATAAGGTATTTAAGGCATAGGCTGGAGGTCCCAATGGTTTCCCTGTTGATTTTATAAGACCGTGGGACTGAAGGTAATAGATAAACTCTCCAAAGTTTTTAATGATCTATTTGGATGACGGTAGGTTAGCAGCTACATTTGAAGAAGCTATGCCAGTGATTTCTTATTAATAAAATAGATATATAACTAATATCAGGACAGTCCTTGTGCAATGTTGATGCAAAACTCTTTGCAGGGGTCTTAATAGCAAGCTCAGAAGGGGTTTTACCAAAGCTGATAGGGAGGAGCAGGCAGGTGTGTAAAAGGGCAGTCCATTGTAGGGCGCTGATTAGGTACCATTTAAAGGTTAGAAAAAGCCAGGGGTTATTTTTATGGAAATCCAGAAGGCTTTTGACTATGCATCTCAAATGTAGAAGGCAGTAGAAGAGGTAATTGGAGAAGACAGATGACTTCAAGGGGTTAAATCTCCTTATGGGGCTCCATAGTTGTGAGTAGTCATTAGAGGTGGGCTATCTGAGAAGGAAATAACACTCATGTCAGGGATGTCTGGTATCACCTAGATTGTTTCTGTTGGGTACTGAATGGTTGATAAGGAATAAGGGAATGTTGAGAATGAGAGCAGTAAAAATAATATTTTATCTGCAGATGATTTCATTTCAGCTACGGAGAAAGCAGACAAAATTTTATTTGAAATCTTGAAGTTGTTTAAGGAATTTTGGGAGGACTGAGGTTTAAAAATGTATTCAAATATCTCTGTCTTGTTAGAAGAGAGAAGGGAGGAAATAGGTTTATCTTGTGCAGTGGGAGAGAGGAAATAGGTTTACCTTATGTAGTAGGAGGGGCAAAACACTTGGGTTTGCATAGATTAGAAACGTAAATTCAGAGAATCTTAAACATAGAACAGGTACAAATTTAGAGAAGTGGACAGGAAAAGCAAGTTCTTTGGGGTGGGTGACATTAATTTAGATAGTCAAGTGTCTTTTGTCCCTTGTAATATATCTGTGGAGATGCGTACACATTAGGCTGTATGCAATATATGTGTGGAGATGCGTACACATTGGGCTGTAAGAGAAATGGATGGACAAGATTTAGCAAGTGTGTGATTGATTTCTATGCAGATGGAAGCAGGGATGAGTTGCAAAAGAAACATTAAGTATTGATGGACAAATGGTAATTTGGGGAACACCTAATGTTGGGTGATAGGTTACAGCTATTAATATTGCTTAAAGATTAAGGAGTCAGGATGGGGGCTTCCTCCACTGGGGAAAGGGTTCAAAAGGAGGTATTTGGGAATATATTACTCAGTAGAGAAGAGAACATATAATATTGAAGTATGTCTACAAGAATGCATCAATAGGAATACCTGGGGCTTGAAGATTACAGATCATTTGCAAAGTTATAACAGATGAGGGCAAGAAAAGGATATGCAGATAGGAAGAGTTGATGGCAAGGACAGTTGGTGAGCTTGTCGGTTCATAGGAGATTACTGGTCTAATCACCCGAGCCCTTACAAGCCTAGCCAGTTTTATAGAGATTTTCCCAATTTTCTATCCCTAAGGGAAAGATAAACAGGGTAAAAAATGGGGTTTTGACAATTTTTACAGACTGACTCTGTCTATAAGGGATATGGGCACCACCCCAGGAGTGAATTTATGATTTCCTATCCCTTGATCCAGAGTGTGATTGAAAATAGACAGGCAAGGACTCTACTTCTCATGAACAGAAAGCCACTTCCAGAGGAGTGGTGATCTCTGGGAACACATGTCTGTCCAGTATGATCTATTCATGTCCGAGATCAGGTTTAGATATTTGGAATGGGTAACACTTGTGCAGTTAGTTTTGTGGATATACAACATTTGCATCAGAGCTTGCTCAGAGACTGCCTTATAGGTCAGGCACAGGTCACCATTCAGTAGTCAGTAGGAAACTGAATACAGTGATAAGACTTTTAATCTGTCTGCATATGACATCTTGGTTATACCCTATATTTTTTGGTGAGAAACCTCTCAGGATGCACCAGTTGTTGCAGGTGCTTTATAAGGTAGGTGCCAAAGGGTGAATTTTACTGAATTATTGATCTGATGAGGGCCAAGTACAGTGGTACCATGACATCATTGGATCTGGATGCCATGCTTTTACTTCTAGGCTGAACCACATAGATTAATTTCCTCACCACCATGGACACATGGTGGTCAAAATTCAGATTATTGTCCTAGAACCCAGATCTCTCACCACTGGGTCAACTCTTACAGGGTGCTGTGACAATAGGAGATACTGCCAGCACAGCTAGCTGGAATTTTGCAAGTAATTATATGTCATTGGTGAATATCAAAATGATTTATATAAGATGCTTGTGTTACAAATGTATTAGAACTGTATGTCATGTTTATATCAAACTGCTCTATACAGGTGTCTGTGTTGAAAAGATAATTGTAAAATGCTTGTAGTTAAAATGTATCCAGAGTGTGGCCTACTGGAAGAGAACAGAAATGTATATGCACTATTGTAACTGTTTAAATGTATATGTTAACAGAGGAAACTGAGAAGATTAACTTCAGTCCAGCAAACTTTAGAAACATAGCTGAAATTAAATTAATTTATGGCTATGCAATAAAAGATTGTATCGTGTAGTTTTAAATGCAGCTAGAGACAGAGTCTTTCCTGAGAAGCTTTCTGTGTTGTCTTTGGAGTTAACTAATTACTACCTCTGAAAGCATGAAGGTATGTAATTGTTTTATTTATTTTATTTTTTATTTTACATTTGTTGACCGGGCTAGTCTAGCTGGAGAATATTTCCATTTTCAGTAGAGGCCCGGGGAGAAAAGCTCCACAAAACATACTAGTAAAAAAAAAAATGAAAAAAGACAACAATACAAAAACTACAGCAAACAAAGACATAAAAAATACCTAGTCAAATTACAAAAGAAAGACATTTCATGGATAAAAGGATAAAAGTAATAGCATCTAATTTTGGGTAGCCTATTAGAGTGCAAGTAAATTTGAATGTTAATAAGATTTAGCAACGGTCAAAAGAGAAGAACAAAAGTCAGTTGAGTAAGAGAGGAGAAACAGATGCAAAAAAAAATAAAGCAGATCTGAGGTATTAAACAATACATAAAGCGAGAGTTAGTTATAGAGATAGCTTAAAACAAGCATAGGGGCTGAATAGTAGATTGGAGAAAGTAGAGGTGAAGAAAACAGAGTAAAGGTAAGATTGTACATAAAGCGAGAGTTAGTTATAGAGATAGCTTAAAACAAGCATAGGGGCTGAATAGTAGAGTGGAGAAAGTAGAGGTGAAGAAAACAGAGTAAAGGTAAGATTTATGATTTCCAGCATCTGCCAAGAATCTGAGGTCTATGTCTTTTTACAAGCAGATGCTAAATACTGCCAGCTTCCAGCAGTGGGCATTTCACCTGGGAACTAGGAGTCAGATGACAAGAAAATGATGTCATTCTGCAAGCTGTCCTAGCAGTAATATTGCAGATATTAATCTGAGACGTCTCTTAGAGACGGAGCATTCTGTATTCCGTCTTGGACCTGACAACAACTAGAAGATTGATTCACCAAATCTGCCTTGCTCTATTAATAAGTTCATAGGTTATAGTAGTTCTCTTAGATACAATCAGGAATGTGGTGAAGCTTAGTTTAGATATTTTTCTTTATTTCTGTGAGCCTGAACTGCAGTGTTGTTTTAAATATTCCCTGTGATTTTGAACTGTGATGTCACTGTGAGTATATATTTAGTATTATCTTGTTCTTTTATTATTTATTTTTAAATATAGTTAAAACCTTTCCTTGTGGCTGACCTGTGTAGAGGTATTTAAGTTTTGTGAGTACTTGCATATTTATCTGGTGACACTGTGTGTGCCACTCCTAATAGCCTTGCTCTTTGTCAAACTACCATCTGTATTAATATATATTATCGCTCAGTATATTGGGTACCATTGGAAATGCCTTAAAGTAGCTCAAAAGGAATTACTGGAAGCACTAAAAACTACCTTATAGTCTGGGCAGCAGGGGACATAGCTAGTAAGCCTTTGCCAGACTTTCCCAGGTGTGTGTGTGTGTGTGTGTGTGTGTGTGTGTGTGTGTGTGTGTGTGTGTGTATAAAACTCAAACCTTACAGTGTGTGTGCAAGCTACTTGAGCAGAGACACAAAGCACGGGTGGGAGAGAGAAGGTGCTGGAGGGCTTGGCTTGGTCACTGTATAGTTGTGCCAGTGTGGAGTCTTATGGGGGAATCTGGAGAAAGAGGGAGAAAATAGCCCCAGACTGACTTTGGCCTCCATGTGCTCTCAAGGGAAATTGCACTTGATGCAGAGAGCTGCAGCTGGAAATACTGTGTGTGTACCTGTTGTCCTCCCAGTGGTACATCCCCCCCCCCCCCCCCATTGGTGCCACTGGTGAGGATTGAGGCTCCTTGATTACTGATCCAGTGGTGGGTCATCACATTTTGGTGGCAGTGGTCGGATCTACACATCACATATTGAGATTCAGTGGTGTGGATATGGAACTCCTGTAGCCTGTAAACTGTGGTCAGTAAATAAGGTGTTGGTACTGTCAAGCAGCCATACAGTAGACATTAAAAGTTTCATATCACAATAGTTTTATTTATTTATTTTTTGTTAGCTTAGTTAGTCAGGGAGAGCAAGCAAGGCTGTCAGTGGAGGATTATGGCAAGCTGACAAGGAACCAGTTGCCTGAGATGTGCCAAGCCAAAGGACTGGAGCATGCCAACTTGACTAAAGGAGAAATGATTGCAACCTTAACCACAGCTGCATCACAGACCAGCAACCAGGAGGAGAACCATACTGGGCTGGGGGATGTACAACTCTTAGAAAATGGACAGTTCAACTTTGTCTCAGAGGGCTTAAAAATCCATCTGGAGTTAGAGACTTGAACTGGAGTCCAAACATTTAGAAATAGAATCAGCAGAGAGATGGCAGTGTTTGAAGGTCAAAGTAGAATCCACAGAGGGACTGCAGCATTTGTAATTAGAATCAACAGAGAGACTGAGACATTTGGAAGCCGAATAAATTGAGAGGCAGAGGCAACACGAAAAGGAGATGCCGACTCTTGACCATGGTCATGGAGGTAATGAGGAAGGGAATAACTGCACCCCAGAAGCAATAAAGGTCAGTAAATGTCTTCTATAATTTACAGAGGGTGATAAGTTTGCTAGTTGTATTCATATGTTTGAAAGGGTATGTAAACAGTATAATGTAGACCAAGGGCTCTGGGTACAAATTCTTGACCTCCTTACTGCATGATAAAGCTGTAACTGCTGTTTCTAAATTGTCTGTTAGTCATTCTCTACACTGTAACCAAGTAAAGAAATGTTTATTATAGTCTTTTAAGTTAACACCTGAAGCTTATAGAAAAAAAAAGGTTTTGTGAGCATATATGCAAGGCAGATGAAAGTGCCTATGAATGTTTTCATTAGTTAAGCACTTTTTTCATAGGTAGGAGAGTGGGTATCGGGTCACCACTTTTAAAGGGCTGGCAGAACTTTTGGTGAGGGAACAAGCCCTTAGTTTACCAGAGGACACGAGAATCTGGTTAGCAAATAGGGAATGCAGTACCACAGATAAGTTGGGGGAAAAAAGGAGACCTATACCTAGCAAGCAGGGCATCACTGCACAGGGAAAGGGGTATCCATTGCTGCACATGCGTCTAAGGTAGCCTGTCATGGGGAGCTTAAACTGCCCCACCACACTCCGCCAGTAGCAGGGGAAGCCACTAGTTCAGGTACACAGCCAGGATCAAGGATTAAATGTTTTAAATGCAATCAGTGGGGTCACGTAGCATATAGATGTCAATGGAGGCAAGGTGGGGGAAAAAAGCTGGGGGAGTCAGCAAGTGGGAATGTCAGAATGCCAGTGGTAAGTTGTCTGGGGACAACAAGGGTACCAAACTACCACAAGAGGTTATATCCAATCTTAGTAGATGAGAAGCAGGCCGCTGCTACAACAGACACAGCGTCTGACCTAAACATTGTGAAGCCTGCAATGGTTAAAGAGGAGCACTACTTGATTGGGCAGTCTACTCCAGTCAGAGCTTTAGGAGGGACCTCATTCCAAATACCTTTTGCTAGGATTCACATTCACCTTGACTGGGAGGGTGGAAAAGGAAGAAGCAAGGAGGTATGTTTGAGGATATCACTGTAGATGTCCTGATAGGGAATGGTTTTGATAATGCAATACCTTTTGTGCATGCAGTTGCATGCAGTCAGGTTTCTAGACAAGCAAGTGGGTCTGGTAGAATGGGGGGACCCAGACAGACTGCACACTTGAAGTCAAGACTGGTGAGGTAGCTAACTTAGGGAGGGAACTACCCTGTAGCAATGAGACTGAGGCTGAGCCACAGTTGCTGGTGGGTAGTGAAGTTCCCTTAGACAGAGTGAGTGCGAGGGCAGAGGTGAGCAGTAGTACCCAGGCTGACAGTGATTCACCACTGTCAGAGGATACCAGACTTTCTGTAGAAAGGGAACTGGGAAGGGTTACAAAGAGAGAGTTGATACAGACTGAACTCTCAGTGCTTATATTACAAGGCTTGAGGGACATAGCTAGGCAGACACCTGATTCTGAAGGAAAGGTGGAATATGTATACTGGAACAATGGATTATTCTATAAAGAGTGGACCTCTGACTGAGGGCTAGAGGGTGAGAGAATGAAGCAGTTGGTAGTGCTTAAAGCCTACCATCTAGCACTTCTAGCCATAGCCCATAGCATTCCCTTTGCAGGTCATATGGGTGTAAAGTGTACAAAGAGACTTATTATGCAGAACTTTTATTGGCCTGGGATTTCAAGGGATGTAATAGGGTACTGCAGGACCTGTGAGCAGTGCCAAAATATAGGCATGGCAGGATACAAGGTCAAACCCCCTTTGTGCCTTTGCCTGTGACTGAGGAGCCATTTCAGAGGGTAGCTGTGAATATTGTGGGGCATTTGAGTACCCCAGGTTCCACAGGGAAAGAAGTATATCCTAGTGGTAGTAGATTATGGTACCTGATACCCTGTAGTATAGGCAGAAAAAAGACAGAAAATCTACCCAAGGATGGACAATCAACAAAATCCACAAGTGTTCCAATTAAAATGTAGTCTTTTAATCCGAATAAAACTTCAACTTGAAAATAAAATGAAAAATAAAAAAGCTCAAAACTGTCCCTTGAAGATATGCGATAAGCGCTTTCAACTGTTGTCTTCCTCATAATATTTATTCGTATTAAAGGACTATATTTTAATTGGAACACTTGTGGATTTCATTGATTGGCCATCCTTGGGTGGATTTTCTGTCTTTTTTCTGCCTATATTGACTGTTTTTGTGACAGACCACCTTTAGCGTTTGGGAGTTATTTATTCAGATACCCTGAAGTGGTGGCTCTGCCCTCCATTGAGGCAGGAAAAGGTGGCAAATGCTTTGTTAGAGATTTTCAGCCAGATAAGTTTCCCAAAAGAAGCACTGACTGACAGAGGTGCCAATTTCATGTCAGACCTGCTGGCTTGTCTGTGGGAGCACTGTAGGGTGAAGCGCCTAAAGATCACACCTACCATCCCCAGACTAATGGTCTGGTGAAAAGGTTATACTCTATACTAAGGACCATGCTACGGGCATTTGCAGACCAGTTTAAGAGGGTGTTGGATAAATATTTGCCCCATCCATTTGCTTACAGAGAGGTGCCCCAGCATTCCACAGGTTTCTCACCCTTTCAGTTACTGTATTGGCATAGGGTGAGGGGACCTCTACATTTGATTTGCGATGAATTGGAGAGTGAGTGTGAACTCCACAAGGAGTCTGTTGTGGCATATGTCCTAAACCTCAGGACAAGGCTCAGAGAACTTATGGGCTTGGCCCAGGAGAACCTGGAAGAAGCCCAGCAGCAGAAAAAGGTCTGGTATGATAGGAATGCTTGAGCTAGAGAGTATGCTGTGGGGGCAGCAGGTTATGGTTCTCATTCCTGTCAGACACAACAAACTGCAGTCCGCTTGGGACGGACCTTTTTATAGTGGTAACGAAGGTCAGTGATGTTAACTACATGGTAGAGCTTCTAGGCAGGAAGCAGTGGCACAAACTGTACCATGTTAACTCCATGACATCTTACCAAGATAATGAGACTGTTGTGCAGGCAGGAGGAGTCTGAGGGAGATCTATGGATACAGGGAGTCACCCACAAAATCCCAAGTTACTATGGTGGAGCTTAGGGTTGCAGGCATATGATATGACAGTGCAGCAATGTACTGGGGTCAGCAATGGCAAGGCAGCTGAAATCTCAAGAGAGGAAATGGGTTAATGTATTCCCAGATAGGCTTATCCCTCTCAAGCAACGTTTCTCAAGGGTCACTTGAAAAACTAGCTTGAGTCTTCACAGGGGGGAAGAAGTGTGACAGTATGAGGTACTGCCAGCACAGCTAGCTGGAATTTTGTAAGCAATTATATGTCATGGTGAATATCGAAATGATGTATACAAGATGCTTATGTTACAAATATATTAGAACTGTATATCATGTGTATTTCAAACTAATCTGTACAGATTGCTGTGTTAAAAAGATAATTGTAAAGTGCTTGTGGTTAAAATGCACCCACAGTGTGCCCTAGTGGAAGAGAACAGAAATGGACACGCACTATTGTAACTGTTTAAATGTATATGTTAACAGAGGAAGCTGGGAGGAGTAACATCAGTCCAGCAAACTTTAGAAAAATAGTGGAAATTAAATTACTTTATAGACTACGCAATAAAAGATGGTATCTTTCAGTTTTCAATGCAGCTAGAGATGCAGAGCCTGTGCTGGGAAGCTTTCTGTATGTTCTTCGAAGTGAACTAATTACTACCTCAGAAAGCATGAAAGAATGCAATTGTTTTACGATTTCCAGCATTTGCCAAAGGTCTGAGGTCTATGAATTTTTACAGGTAGATGCTAAATACTGCCAGCTTCCAGCAGTGGGGGTTTCACCTAGGAACTATGAGTCAGATGACAAGAAAATATGTCATTCTCTAAGATATGCCAGCAGTAATATTGTAGATAGTAATTTGAGAAGTCTCTCAGAGAGAGAGAGAGAGAGAGAGAATTCTGTATTTTGTCTTGGACCTGACAACAACTAGAAGATCCATTCACCACATCTGCCTTGTTCTATTAATAAGTTCTTAGAATATAATAATTCTCTTGGATATAGTCAGGAATATAGTGAAGCTTAGTTTAGATATTTTTCTTATTTGTGTGAGGCTGTACTGCAATGTTATTTTAAATATCTCCTGTGGTTTTGAACTCTGATGTCACTGTGGATATATATTAACTATTGTCTTGTTCTTTTATTTATCATTAAATATATGTAAATTTTTCATTATGGCTGATCTTTGTAGAGATATTTAAGTTTTGAGAGTACTTGCATATTTATTTGATGACACTCTGTGGGTCACTCCTAATAGCTTTGCTCTTGGTCAAACTACCATTTGTATTAATGTTCATATCAGTCAGTATATTGGGTACTCTTGGAAGGGCCTTAAAGTAGCTGATAGGGAGTGACTGGGGGCAGTGAAAACTACCTTGTACTCTGGGCGGAAGGGAGCATAGCTAGTAAAGGTGTGTGTGTGTTGTGTGTGTGTGTGTGTGTGTGTGTGTGTGTGTGTGTGTGTGTGTGTGTGTGTGTGTGTGTGTGTGTTGTGTGTGTGATACCTCTCAACCTTGAAACAGCAAAAATATGGACAAAGGCCCATGAAAAATAAAGTACAAATCTGTACACTGATTAACATATGATTTGCATATATAATTATCCAACCCCGCCCACTCCAATGGAATTGTGAAATGCCACCTTTTAAACACAAACCAAAGAACAGACAAAATATGATCATGAAACACAAAATAAGGGTAACAGCAGTGTTTTATTTATATTAATATTTGAACTTGTGCAAAACTAAAATACAATTTTCTTTTTATAAAAATAAAATTAACTGCAGCTGCAACTTGTATAAAACTAAAACACAATTATATTATATAAAATTGAAATTAACTAGTAGTGACACAGTTTAAATACTGCTCTTCCAAACTTAGAATGTTGAAAGAGTAATAGATTTTGCATAGTGTGAATTTTCTGAAGGATGAAGTCGGAAAATCAAATGTAATGTTTGCTGCCTGCCTTTATTTTCTGACTTCAGTCCTCAAAGATCTGCTATTGCCAGTGATTTGCCAGAAAACTATAATTTTATGAGAAATGGACCCATAGCAAAAATTCCCTTCAGTATCTTCAAGTTTGTACAAGTACCAAAATGAGAGATTTCCCCAAGTGATCAATTCCTTCAGTAATTTGAAGTATGCACAAACAATAAAAGGAAACATTTCCCCCAGCGATCCATAACCCTTCAGTAGTTTCAAGTATGTGCAATCAAGCACCAAAATGAAACATTTCCCCCAGACTCCCACTAATCCCTTCAGTATATTTCCAAGTATGTGCAAGCAAGCACCAAAAGAAAACATTTCCCTCAGTGATCCATCCCCGTTCCCCTCAGTCGTTTCACGTATGTATGCACAAACACGTGTTGCCATCTCCAGATGATTGATACCACATGCCTTTTTCAGCACTTCCAAAAATCTTTGCATTCTGCGGTCCTTGGAACTCGAGCTTCTTGCTCTCTCTGCAACCAGTAAACCTTGACAGGTACAGCAATAAAATAAATAAAACAACACTATCCCTCTTTTCTGTGTAATCTACAGAAAGCCAAATACTGCTTCCATAGCAGCTTCTGAATCTTTTATTTATATATATATATATATATATATATATATATATATATATATATATATATATATATATATATATAAATTACACACACAACTCAGATAAACTAGACAGATTAGCAAATAATGTTCCATGTGCTCAAGGCTCCACAACAGAGCAGCTGCACAACGACATATTTTACTCATATGCAAGGCTCCTCAAAGATGACGAACATGCAGTGTGTAATGCAAAAGCAACAGAAAAATACAAATATCCACACTGACATGTAAACTCTGAAAGTACTGTGTTCTTCTAACACAAATATGCACTCAAATGTAAGTAGCATTGAGACTGTGGTGAAGACATGCTGCATTACTGATATGCACCTGACTGCCCACAGTGAACTACTTCTACCACTACAGAGACATGGTGTGAAGTAATGCATCAACCCTTATAAACCTACATGGAGTCACCCAGCTTATATCCACTCCTACCAGGATAGGCAAACCCTATAACAAAGATAGTATCCTCGATTGGGTTCTTATCAACAATCACCCAGACCAGTACAATGCAGGTATACTCCCAGAGGATATAAGTGATCATTTACTCATGTACATCATCAAGAATAACTTAGACAATCCCCATCCTACTACTGTTAGAAATATTAGAAATAATAAAAACTTTAACATCAGTAACTTTCAGAATGAACTTAAAGCCCGCAATTGGTCTATTCTAAAGCAGCTTCCACTTGATGATGCGGTAGCCTACTTCAATTCCATATTCCTCAACGTTTTGGATTCCCATGCTCCTGTACGGTCCATCAGAACCAAGACTGAAATTGCACCCTGGCTCTCTAAAGAGACCAAATCCAAAATCATATCTAGAAATAGAGAGTGGGACAAATGGCATACCTCTAAAAACCCACAAACCCACCAGAGATTCCGGCAACTAAGAAATTAAACAAAATAATCTATGTTAGTAGATTAAAAAAGTCTTCCTCCATCTCCAACAAAAATATCAAAACAAACCCCAAAAGTTCTGGGCTGGAATCAGAAAACTCCTGCATCCAGCACAGACAACTCCCACCCAACAACCTGCAACCAACAATGCCCTGAGGACATTGCAAATATGTTTAATAGTTTCTTCACATAAACCATTCAATCCCTGGCTAACCAATTCAACCAACTGACGCCCACCTCCCCTAGCCGAACTAGCACCACAGCTACCTTGGCTTCCTACTTTACCTTCCAACCTGTTTCCACATCCTCTATCAGATCTCTACTTAAAAAAACTAAAGCCCACCACCCTAGCAGCTGATCTTCTTCCTGCAGAGTATCTGCAAAAAGCAGCAGATGCCATTGCTTACCCCATCTCCATTATCATAAACAGTACCTTGTCTGAAGCCACCATCCCCACCATTTGAAAAATATCCCACATTATAAGCTCACTAGAGCTGTCTAACTTTAGACCCATAGCAATACTGTCACCACTAGCCAAAGCTATGGAAAAATGTGTCCATAGACAACTCATGTCCCATCGCACTCAAAACAATATACTAGCTAAGTCACAACATGGCTTCAGGCCAAATCATAGTACCACCTCAGCCCTCCTGTCCTTTTCTAATACCATTAATCACAACCAAAACAATAACAAATTTGCGTCAGCCCCTCTTCTTAGACCACTCTAAGGCATTTTATATGGTGAACCACCATCTTCTCATAGATACTCTAAAAACACTATCACTTAATGACTGCACACTAAAATGGTTTCAGTCATATCTGTGCAACAGACAGCAAGCTGTACTATGGCATGATAAACTGTCATCACGTTTACCTGTTACTCTAGGTGTTCCCCAGGGCTCTATCCTTGGTCCCCTTCTTTTCACAATCTTTATAAATGATTTGCCCACCGTCACTCCCCAGGCTACATGCATACAATATGCAGATGACTCAACCATAATTTATTCAGCCACCTCCCTGACAGAGCTCATGGCAACCACCCAAAATATGTTTAATATAGTAGAAAATTAGTTCTTAGGTTGTCAACTCATTTTAAATCCTAACAAAACCAAGTTGCTCATATTCTCACCCACCTGTAAGACCCCCTCCCCTCTCTTCTCTGTTAAATCTTCCAGTGGCACAATGATATCACCAGATGCCCTTACTAAGCTTTTAGGGGTCACTGTTGATAACTCCCTTAAATTTGACATCCATATCAATCAAACTATTAAAACTGTCAACAAAAAACTTGGGTCCCCCTATAAGTTCAAATATTTCCTTACTCCACACGCTAGATCTACTATTGCTTGCACACACCTAGTGTCTGCCCTTATCTATGCCTCCCCCCTACTCACTAACTTAAACAAATCCACTCTAAGCAAACTTGCCATCTGCTATAATCACATAGCTAGATTTGCCACAGGTATAGCCTACAAGACCCATCACTGCCTTAACTTGAAGCACCTGGGGTGTCTAGAATGGACTAGCCTACTTCACTATAACCAGCTCATAATAGCCCATAAAATTCTTCACCACCCTGATAAAATGTCTGCTCTCAAAAGCATCATCAACCCCTACAGTAACTTGCTATCACTTTGATCCTCCAATAAACTATTAGTCCAAGCATCCAAATCCAATAATGCTGCTAGAGAATCACTACTCTCTAACCATGTTGGAAAAATCTGGAACTCTCTCTACCTTCTGTTCTCACTCTAGAACCATCTCTCTCACAATTCAAAAAAAATCTTAAACTATATCTCAAATCCATTGGCAATGTTCCTGTTCCAAACCAGATTAGCCCTTTCTCCACTCTCTGAAATGGTTATATCTATCTAATGTATGAATGTTAAACCTATGCAGAATGCATAAGAAACAGACAAATTTCTGCTGTCTTAAACATTGCTTTCCTGTTTTTATGTATGTATACTGCATAGTAACAAAGCTATATTTTACTAAACCTTTATATTGTCACTGTCTAACTAACTGATAGTGTTTTAGCTGCTTGCATAAGAAACTGACCTTAACTGTTGTTTCCCTATTTGAATGTATGTACATTACATTGTAACATACCTATTTTTACTGAACCTTTGTATTGTAACGGTCTAAATTTCTTGTAATGTGTTTAACTGCTCATTACTAACCTGGAGCTTTTCTCCCCGGGCCTCCGCAGAAAATGGACATGTATCCAGTCGGACTCTCACGGTTAACAAATGTAAAATAATAAATAAATAAAATAAGTAGGAAAGGCAGTGGTTTTGCTTTAATATTTCCCAACAACTTCCATGTTTCCCCTACAACAAACCAGTATCAAAATTCAATTCAGCAGAGCTTCTTCTGACTTTCCTGAAAATAAACAAATGTGTATTACTGTCCTTTACATCCCTCATGGCGACAGTACATATATCCTGGAAGATATCCTACATTGTGTATCCATAAGAATTCCACAAGAAAAAAAACTACTAGGTGATGTCAGTATCAGTTGGTTGGACATAACCTCTAACTCCCCTACATTTGTCATAAACTTGTACAGTTTCACACAACTAATTAATAGCTCCAGGCATTATATCAAGACATCAAAGTCCTTACTGGACTGGATCCTAGTATCACACCAAAGTAAATTCACCACTATAGGTAGAATGTTAGACTCTCTGCGACCATCTCTGAATCTGTACAACCAAACATCTCACACATCCACTTAAAACAGCATGTTTATATTAGCATGCAGCCTGTCCAGGATTACCCCAGAAATATTCATTACTGCCCTATCATCTGCTAACTGGAACATCCTAAAAAACCCTTGGATGATGCTGTAAATTAATTCAATACAACTTTCCTAAATAGGCTTGTACCATCAGTAAGGAATAGAGTGAAAATGCATTTATTCTAAGGCAGGATAGAGAAAAGACATGGAAAGAATAGCAAAAATATAAAACACCACAATACCTCAAACTTCAGAATGCTCTGTAACAATACTAAAAAGCAAATAAAAGAAGACAAAAATGCTATATGACAACAACATCCAGAACAATAGTAAACACAACCATACAAAATTCTGGTCAGTCATTAAAGAAGTCTTACCTCCTATCCCTAACCCCACTCCCAGTAACTCGCCACTCAGAACTGCATTCAAATTCTCTCATTGCAAAGATAATATGACATCCCTAACCAAGCATTCCTTGACATTAATTCCAACCCTGTTTAACAGCCACAGATTACCACATCTGCTTTCACTTTCAAACCTATGCCCACATTCTATATAAAACTACTCTAAAACTCAATCCATTCACTATTTCACTTGATCTTAGGAGCAAGTACCTTAGAATAGCAACTAACATAGCCTATTCTGTGTCAATCCAGGAATCCCGCATTCGTTCTATGGGGAAAAAAATGCAAGATTTTCCTGTATGCAAAGAAAGAAATTCCTCCAGCAACATTAATTTTAGACCTATAGCAATCATACTGCCCCTCTTCAAAATAGTTGAAAAATGTATTAAAAAAATAACTAATAAAACAATGAAATGACTCAGTCTTGTAAAACATTCTGAGATGGTTTCATGTCTTTTCAGGATATAAAATTAGTGAGGATAAAACAAAGGCTATAACTGCAAACTATGTACCCACACATGAAATGGTTCAGTAATACCCATATTTAATGGGACACGATAAAATGAAGTCTAGGTGTATGGGTTAAAATGGATTCCATTATGGCAGCTAAAGTTAATGTGGGAAGAGACTAAACAAAAGATATGAAAACTGAGAAACTGGAAGCTCTTGTTTATGGATAATGGATAGAAGATGCAATTAAAATGTTTTTAGTCCCTTTAGTTGTATACTCAGGATAGGCTTATTTTTATCAACCAGAGGAGAAGTTGTGGATAGTAATTTAAAATGGAATTGAAAGATTTTATCTGGGAGGGGAATTGAGCAAAGGATCAAGTGGAATAAGTTTGATCCAATAGAACAAGGTAATTTAAGATGAACTGATTTGAAGGAATATTTCAGAGCTACACAGTTAAGGCTGATATACGTAACACAAGCAGAAAGCGATAAATCAAATGGGAAAGGGATGATGATGAAGCTGGGAAACTTCAAGAAATAAGGAGGGAGTGGGATTTTGGATACAGACCCTTAAGGAGAATAACAAGAGTCATTCATAATATATTCATAAGTGGCAGAAAGTATTCTAAGAAATAAAGCAACACAAGAAAGAAGAAAGGAGAGTCTGCTGATAAGGATGATTGCAGTTAGGGACAGAGAGAGAGAATAAGAGGGAATAGTCAAGAGGGGGCTGGAATTTACTGGAGAAAACTGGCAAAGGAACCAAGGTATTAGGAGCAAATACCTAGAGAGGGAGAGGTAACAGAATGGGAAGAGGCCAAGAAGACTTTGGGTCTGCAAACTAGAAACTGCTATTTCTATCAGGGATTGATAGAGTACAGACAAACTGAAAAGGGATAGTTATCACAGCATATAAAATGTTTGCATTATAACTATAGGAATCAATCAGAGGAGGTTAGAAAAGATTGGGAAACTGATTGGACAAGCAATTCACAAGGAAACAATGGGAGAAACCTATGTATGGCTCCCAAATGTGCAACAAAGTCTGTAAGATTTAGGATTTTTGTTTGGTAGTATTTTCATAGATATTTCATACCCCAAGTGGACTCCAAAGAATTTTTCCTCAGGTAGATGGCAAATGTTGGGGTTGTAATGGGGAAGAAAAAGGTAATTGGAAACGTATGTTTTGGGAGTGTAATGAGTTGACAGACTTAACAATTCCCTACAGAGAACTCTTCCAAAAATATTGGGTGAACAAATAGGTGTAAAGAAGGAAATTATTTATTTTTTTTTTAGCTGGGATACAAGATCTGAATTGCCTAGACTTAGTAAGGCCTTGTCATGTTTTATTTTCATGGCTGCCATAAAAGAAGTTACTGGAAAATGGAAATGAAAGTCTAAACCAAACATGTTTGATGCAGTGAATATTGTAACAGAGATAATAGAACTGGGAGTGGGATCTGTAGAAAAGGGTAAGAGTGAATTATACAGAAAGAAATGGGAATTGTGGGAACAGTACATGCAGAATAATGTTTTGAAGGAAGATTGAGGATTAATGGAAGGCAGGAATTGAACAATATATGTAATGTTGCATTGATAATTGTACAGAAAAATGTATGTGATGTATAATGTTTTTAAATTTGAACATGTTAATATGGTTTGTTTTCTTTTATAGAAATGTATGGTTGCCTGTGTCAGAAGTGATGATTTAATAAAAGGTGTTAAAAAGTTTAGCAGTTGTTTTTGAATACATATCTTATGCAGGTATTACTCATATCCCTCACACAACATGGCCTCTGTCCCTCCTATACGTGTTAATAAAGGTAGAGATTACATCAGACTAGTGTCTTCCTTATTTCTAGACATTTCTACAGCCTTGAATACATTTTGTCCAGCAAACTCCTACTTCAGATGCCCTCACTAGGTCTATCTCAGTCCACCATTCTGTGGTCCAAAAGCTACTTGTCCAGTTGGTATCAGTCAGTAAAATGGCACTCCACCCTCTCTCCATACCTCCCACTCACCACCGGTATACCCCTCTACACATCTGCACTACAGAGCTCCCTAATACAATACACAGATGACTCCACACTCCTATGCATATCAGACAACCTAGCACATCTGCAAACTTTTACACTGGAAGGTTTAACAGCCACTGAAATGTGCCTTTGTAACTCACAACTCAAGCTCAACCCCCCCCCCAAAAAAAATTACTAATTTTTCCCTCTCTCATGAAAAAGCAAAATTAAAAATCCTCTCACTTAACAATAAAACCATTGAAGTCACTTCTTATAACAAATTATTAGAGATGATAATGGATGATAATTTTAAATTTGACCTGCACATACAAAATTGCATAAAAAATCACCAAAAACTAGGGTTGCTTTATAGAGCCAAAACATTCTCACCTATACAACTAAAACTACATTTGCCACTAATTACCTGCTCCCCTCATTACTTTATGGCTCTGTCATCCTTACTAACCTCCTGGCATCGCAAAAAAGCAAAACTTGAACAGTGTTATAATAAAGTGGCTAAATTTGCAGCAAATACCCCTTTCAGAACCCACCATTGTATAGCACTAAAAATTGATTAGAACTAGCCCCTCAATCAACATATACACAGCTTCTTACCACAGATAAAATTATCCAGCATCCTTCTGCTTATCCAGCACCAAATGTCATTCTACACAACTATGTTCCCGCTCTGTCATTGCGATCCATTGACTAAAAACATATCTCTGTCCATAAACATATCAAATCTGCTGGGCATGGTCTGTACCCTTACCATGTGGTTAAGGCCTGGAACTCCTTACCTATATTCATATTCATCAGGTCAGTACCCTCTTTCTGGTCCTTTCAAAGTATTCTGAAAGACTTCCTTTGCACAAACCCCAGTTGCATGCCCAACGTGGTGACAGAGGGTCTTCCTTATTCAGACCATTAACATCCTGGTAGTCTTCCCTGCCCTTTTTTAGGTTCTGTAAGTAGGAAAACCCTGTCAGTGGCCCATGTGACCTAAGGTTGATTAGCAGTTGAGATATTTCATAGAGCAGGCAGGAGAAAATGGGCATGTCCACCCTGGAAAGGTATGTCTGGTGACCCTGGTTGACCATGGCAGCAGCTCTGAAATGAACAACCTCACAGAGGAGGATGGAAATGAGTCTTGAGTGGAGGCCAGGCTTGAGAGGGAACTGGGTGAGCTGTCCAAGCTGATGGTAGCTCTTGTCTGCATATGTGAAGGAGAGTACATGCTTGGGGTTTGGAACATATTTGGTTCATATATCCACATCAGAATCAAGGGGACATAATCATAACATAATGTCCTCAATTTTTGGGGTGCTGGTGAACATTCAGAGTGTCTGCTGGAATGACAGCTCTCTCACTAGAAGATCTGAATGGACCTCCCATTGGGGATCATCCTTCCTCAGTGGAATGAATGTGCCCGAGTCCAGTAGGGTTGGCATGATGGTCAGCATGGCAGAAGGGAAAAAGGGACAGATAAAAGTGAAAAGGATGTTGCTACCTTGCATGTGCACAGGCAGCTGAGATTTTACCCAGAACAAAAAATAAAAGGCAATAGATCAGTTATTCATAGCCTGTGTATAGGGAATGACTTTCTCAAAAATAGATGACTCCAAATAAAATAGCCCACTGTGTCAACTTGTGTTAGTCCTTCTTTTGTGAAATTGTACCCAAGCATGTAGAATCCCAATCCACAAGAGCAACAGCAGCCAACATGACCTTTCTAGGAGGGAGGCAACACCCACCTTCTGTTGAAAGCAGTTGCCTGGTCAGCTGTTCACACTTTTTCCAAGCAGTACAGCTTGGACTTTGCATACTGACCCAGGGCAGAACTTACCACAGAGATCCTGCAGGGGCTATTAAGAGCTCATTTCTTCCCAGGCCCAATGACTCCATTGTCAGTAAACTGTTGGCGTCCCCCCAGACGTTAGCACTATTGCCATAGTGAGCAGCACAGTGAATACAGATCAATGTCTACAGTTAAGTTTTAACACAACTGTGCTGCTTTCACTATGTTCAATTATGCAGTACTATTTTCCATCCTCTGTTTCCTGTGTGTTACCATGTGAGGGAGAAGGTTGTTACCCAATCATTGCTATAATCACCTTCCTAATTGATATAGCCTTCATAGCACTGCCTCGATAGGTTTGATTAGTGCATTGTTCCACTGGTTCAGCTGCCTTCTCTAGGAGCATTTACCATCTGTTTTGTCTTTTGATAGACCAATGGATTACATAGACAAGAAATAACTAAAAATGGTGTGGGGTGACTCCACCCCCCCCCCTTTTTTTTTTTTTTTTTATCACAGGTGCACTTCTATCCAGGTTGGGGGCATCCACTGGCCAACTGGGGAATGGTGAAATGATTTGTAAGTTGGGCCAGGTGTCGTGCTATTTATGGTATAAGTCTCAAATTAGCTTTAATGCAACAATGATCTTGCTCTAAAATATGTACTTGTGTTATGTTTCTACACAGCTGTACTTTCAGCTATATGTACAGTAAGACGTATCACATATCTTGGGAAGAATGGCTGAGAATAATGTCTCAGACTGAGGTTATGATTCTTTTCTTGTCTAAATTGATAATCTTTCATTATTGTGATAGTTTTGCACTGCTTTAGTCCCTCTTTCAGCTGTTCTGTAAGGACCAAGTTCACATAACTGAGCAATCAGAATTGATTTTGTTTATTTTAGTAATTGTGTTAATAAGAGGAGAATAAAATAACTTTTAAATTTCTAGTATTGTAGAATGTTTAAATGATACATGAGGTATTGTGAATGACTTATCTGACATTTGTTTCATCATTGTGAATAACACAGTACTAACAAATCTGTTTTTAGGTTTTAGGAGGACAGACTGCAGTGTGATTTGCAGTCAGCAGCCATCACTTGGGATATCCCATCCTCAAGAAAACCTACTGCAGTCTGATGAGCCTGCGAAGGGCTACACAAAACTTCACCTAAGTCATAACTGGATCAAGAGCTCTGAATGTGACATTGAAACACCCTTATTACATCACTCTAGACAGAACCCACAGCGGTGTGCTCAGCCTGTGAACAGGTACAACAGGGTTCATCCTGTTACTGCCCCAGAGTTTTATTTAGGATGTAACTGCAGCAGCAGCAGCCCTAAGGGTAACAGTGAACCCCCCCTTATACAGCATTGTGGTCAGCATGTGTT
This sequence comes from Protopterus annectens, assembly GCF_019279795.1. Taxonomy (NCBI): domain Eukaryota; kingdom Metazoa; phylum Chordata; order Ceratodontiformes; family Protopteridae; genus Protopterus; species Protopterus annectens. Next base: position 1,726,687,885 of record NC_056744.1, on the reverse strand, counting down.
GGACGCTGACAGACTTCTTCCCCCTGTTGTACCACAGCACCCATCTGGACATAATTGCAACAAGAGGTCTGAATGCTACACATGCCTTAGTAAAAAGGAAAGTGCAGTGATTTATCAAACATGCCACAAAATAGAGAAATATAAATGCACTGAATGCAATCAGCAGTTTATGTGTCAAAGTCATCTGAAGTACCATCAGCCCATTCATACCATGGATTCTCACACATGGGGAAAAACTTATAAATGTCCAAAATGCAGTAAGTGTTTTACACATAAATATCGACTCAGAATCCATCAAAAAGTTCACACAGGTGTGAAGCCATATAAATGTGCTGCTTGTAGTAAGTGCTTTGCAAGGAAAAAGAACCTTATAACCCATCAACAAATTCACACAGGTACAAAAGTGTATAAATGTGCTGAATGTAATAAGTGTTTTGCAAGGAAAAAGAGCCTTGTAATCCATCAACAAATTCACACAAGTATGAAGTCATATAAATGTGCTGAATGTAGCAAGTGTTTTGCAAGGAAAAGGTACCTTGTAGCCCATCAACAAATTCACAGAAGGGATAAACCATATAAATGTGATGAATGTAGTAAGGGTTTTGCATATAAAAAGTCCCTTGACACCCATAAGCTAGTTCACACAGGAGAAAAACTGTATAAATGTGCTGAATGTGGTAAGTGTTTTGCATCGAAAAAGAGCCTTGTAATCCATCAACAAATTCACACAAGTATGAAGCCATATAAATGTGCTGAATGTAGCAAGTGTTTTGCAAGGAAAAAGTACCTTGTAGCCCATCAGCAAATTCACAGAAGGGATAAACCATATAAATGTGATGAATGTAGTAAGGGTTTTGCATATAAAAAGTCCCTTGACACCCATAAGCTAGTTCACACAGGAGAAAAACTGTATAAATGTGCTGAATGTAGTAAGTGTTTTGCATGGAAATACAGCCTTATAAAACATCAGCGAATTCACACAGGGGAAAAAACATACAAATGTGCTGAATGTAGCAAGTGTTTTACCCATAAACCTAACCTTACAACCCATCAAAAAATTCACACAGGGGATAAACCGTATAAATGTGATGAATGTAGTAAGTGTTTTGCATGGAAAAAGAACCTTATAACCCATAAACAAATTCACACAGGTACGAAACCGTATAAATGTGATGAATGTAGTAAGTGTTTTGCAATGAAAAGCTACCTTGTAACCCATCAACAAATTCACACAGGGGATAAACCGTATAAATGTGCTCAATGTAGTAAGGGTTTTGCAAGGAAAAAGAACCTTATAAGCCATAAACAAATTCACACAGGTATGAAACCGTATAAATGTGATGAATGTAGTAAGTGTTTTGCAAGGCAAAAGTACCTTGTATCCCATCAACAAATTCACACAGGGGATAAACCGTATAAATGTGCTGAATGTAGCAAGTGTTTTACCCAGAAACATAACCTTATAACCCATCAAAAAATTCACACAGGGGAGAGACCATATACATGTGATGAATGTAGTAAGTGTTTTGTACAGAAAAAGAACCTTGTAATCCATCAACAAATTCACACACAGGAGAAATTGTATAAATGTGCTGAATGTAGTAAGTGTTTTGCAAGGAAACACAACCTTATAAAACATCAACGAATTCACACAGGGGAAAAACCATATAAATGTGCTGAATGTAGCAAGTGTTTTACCCAGAAAAATAACCTTATAACCCATCAAAAAATTCACACTGGAGAAAAACCATATAAATGTGTTGAATGTAATAAGTGTTTTGCATGGAAACAGAGCCTTGTAGCCCATCAACAAATTCACATAAGGGAGAATGGTGTGGATTGACTACATAAAAGCATTCAATAGTATTCATGGATAAAAGAGTGCTTAAAAATGTATAAGATACACCCCACACTGATCGACTAAATTACAGTGACCATGAAACAGTGGCAGACTACTTTGCAATTAAGCCATGATAAAGGACAAATTGTTATCCCAGGGATAAAAAATTCAAATGGTGGCTATTCCAGGGTGATGCTCTGTCACCATTACTATTCTGCTTTGCCCTTAATCTGTTTACTCAACAGTTCAGGCCATGGCTATACTCTGACTCCTAGAAAATAACAGTGTAAAGACTTCTTACCTTCTATTTGTTGAGGATTTAAAACTGTATAGCTCATCAGATGAGGACCCGAAAATGCAACTGCAAGTTATCAAAACTTTTTCAGATGATGGAAGAATGTCATTTGTTTCTGATAAATGTGCAAAAGCAACATTTAAAGCAGGAAAACTGCAACCCCAGGAAAACATCAGTTTGGAACAAGAATGTGATATGAAAAACTTGAGCAAGAAGGAGTATAAAAATATTTGGGAATTGATGAAGGGTCAACAGTAAAACTTGAACAAATGTGACAAAACGTAGTAAGGAATACTTCAGTAGACTTAAATTAATCCTAAAAACAGCACTGACATCTAGGAACAAAATCCAAGCTATAAACCAATCTTCCTGTGCTAACTTACCATTTTGGAGTCATTGACTGGTCCTGAAATGTGTTGGCTAGATGAGATAGGAAAACAAGAAGGATGCTTCATGCTCACCAAATGATTTATAAAAATCAGTGTGTTCCAAAATTATATATTCCCCATTCCAAAGGAGGGGTGGGCGTCCTTCAAATTGATTTCATGTATAGATCTGCAATCATGTGACTCCACACATCTATTGACCTCACAAGATCCAAATGTAGTGAAAGTTTTGAAACATGAGGAGAATAAATCTAAGATGACTTCTCTGCTTAATTTAGCAGAAGCATATCGATGTCAAGCAGGAGTGGAAATCAAACCAGAAGTGGATAAAAATCAGGCAGCAACTGAATGTGCCAAAAAACAAAAGGAAGAATATAAGGTGAAGGACCAGATGAGAAGGGAAGAAATGTGGAAAAAACACAAATATAGTTGCAAGTATAGAAAACTTCTGGAAGAGGCTCATGTTGATCAAAAACAAATGCAGGAATGGTTAAGGAGAGGCAAATTCAAACCAAGAACTGAAAGGTTAATATTGGCAGCCCAAGATATTGGGCCAATTACATGCTTGTTTACAAAGTCCATTGAACATGTGGGAGAATTGGAAATATTGGGCCAATTACATGCTTGTTTACAAAGTCCATTGAACATGTGGGAGAATTGGAAATATTGGGCCAATTACATGCTTGTTTACAAAGTCCTTTGAACATGTGGGAGAATTGGAAACAGTCACACACCTGGTAGTAACACACTAGTGGCAGAAGGACTGTACACTGAAGGGCATAATAATGTGGTGAGTCTGTTGCACTGGAGATTGTGCAAGCATTATGGTACTGAAGTGGCTGAAAAATACTGAAAACATGAGCCACAAAGCATCATAGAAAATGATGAAGCTTGTATCACATGGGCTCACCCATTACCAACAATTCAAAAATTAGATGCTAGAAAACTGGAGGTAATGGTCCAAGAAAAGAAGAGAAAAGTAGCATTGATCATTGAAATCACCACACACTGTGACTATAGGGTCTTGCATATACAGAGAGACACAAAGTCATAAAATACCAGGACCTGCAGGCAGAAATGAGAGCAATGTGGAAGAAAGATACCCAGATAGTTCCAATAGTAATAGGAGCAACAGGTCTTGTAAAAAAGATTTACAGTCGTATTTAGATATGTTGCCAATCCATGTATCTCCGTACGAGTTGCAGGAGTCACTACTGGGCACATTGTGGGTGCTGCAAAGAGTACTTTTGGCTGACCTCAAAGATTGAAACAATACTAATTTCATGAACTTTAATCATACTTTGACTTAGAAATGAGGTCCATTCCTGTCATGGTATTAGAAACCCAAAAGATGTGGAGAAATTAGAAAAAGGTGAAAAATGAAATGCAGGCAATGTAAAGATAATATCCCTTATGGTATGATGATTATCATAAGAAGAAACCCAAGTAATCAATATGAAAAAAATGCAGGTAAAAAATATTTGAAGAAAAATACAGGCAAAGACATTTGGATATGGGCATCTCCAAAATACGAAAAATCACAAAGGTGGAATGTAATTAAACAAAAAAGGTTTAACAACTCCAAAATTAAATAGGGATTTAAATCCTAGACCACCTGAGAAGTGAAAGGCTTAGTGCTGAATTTCAGTAAGAATGAGTAAGCTTACAAAATAAGACGTTGAGTCCCCACATGAAGGAGCAGGATGACATCTGAAGTTACACCACTGGATGATATTCTGGAACCTTCTGTTGGAAATTCTCACAAAGGTCCAGTAAGACCTACACCACAAGAGAACGAATAGAAAATGGTGAAAGTTCTGATACAGACAATACGGTAACATAATGATCCAATGTGTGATCCCAGGTAAAGGAGTAGAAGTTGTCACAGGATGCAACTGAAGAACACATGGCACAGAGTGGTGTTCAGGAACCTTCTGTATACAATACTGTAACATAATGATCCAATGTGTGACCCCAGGTAAAGGAGCAGAAGTTGTCGCAGGATGCAACTGAAGAACACATGGCACAGACTGGAGTTCAGAATGCATGAAAGTCCAGTTAGAAGTGCCCTGCAAGAGAAAGAGCAGGAACTGGATATCAAAGAGAATGCTGTAAGTCCAGAGAAAATAACCTTAAGGAATAACTGTTTGATTTAATAGAAGTAGACAATCGTTAAGACTGATGAAAGAAGCATAAAACAGAAATTAAATATGACCCAAGTTGTTACCAGATCATTCATCTGGTTACTAGTAAACCAGATGAACAAAATAACTGTGACTATTATGAGAAATTAATGTGATATAGCAGAAGTAAATGGGGTATACTACTGTGTAGCTAAACTAATAGTGTTACAAGAAAAATACAGAGTAACAAAGGAAATGAAAGGGAATAAGTAGAATGTAACTGCAAATAGAGAACACAGTAAATAAAATATTTCACAGTTACTTCCCTTTTCTGTATTAAAATCTTAGTAATGGTAAAAACAACATACAGCATCAGCATTGACCAAGGTTTATCGTAGACTGTTTCCGGTAATGAACTAAGCATGTCAACACAAACAGAAGATTTTAGCCATATACAGATGTGTGTAAAAGAGAACTACAACACAAGCACTTCATTGATACCCTGAAAAAGGTTTTATGGAGAATTTGGAAAGAAAGCAAAAACAATGGGAACACAGTCAAAAAATGAATAAATAGCTACGTTTAGAGAAGGATGTATGAAGGCACTAATGAACATAATAAAGATGCCAAATGGATAGAAGAATTAAAAGAAATATCAAGCCACTCTAATATAAAAACGTGAAATGGGAGTAAGTAACAGCCACAAAAACTGAGACAAAAATTACAAAAATTAATGAAATCTTCAAAATGAACAACCCCAGGGCCATGTCCAGTACCTAACTTCTGGATAAACTTTTGAACATATTTATACAAAGATTTATATGTATGCACATCCTAAACAGATACCAACCTGGTTCATATAAAAAACATTCTCCTCTGTAAGAATGAATCTGCAAGTCCATCCTAAGAACTGTACACCAATAACTTGCCTTCCATCAATGTATACATATTGTTGAATTAATGCACATAGAGAATAGCCAATTAGAATAAAATTTGATTCTGGCAAGGGTCAAAGAGGCTAGAAAAGATAATCGTATGGAACAAACGATCATCTGTTGTTAAATAAAGCAATACACAGGGAATTGTAAAAAGGGAAGAACCTACATATGGCATGGATAGATTACAAAAGCATTTCACAGAATTCAACATTCACGGATTATGAAATAGTTACAGAGGTATAACTAAATCCTACATTGTGCTGCTTGTGAAATAATGGCAAACAACATTGCAGCAGAGTCACTTTAAAAGGCAAATTATTATTGCAAGAATAAAAATGCGAAGGGTTATTCTGGGGTGATTCTTGGTTGCTACTGCTACCTTGTTTTGTCCTAAACCATTAAGCCATTAACTTAATAGAGTAGGCTGCAGTTACAGCTTAAATTCTAAAAAAACATCTTGTAAGGACATCTCATCTACCTTCTGTACATGATTTTAAGATTGTATTCATCAGATCTGATTTGGAAATGCTTTTGCAGTTGGATAAAACTGTTTATTAGATGATTGTTTTTGATTAAATGTGCAAAACAATATTTATTACAGGAATGGTGTAGCGCCAGGAAAATATTAATTAACAAGTTTGAAAGTAATGTGATATAAATTAATTTGAAGAAGAAGGTGTGTGTAAATATTTGGGAATAGATTAAGGGTCAGTTGTAAAACATAAAGTAAATGAGAACAAAGCTTAGTAAAGAACGATTCCAGAAAACTGTAATACTGAAAACTGTCTTTACATCTAGGAAAACTGTAATACTGAAAACTGTCTTTTCATCTAGGAAAACTGTAATACTGAAAACTGCCTTTTCATCTAGGAAAACTGTAATACTGAAAACTGCCTTTTCATCTAGGAAAACTGTAATACTGAAAACTGCCTTTTCATCTAGGAATGAAGTGTAAGCTATAAATCTCTTTGCACTTCCTGTTCTAAGTTACAGCTTTGGTATGACTGACTAGCCCAAAACATCACTGATGAACAAGAAAACTGCTTCATGCTTATATGTAAAAAGAAAAACAAAACACTGCATGCCAATATAATATATCTCTCACTCTAAATGAGATATGGTACTATTCAAATTGACTACATATTGTGGAACTAGATACATGTTTGTGGGGCCTCATCCCATCCAAACAGAAGTTCTATTTATTTATTATTTGTATTTTACATTTGTTGACCGGGCTAGTCTAACTGGATATATGTCCATTTTCAGTAGAGGCCCGGGGAGAAAAGCTCCAAGGAAAAAACATACAATTTAATAGAGAGTAACATCAAAACAGTTTTATACAGCAATAATTATACCATAAAAGCAGTTTTATACAGCAATAAATTTAGCATAACATGTTAGCTAAAGAAATTCTTAAAAGAATATAAAAAATAGAATTAAAAGTTTTTTTTCTTTTTTCAATTATAACCTACTCTTACTAGAAACAGGTTTTATTTTTTATTTTTTTTCAATTATAACCTACTCTTACTAGAAACAGGTCTTAGAAGGGTAGCATACTACATTTACATTTTACATTTGTTGACCGGGTTAGTCTAACTCGATGCATGTCCATTTCCAGTAGAGGCCCGGGGAGAAAAGCTCCACGTATTTGTACAGAGTAAATAGATGCTAAAAGAATAGAAGTTATACAGTGCTGTCAAAAAAAAAAATCAAAAAATTATAAGATAATACAAAAGTTTTAACAAATACTGTAGAATAGTAATCCAGTTCTTTAAGGTACAGAGATAACATTTACTTATATACATAAAATTTGTGTACTATAGGATATGTTGTTAATTTGTAATAGGTAGTAGATGTGTGCACTATAGGATATGTTAATTTGTAATAGGTAGTAAATGAAGGAAGGGTGAGAAGAGTGAGTGGGGGGGGGAATTAGTCAGGGTTAGTACAGGTGCATAGCCAGTGATTATTGAGATATGGTTTGAGTTGTTTTCTAAAAAGAAAAAGAGAGGTCTGAGCTGTGATATCAGAAGGAAGTTGATTCCATAGTTTTCCTACAGAGTTGGAGAATAAGGAGTCACCTGCTGAGTTGCTGGATTTAGTAGTATTAATCAGCAGTTTGTTTGAGGAACGTAGATTTTTGAGATTGTTATAAGGTGTGATGAGGCTAGAGAGTATAGGAGTGTTGCTAGGTTGATACAGGGTCTTATGAGCTATTGTAAGCTGGTGAAATTGAAGCTGGTTAAGGAATTCTAGCCAGTTTAATTGTTTAAGATTAAGGCAGTGATGGGTTCTGAAAGGAGAGCCTGTAGCAAATCTAGCAATATTATTATAGGAAGTTGTTAGTTTCTTGAGGTTGTTTTTTGAGATATTAGTATAAATGGGAGCGGCGTAGAGCAGAGTGGATAAAAGGTGAGTTCTAGCTATAGCAGACCTAAAGTGTGAAGAGATGAAGTCTAAGATGACATCTTTGCTTAGATTAGCAAAAATATTTTTGAAAGGAGTGAGAACAGAAATCATATCAGAAGTAGATGAGAATTAGCTGGCAACATGAGAGTGCTAAAATCACAAAAGAAAAAGTGCAAAGAAAGGAACCTGAAGAAAAGAAAATTGGAAAGCTTACAAATATAATGATAAGTGTAGGGTGCCCCTAGATCAACCATAAGCTGCCCAGGTTTTGATAGCAATGTCTAAGGAGAAGTGAATTTAAACCAAGTGATGAAAGGCTAGTAATGGTGACCCAACATAGTGGGCCCACATACATGTTGGTTTGCAAAGCCTTTAGAAAATGTGAGAAAAACAAATGCAGGTTCTCTGAAACAGAACTAGAAACAGTTGTATATCTTGTTGCTGGTTATGGTACACATATCTCAAATTAAAAAGAGAGTAAAATATGAATACATTGACTGCAGTATATGTTTTTAATAGAGTGATAGTCTGTATACCACCAGAAATAAAACTGGATGTAGTAGTCAAAGAAAAATAAAAGGGCAAAACATTTGAAGCATCTACATCTAGCCTTCACAAAATACCAGGATATGCAAGGAGAAACTACAGCAACAGGAAATAAAAGCACTCTGATAGTTCCTATCATTGTTGTAGCAATAGGACCAAGAAAAGAAGTTTCAAGCCTATTTAAATATGCTAGAGATACAGGTAAAACCACACAAACCACATATTAAGGCAGTTCTGGATATATTGAGAAAAGCAGTCTTGGCAAATATTAAATATTGCAGTGATACTCATTTCATGAACAGTAATTACTCCCTGACTCATGATTGGGGTCAGTTCATGTCACATTATTAGAAATCATAACATTTGGATAAACAAAAAAATGAGTAGCAAACTGAAACTATAGAAGTTTGAAGAAATGTGCCCAGGTAGTTCCAACATACTGTGCAGAATGTTCCTGCGTTTGCCTCGTATATTGTTCCCTTTTCCTTCATAAAATCCTTGTAAACTACCAGAGATTACAGTAAGTTAGTAATGGCAGGCATTAGATATTTATATTTAATACTCTTCAGAAAATGGATGTTAATAAAAAAACTGTTGTTCTATTAATTAGAGTGATATTTAAACATTGTCCCTGATTTGGGGGCTTTGTTCCCATAATATTTCTGCTTTGTTAGAAGTCTTGATTAAAGAAGCTGAGAGGTACAAGTTGCAATAGTAGAATGAGCTAAAGGGTGAATAAAAATAATAATATGACTCACCAATATATGGTAACAATAAATATACCCAGTATATGAACTGTAGAAGGAGGCATTTCATGGTGCTTTCTGTACTCTGAGAAGAGCATGTTTCTCAAACTTCAAAGATTAAAAGTAAATATGCTGAGTGGATCAAAGAAAATAAAGAAATATTTAAAATGTTCTAAAATAATGATGTAAAATATAATGAAGTAACAGGCAGAAAAGTGAGACAATATTAATAAAGGTTGCTAACTGTAAAATCCCAACTATAGATGCAGTATCTGACTTCTGGCTAAAGTCATAAGTATCTTTGCATGATTAATTAGTCCTGAGTTAAAATTATTTATATGCACACCAGCCTGTTCAACAACAGGAAAACTGTACTCCTCCTTAAAAGTGAACCTACATTCTAACATAAGAACTACAGTCCAAAAGCGCTCCACAAGTAAATTACATACTACTACTGATGCACATTGAGTTTATGGTCATGCAGTTGTCACAGCAGGACAGAATAATAACAATAAAATAATCATACAAGATAAAGAATCATATGTTACAAAACCATCATACAGAACTGTAAAAGGTTTGGATCATATTTACTGCATGGATAAACATCAGAAAGCATTACACCTTCACATATCATAGAGTGTTTACAAAGGTATAAATTACACCGTACACTGATAAATTAATGCTAAACCACTTTACAACTGAGTAGTCATGAAAGACAAATTACTATCACTGAGACAAAAATCAATAAATGGATATTCCATCATGATTATAACCACTGTTTTGTCTTGGCATTAATCCATTAAGCATGATGTTCAGAAGGCATCCTTGCTAAATGACATCTCGTCTACATTTTGTGGATCTTATAAAACTGTGTAGCTTGCCATATAAGCAACTAAAATTACAACTGCAAATTGTTAAAACTTTTTTCATATGATAAGAACGACATTTGGTCTTAAATGTGTGAAATTAACTTTTTTAGCAGGAAAATTGAAGCAACAAGAAAATATCAACTTGTGGGAGGAATGTAACAGAACTTTAACATGAGGGAGTTATCAACTTGTGGGAGGAATGTGACAGAACTTTAACATGAGCAAGTTTACAACTATCTGGCACTAGATGAACATTTAGAAATACAGCATAAGGAAATAAGAACAGACTTTAGTAAAGAATATTTTAGAGGACTAAAACTAACTTTGAAAACTGCCTTCACATCTAGGAATAAAATTTAAGGTATAAATCGGCTTGGTATTCCTATTCTTAATTATGGACTAGTCATGATTTACTGTGTGCAAAAAGTGCTGGATCAACTTGACTAGAAAACAGTACTGCTACGTGCTCATCAAATAATGTAGAAACAATGCATATCATGATTATAAATTCCAGGTATGGACATCCTGGAAATTGATTACATGCATAGGTATGCAGTTATGGGACTGTGCACATACATTTGCTGTCATCATATGACAGAAACATACCAGAAGTTGTAAACTATCATGAAAAAACAAGATTGAGCTGATATCTCTGATGTCCTTCCTTGTCACTGTTGCAGTATTTCTTACAAAAGGGATAGGCTGCTGGGATAGTCATACATTCTGCCAGCATGCCAAAACCTTTGGTTCTTTCTGACACAGTATGTCAGATGTATGGTATATGTACAAGGCATAAAGTACATTAAATGATGTAAAGGCACCAAATCCTCAAAACGTCTTTGCTGCCAGTCCGAAGACTGTATATCAATTTGGTATTTAAGTTGTTTGCTATATATCAGCTACCAAACCATTGGGGACTCTTTCTTTTTTTCATCTAGAAAAGGGAATCGTGAATGTGGGAGACAGATTCCCCTGAATGACAGGCATGAAAAGTGACTTTTCTGTTTAGCAGCACACCATGATCACATGCAATGTGATATTTGCCAGGCCTTTGCACCCAGGACCATGTTCAGCCATCTGTCATCTCTGTCTGTGTATTTGAAGAACCAGCCTCTTAAGTTTTTGGCTGAGGGAACTGTCTTCTGAATCCACATGCCCAGATTTTCAGCTGCTTTCTATGAAGACATCAAAAAAAGATATGCTTAGAGACTTCTGCTTGTACCAGACACCTCCATAGGGTTGGATGAAGAGCTTGAGTACCAACTGGTTCCTACACCTGTGCAGTGGTAAACACATTGAAGGCTGACATGGAATTTACAATTTGAGTATCCTGTGCCTGCTGCAAATGAAGAATAGAAGCCATGGCTGAATATTTCTGAAGGACTTGGGGGATTCCCCAGATTCTCATTAGGGAAGACTTGCCTGATTCCCTTATTGAAGTTAGGCAAGGTTCAGGACTCCATAAGTTTGTTATGGCTTTGGATCCTGTAAAGAAAAAGACAAATGCTAAGCATGTAGTTCCTATTGCTGAAGACCCCATAAGGAGTGGCAGGACTTACTCGGGGCCTTTTTAAGATCCTCATAATCATTGATACCTCTTCAAGATTTGTCAGAGCCTTCACCTGTTTTCTCTTCTACTTTCACTCCTTTTAAGAGGCTTAGGGCTTCTCATTCCTCTGATGAATAAGATCCAGATTCAGGGGAAAAGGCCCTGGCTTATTCCTCCCAGATCCATTCCACTCTTGCTCTGAGATCCAATGAAGATGATACTGTGTCTTCTGATTCACCTGTTGAGGAGCTTTCTTTTGGGACACCATTGTTAAAATGATAAAAAAAGAAAACAAATGGACTCAACCACCATGGGAAACTGTTTATTAAAATAAAAAATAAAATAAAGTAAATGCTAAAATACTACAAGTCAGTCCAAAGATTCAGGATAAGCGCTTTCAACCTTCCACCCTTCCTCAATCCATAGAATGCAACAATGCTATTTTGTTATTATCAGTCAACATTCAGTCAATTGTCATCCATAGGGCAGCTACCTCCTTGAATCCAACCTACAATCAAGCAGATGGCATTGCCTCATTTAGCAACCAATCATTTTCATCTCAGGAACCACTGTCCCTTAAGAATTGGTTTCAAAATGATGGTACCATTTAAACCAAGTGGACAATCTGTTCTTGCGTCCGAAATCCAGTTAATTTCTTAAGTTCCAGTCCTGTTGCACGTCACCTCCTCTTAAGCTACCAGTAAGAATTTCTAACACCATAAACAAAAGCATATGGTCAGGATTAGACAATGTGCTGTGAGAGGGCTTTGCATTGGACTTTGTTTCTGATGTAATCCATATGGTGAACAGTATGTTCTTTAAAAGGTCTGTTGGTTTTGCCAATATACTAACAAAACCAGCAGGTACACATAGCAATATAAATCACATTCCTGGTATTGCAATCAACATATTTATTAAACCATTATCTTTTGTGAGTATTGAGGTGCATGAATTCATTAGTGGTATTGATGCTATTACAAGCCTACCATCTTCCACATTAAAAGTGCTCCTGAGATGAAAATGATTGGTTGCTAAATTATGCAGTGTCATCTGCTTGATCATAGGTTGGATTCAAGGAGACAGCAATGGATGAGAGTTGAATAGTATGTTGACTTATAAGGAAATTACATTGTTGCATGCTATGGATCTGAGGAAGGCCAGAAGGTTGAAAGCACTTATCCTGAATCTTTGGACTGATTTTTAGTCTTTTATTATTTACTTTATTTTCTTTATTTTGGATGTGTTGGATGCTAATGATTATCAGAGAAGAATGTATAACATGTTGGCTGATAACTTGAACATATATGAAGATACCCTAATGGGAACTAAATAGAAAGGTTAAAAATGTTCATGATATTTTATATGACCTGCTCATGACGAGAACTGTTACACAGGGGATGTATGATTACCTTAGGGTTGAGCAGCCACAGATACCAGTGATAAATGGACTCCCTAAGATACACAACAGTTCCAAAGACCCACCCCTTTGACCTACTGTTTCAGGGTGGGGTTGGGTTACTGAACTTGCCTTTATCTATGTCAAGCACTATTTGAAGAGATATTTACTGAAAGCTAGTACAGTTCTACAAGATACTTCCCATTTTTTGGAGACATTATACCGGAAATTGAAAATGATTGATTCACTAACTTATAGACCTGGATTTATGATGGTCACTATGAATGTCCACAGTCTCTTTACTGTTATTCCCAATGAATATGGGATATCTGCAGTTAGAGACTTCATACGTACACAAACTGAAGAAGCAACATCTGCTCTACTTGTTTGTACTTTGCTGAAACTCATTCTTGACTATAATGTTTTCTTATATGAGGATGATTACTACTGGCAGAAGTGGGGGTTGCCATGGGCACCTCATGTGCCAATAGTTATTCTAACATTGTCTTGGCTCAGTGGAAAATGAGGTATATATTCAGTGAGATCAGTCCATGGGTGAATAACATTGTATACTATAGTTGTTTTGTGGACAACATATTCCTTATATGGAGAGGAGATGATGAGACCAGCCTTCTCCATTTTGTAATGTATTTGGAGACAACTACCATCTTCTTGAAGTTTCATGTTCATAGGTCAAGAACAGAAATCGATTTCCTTGATGTCAGAATCACCAGAGATGAAACAGAGTGTTTTAATATGGCAGTTTATTGCAAGGATTGTTGGAAAAATCACATCTTGCATAGGATGAGTATGCACCTAGGACATATCTTTCCACAAATAGTTGAAAGGACAATGCCTTTGTACAGATACAGGAACTTATGAACATGAGAAACAAACCCTTTTACGTAATTTTCAAGAATGAGGATATAGAAGTAAGGACACTCAGCTACATACTATGGAGACTTTAGGGCTAAGGAATACAAAAGGACGCCCCTTCTTTTCTGATAAGATGGACAATATTAGGGATAACCAAGACTGTGAAGAAGTAGAGCATCATATCAGATGTTCACTTACCTACAGTTCTAATGTCACACAAATATGTGACATAATCAAGAATAATCTGTCTGTTCTAACTGTAAATGACAACTTGAAACATATAGTAGGTGAGACATCTCATTTTTGTTTAAAAAAACACATGAATCTTAAGACACTGCTCTGTTACAGGAGTATGAAGAGATCTTCGAGTTTTCAGCCTTTAAAGAAAGGCACTTTTTCACGTGGAAGATGTAAACCTTGTAATAGTATTAATACCGCTAATGAATTCACACACCCCAATACTCACAAAAGATACTAGCTTAATAAATATGCTGATTGCAATAAAAGGAATGTGGTTTACATTACAACATATACCTGCTGTTCTTGTTATTATATTGGCAAAACCAACAGACCTTTTAAAGAACATATTCTTTACCATATCAACAACATCAGAAACTAAGTCCAAAGCAATGCCTTCTCACAGGACATAATGTTTAATCCTGACCATACACTTTTGTTTATGGTGTTAGAAATTGTAACTGATAGCTTAAGAGGAGGTGACTTGCAACAGGACTGAAATTGAAGAAATTAAATGGATAATAGACTTAAGAGTAGATCGCCACCTGGTTTAAATGGTACTAACCAATTCTTAAGGGACAGCAGCTCCTGAGATGAAAATAATTGTTTGATAAATTAGGCAGTGTCATCTGCTTGATCATAAGTTGGATTCAAGGAGGAGGGTGCCCTATGGATGAGAATTGATTTAATGTTGATAATAAGGAAATGATATGGTTGTGTTCTGTTGATCTGAGGAAGGCAGGAAGGTTGAAAGTACGTTTCCTGAATTTTTGGACCGACTTTTATTCTTTTAGTATTTACTTTAACAATTTTATTTTTTTTTTAATAAATAGTTTTCCATGGTGATCAAGATGGTTATTTTTTCTTTTTATGATTATTTTACTGGCTTAAGACCTTTAGTGACTAACACAGAGTGTTTTAATATGTCAGTTTATCGCAAGGATTGTTGGAGAATTCACCTCTTGCATAGGATTAGAATGTATCTTGGACATATCTTTCCACAAATAGTAAAGGGTCAATTTCTTTGTGCGTCAAGACTTTGTACAGATACAAGAATTTATGAACATGAGAAACAAACCCTTTTAAGTAATTTTGAAGAATGAGGATATAGAAGTAAGGACACACATCTACATACTGTGGAGACTCGAGAGCTAAGGAATATTTAAGGATGCCCCCTTCTTTTCTGATAAGATGGACAATATTGGGGATAACCAAGACTGTGAAGAAGTAGAGTATCCTGTCAGATGTTGACTTGCCTATAGTTCTGATGTCTCCCAAATATTTAACTTCATCAAGAAAAATTGGTCTATTCTAACTGTAGATGAGAACTTGAAATGTATAGTAGGTGAGACATCTCATTTTTGCTTCAAAAATCACATGAATCTTAAGACACTGCTCTGTTACAAGAATGTGAAGCGATCTTTGAGTTTTCAGCCTTTAAGGAAAGGCACGTTTTCATATGGAAGATGTAAGGCTTGTAATAGCATCAATGCCACTAATGAATTCACACAGCCAAATACTCACAAAATATACTGGCGTAATAAATATGACAACTGCAATACCAGGAATGTGGTTTACAATACTACATGTACCTGCTGTTCTTATTATATTTGACAAAACCAATAGACCATTTAAAGAACATATTCTTCTTCATTTGAATGACATCAGAAACAAAAGTCCAAAGCAATGCCCTCTCACAGCACATTATGTCTAATCCTGACCATATGCTTTTGAGTATGGTGTTAGAAATTGTTGCTAATAGCTTAAGAGGAGGTGACATGTACAATATGACTGGAATTTAAGAAATTAAATGGATTGCATACTTAAAAGCAGATCACTCACCTGGTTTAAATGGTAATATCCCTTTTAAACCAATTCTTAAGGGACAACAGCTCTTGAGATGAAAATGATTGCTTGCTAAATTAGGCAGTGTTGTCTGCTTGATCATAGGTTGGAGTAAAGGAGGCAGCTGCCCTATGGATGAGAACTGATTGAATGTTGACTATGATAATAACAAAATGGCATTGTTGCATTCTATGGATCTTTGGAAGGCTGGAAGGTTGAAAGAACATATCCTGAATCTTTGGACTGACTTTTAGTTTTTTAATATTTATTTTATCGATTTTATTTTTTATTTTAATAGATTTCCATGGAGGTCGAGATGGTTGTTATTTCTTTTTATGATTATTTTAGCAGCTTAAGACCTTTAGTGACTAACAGGGATTGTTGTTTTATTAATACTATTGTTGAATTGATGGGGCATTTTCAGTGGGTGAGCTTCCAAATGTCTGAGGCCCAGAAGAGAGGGATTGTGATCTTTTATAGGTTCATAGGTTGGTACTAGGCTATCAGCCCTAGGGCCTATACAAGCCTAGCCATAACAATTCCATGGATATTTCTTCCCACAATGTTTACTTCCCTGGATCCCTGTCTAGCAGGGTGACTGATGTGATCTTCGGGGTGAATTTCCTATCTTCCATCCAATTATCAAGGTTCCTTTTAAAAAGGGCCAAGGAGGCACTCTGCTTGATATGTATGGGCAGTCTGTTCCAGAGTATGGGGAGTCTCTGGGTCAGGAACCTATCCCTCCAGCATGTTTTGTTCATTCTGATGACAAGGTTTAGATCCCTGATGGAGTCTTCTAGATCTTCTTCAATACGTCCTGTTTTGAAAGCCCTTCTGTGCTTCACAGGCCTCAGTGTCTCAGCCCCTTGGTCCTAAAAATTCCAGACAGGTTGTACAGAGTTCCTTTGGCTCAGAAATTCTTGTAAACTAATCCTTTTTCCGTCCCTGCAGTACTTTCTCTTTCTGCTGACAAACCTTCTTAGCTGAATCCTCCCCTAAGACATTACCTTCTGATTAGGATATTAAAGCTATGGACAGGTATGGTAAGAAGATGCATACCTCTGCTGCTGTGACCTTCAGGGCCACTAATTATTAGTATACCATATGATCAGGTATATTCTAACTCATGTATTTAAGCCTGAGAGTTTTCTGGCTGACATGCCTGACTCATATGCCAAGGCCTCTGCCATTTCCTTACTAGGTTCTTCTTCACAGGTAGCTCACCTTCCCATCAAATGGAGCTATGATGCTTGTTGATGATGATGGCACTTCTGAGGTGGCTGCATTAGAATCAGTTATCAAAAGATATAGATCTCTTATCTGAAGACATTCCCAAAAGTTTCTTCTTTCAAAATGTTCACTCTCCACTTTCTGTTTCCTCTGCTGCTTCCTGAGGCACGCCAGGTATTTCTGGACCTGAATGATGCTCATCTCCATATTCCTATTCCTCCTGTCTTCAGGAAGTATTTATGGTTCTCTGTTTTTGCCATACATAATCAGTTTTCTGCTTTGCCTTTTCTTCTTTCTACAGCACCAAGGGATTTTACAGAGTATTTTTGCCCCAGTCAAATCATTCTGCAAATTCTATGGCATTCAGAGTTTTCCCTGATTGGATGACTTTCTTATTTAATCCCCCTCTCATTAGCTTCTTCTACAGGATCTTGAATTTGCTATGCTACTTTTTCACAGTGTGGATTTTACTCAATGTCAAAAATCTGTGCTGAACCTTTCACAGGACCTAGTAGTACTGGGATGCAGAATTCAGACCATTGTCAATTATGGCATTTCTTCCTCTTTCTCAAAGTCCTCTCCTTGACAGCATTCTTCAACTCACTTCTTCCTTTACAGGTGGTGTCTGCAGATAGTTTCTATGAGCCTTGGTATTTATAGATTCCACTATTCCAATGGATCCTTTGTCCAGACTCCACATGTGGAAGTTTCTGTGGTATCTCAATTGAAAAGTTATATAGTGCTGCTTACTGTGATGGATTTGAAGTCTTCTTAAGACACTCAGTCGTGCTGGTTGGATTCTGCTGAAATCAAAGTCTGGTTATATTTGCATTCACAGTATGTTGCATACAGAAACTTGCAGAATGTACACTGATGAGAGAATATACTTTGCAGCATTAACTTAGAGCAGTAACAAATAACTTTTTATAATAAACCAGATGGACTAACATTGCAGCTTAAAGTACTGCTCCACTTTACTTCTCATATAGTACAGATAATGTGAGAGATATAACATTTACCTCGGAACAAATGTGTCCCTACCAATACCCCTAACATAACTGTATTAATACAGATCTTTATATACAATTTTAGTCATGCACATAGATATACATTTCCTCTTGGTATTCTATTTTGGAGAATTGCTCATCCTGTAGAAACAATACTGATTGTTGCTGATGCAAATGCTAACTTAATAATATTACTTTTAATCTTCCTTGTTTAACAATGTTCTGTCACATTTTTGCTAAATTTATAAGAAGCCAGCTTTTCTGACAGTGTGAACATCCTGTATTCTATTTGGATCTTTGTATAAGAACATCTGTTCTTGTGCAAGTGCAGAAAAGCATGTTTTTTTTTTAAGGAAACACATTGTAACAGTGTGATATGATAGAAACATGTCATGTTGTCCATTCTTAAAAAAAGCAGATTTTACATTTTTGCTCTCACTGACAATGAAATGCATACATCCTGTTTTTAAGTCTGTAAGGAAAGATGTCCATTCAGCAGATTTCTTATTTTCCAAGTCACAGTCATTTAGTATGGATGCTGATCACATATTACTAAACTCTGTTTCTGCATTTAAGCAAGCTTTATTTTATGCCTTATTTATGTTACATATTTGTAACAGAATTACTCTCAACCTTAAAACCCTGTTGAACATAATCTTACAATTCCCACTTTTTATTTTAATGTACTCAAAACACTTTATACTGATATGTATTTTTGATCACATTATATAGAAAACACATTAAGAAACAAAACCTTTAGTTTTCTTTTGATACAAGTCAAAATGCAATTTTACACAGTTAATACAATAATATAAATGTATTACTACCAAAACTGAATGTATTTAACAACTTTTTCTTTTGCAGACCATTCTGTGAAAATATTTCATCAATTATGGGCTGTGTCTGCTTTAATTTTATTTTTTAATTTGATTGATTTATTCTTTAGCAATTACACAATTTAATTTATGACTTAGAACTGTTCCATTATACAGCTCCCCGCCATTAATATTCAAAAACGTGAATGCTGATTGATCAGCATGCACGTTGTAAATCAGAGTTATAGTAATGGAAAAAGGTCCGGTCACCCGGACTTTTTCCATTACTATAACTCTTTTTTTCTCACTGTTTCGCACAAGTTTAACATAGTGAGACAGCTTTAAAAAAAGCAACGGAGATTCTCCTTTGCTTTTTTTAAAGCTGTCTCCCTATGTTAAACCCATTTAACATAGCGAAAACAGTTTGTAAAAAGCAAGAGAGATCTTGCTTTCTCCGTTGCTTTTGCCCACAGTTCTTATGTACTGCGTAGGCATATGCATGCGCAGTACATTAGAACTGCCGCAGAATACCAGACAGCTGCGGAAGGGCAGCAAGGAGGCATTATACAATGCTATTATTTAAGAATAGTATTTTTTTTCTTAAATAATGTCATTGTATAATAGCAATAACCCACTTCTGGGTGTGGGCAATGCTGGATTTACCCACAGTTGGCTTTGTTTGGCCACTCAGGCTTTGCCCTCGTGACCAAACCACCTCAACTGAGGGTAAATCCAGCATTACCCACACCCAGGTGTGGGTTATTGCTATATTAACTCCTTGCAACTGTTGAATTAACTATAAGAGACAAGAGCTATGTGCTACTGCAAGCTTTTATACACTGCTGAAAATATACAGTTTCAATTTAATTTTAACCATCACATTGTGGTCATGTCTCTTAACTGCCCATTAACATCTTGGTTAACAGTGAAGTGAACATAAAGTACTGAACTGGGCTTAGATATTTGAATGTAATTATTTCATTATATTTAATACTTGAGGATTTAAAAAAACATGATTTATACACTAAAGAATGCTATGTACATATTAGTCCATTAGCTGTTAGAGTACAATATTTTAATATAATTTTCATCTAACTGGGGTAAAAACAAGTGATATTATAACTTGACAAATTACTTTTGAACTTATTACAATGTATCCTGTACAGTATGTATTTACACAGACTGTTTGCTATGTATGCATTTCAATCTAGTAAGTACCCTGGACCCATTTTTTTAAACATGTTTTTTTTGCACTTATTCATTACTAGACATTAATTTCATTTGTACTGAATTCTTTTGTATTTGTACATACAAAGACTATTATTTGCACTGAAATCTTTTGCATTTGTACATACAAAGACCGGAAAGTACATTTAGTCTAATCTTACAAATTTAATAACATTAATATTAAGCAAAATCTTGGAAAATGTTTGTCTCTTTAGAAATATCTAGTGGAATTGGTACCAAATGCATATGTCCTGTTATTTTAAACTACATACTCAGTAATTAGAAACATTCATGCTTTTTTATACCAACATTGTTTTGCCAAAAACATATTAAAATAGTGAATAGTGACCAGTCTTGTTCAATTTTTTACATATCTTTACTCTCTCTTGTATAGCTGTAATAAAGCAATTTTAAGCCAGCTCTTGTTTTGTAAACCATCTCTTGTATAACTTTACAGTATAACAGGTTGTAAATACAATTTAATACTAAACAATACAATAATAACCATTATGATAGCTATTAACAACTTGTAAAATATCTTATCCAGTCAGGTTTAATCCAGTTTACCAGTATTTCTAATAAACTATTACCTGTTTTCCCTCCCCCCAAAAGAGTATTGTCAAGAAGGAATGAGATATTTCTTCCTGTAGCTTTATTTTAGACCCTTGTGCAGTACTGCCTATACAGTCAGTGTAAAACTGAGAGAGTGACCCACCCCCTGTGGTTTACTACAGTATTGTTTATTTGCTTTAGAATGTACACCAGCCCAATACTTTGGCCACACATCTGCTCCACTAGGCTACCAAACTATAGACCCCTATCTGATTTGATCATTTTTATAAAGCTTTTGCTGTTTATTACCATCAGTAGGTATTTACACCCTACTGCACAATTGATTTGAACTGTATGTGTACTATAGCCCAGTTGCTGGCTGTACTTGATGCAACTGAGTTTTTTTTTTTCTTTTAACATTTACTTGCAAACAGATTATCAGTGACATCTATGCACAATTGTGACATTTTATTACAATTACCAAATAGTGTTGCATGTAAACATTTTAACAATTATGTTTTAATAACAATAATGCTTCAAGCTACTTGTCTGGCAATCAGTCTTGTTTATCTTATCTTTCCAACATTTCCTGTAACTATTCATCTAGTCTAGGAAGGTCTGAGCTCACATCCCAGACTCTGTAAACCATAGTTAACTTTTTTGGGCATTTTTCCTTTAATCATCTGTTAGTAAAATGCAGGTATAAAACACTTAGTATTATATTTGTGATTTGCATAACTATGCATTTATATTACATAAATATACATTATTTTACAATTAGCTTACATGGAGTTCACTATTTTTTTATTTAACTGTTCTGTCATTCATTTTACAAAGACTGTTTGAGTAATACCATCTGTGATTTTATTTATTTTTAAATTCAGAACT
Source organism: Protopterus annectens (assembly GCF_019279795.1). Taxonomy (NCBI): domain Eukaryota; kingdom Metazoa; phylum Chordata; order Ceratodontiformes; family Protopteridae; genus Protopterus; species Protopterus annectens. Next base: position 1,726,666,111 of record NC_056744.1, on the reverse strand, counting down.
TTAACTGTTTGGTGTGGTGTTAAAAAACAAAATAGATATTAGCTTAACTAACACATGTTTATATTTACATTATTTATATTTCAGATAGAAAGAAAATACATGCATGTCAGTCTTATGACTTTAAATCTTTACTCTTATTAACTATTTTTATTTAATTTTATGCACTAGAACTGTTTAATGTAACTATTTTTATTTAATTTTTATATACACTAGAACAGTTTTGTTTACCTTTTAACTATGGTAAGAATGGCAGTCATATGCTCTACTTTACTGTAGTACTGATAAATGTCTTGCTTTAACTGAATGGAAGTTTTAAACATTTGAGAATGATCTGTCCAGACATTAGATTTTACCATCCTGGCATGTATGCTTAACCATTTTCAAAACACAAACATATTATAAAATATATCTCTTTTGTACAGATCAGCTGTAGTTTCCTGCGCCTTCCCAGTGTTCTCTTAAGCTCAGCTAATTTATTTTCTTTATTTTGTAACTGCTGTTCAAAACTTTCCTGTAATATTGCATGGTCTTTCTGAAATTCTTTAGTAACCTGTTCTGCTGAATCTGAAACTCCTATGCACTGTTGAAAAGATGTATGTATAACTTGTCTAAACTTCTTGAACTCATTGTGTCTGTCTTTTAGAAGTTTATTACATTCTTTTGTAACAACATGTACTAGAGGTCCTGTCAGTAACTGATTTGACTCACATGTGGTGATAGGACATGACTGTTCAACATCTGAATATAATGGGAACACTTTACCCTTAGTTAATTCTGTATCATGAACAGATCTGTCTTCACAGGCTACTTTTTTAGCAATATGATGCAATACTTTTTATGACATAATACACAAAATGCAGTTTTTGTTGAATCGCACAATAAACATTTGTCATACCCCACATGGTTTTCTTTGAGATACCAATCAAATATTGTAATGCATTTGCATAATGCCTTACTCTCAACTTGCCCTGATAAGGTGTTTCATTTACTAATGTGCTGTGTATACCAACATTGCAATTTACTAAAGCTTGGTTTGCTCCTGCATGAATTATGTCTTATAGTATCCATACTATCTAATAACATCCAAACTGTCTAATAATATGCAAACTGTCTAATAGCATCCATACTAAAAATGTGACAGAAAAAAGTCTTGCCAATTAACAAGAAAACAGATGATCAGGCTGTTGTTGCTGATGGTTGGAAATTTTTCAGTCACTTGAGAAGCTGGTGAAGCACAACAGGCAGTGGACTTATGTACAAAGTAGATATCCACCTTTTCTTGGAGAATTTATTTCACTGTGACTTTTCTGAGCTAGTCTGATTGGATTCAGACGTCTGAAAAAAACTTTACTGCTGCAAGCTGCATAAACTGGAATACTTCTGTTTAGAAATTACACATACGTACAAATGTTAGTTACTGCAATTTGACTGAAGTGACCCTCTGCAGGGCTTACCACTCCTTCTGTGTTCGAATGCAGGCTAGCTTGCCATTGAAAAATTATATGGCGCTGCTTACTCTGATGAATTTGTAATCTTCTTAAGACACTCAGTCTTGCTGGTTGGATTCTGCTGAAATCAAAGTCTGGTTATATTTGCATTCACAGTCTGTTGCATACAGCAACTTGCAGAATATACACTGACGAGAGAATATACTTTGCAGCATTAACTTAGAGCAGTAACAAATAACTTTTTATAATAAACCAGATGGACTAACATTGCAGCTTAAAGTACTGTTCCACTTCTCATATAGTACAGATGATGTGAGAAATATAATATTTACCTCGGGACAAATGTGTCCCTACCAATACCGCTAACATAACTGGATTAATACAGATCTTTATATACAATTTTAGTCATGCACATAGACATACATTTCCTCTTGGTATTCTATTTTGGAGAATTGCTCATCCTGTAGATACAATACTGATTGTTGCAGATGCTGACGCAAATGCTGACTTAATATTATTTGTAAGCTTCCTTGTTTAACAATGTTCTGTCACATTTTTGCTGAATTTATAAGAAGCCAGCTTTTCTGACAGTGTGAACATCCTGTATTCTATTTGGATCTTTGTATAAGAACATCTGTTCTTGTGCAAGTGCAGAAAAGCATGTTTTTTTAAGGAAACACATTGTAACAGTGTTATATGATAGAAACACGTCATGGTGTCCATTCTTTAAAAAAGCAGATTTTACATTTTTGCTCTCACTGACGATGAAATGCATACATCCTGTTTTTAAGTCTGTAAGGAAAGATGTCCATTCAACAGATTTCTTAATTTCCAAGTCACAGTCATTTAGTATGGATGCTGATCACATATTACTAAACTCTGTTTCTGCATTCAAGCAAGCTTTATTTTATACCTTATTTATATTACATATTTGTAGCAGAATTACTTTCAACCTTAAAACCCTGTTGAATATAATCTTACAAAGACAATTTGGCTGCAGCATGGTCATTCCCTGGACTTCCCCATTACTCTCTTCTCTAAATCCAGGCCTTCCTTTACAGGTTCTCTCCCTTACTCAGGACCTCTTCACAGATGCTTCAGACCTATTTTTTGGGGGGGTTTCCAATGATATCAGGGTATAGAAGGCCTGCTCTCCTCACTAAGTACAAAACCATATCAACATCAAGGAAATGAATGTTCTTATCTTATTTCTTCAGGCTCTGCATTTCCTTTGTTTTCCAGGTCCCCTCACTATTTCACTGACCACTGTAGGTGGTTTATTTTTTCCTCAGAGCACAATATGGTGGCAGACATTCTGAGCAGGTCCAGGTCAGATCCTCATGTGTGGATGTTTCACACAGAGGTTTTTATGCACATTGTCCATAAGTGAGGGTAGTCCTCAAGTGGAATTTTTTGCCTCCCCTCTGAACAGACAACTTCCCAAGTTATGTTCCAGAGTAGTAAGTCCTCTGTCTTAGTAAATGAACACCATATCATTCTCTTGGAAAGGGATGTTCTTGTATGCTTATCTCTCCTCTTCCTCTGTTGCCAAGGGTCTATATCGTATTGTCGCAAGCTGACAATATTGAATCTGATATTGTCAGTACGACAATATCGAAAGTGAAGAACATTGGCCAAGTAAACAGAAATCTACATATGGGGAGATTTCTGTTTACCTCAACGTAGTGTGGTCTCAAAGTTGATATATTTAAGTAGCGGGGGTGTGAGGGGTGCAGGGGGCTTGCCCCCCTGCCTACGCCCTTTAGTTTTTTTTTTTTTTTTTTTTTTTTATACTCATTCAATATTTTACTGGATTGATCAATTGTGTTCGACATTTATTGCTTCAATGCAGTAAAATTTTGATGAGGGAATATAAATGCATTGCCAAGAGTTCTACAGTGCTCTTGTGGGGCAGACCCAAAATTTTGTTGGTGACACCCTTTTGGCCCAGACAGCATCCCCCCCTTTCTCTCACCTGGCCAGAGGCATCCATCACAAGCTATCTCGCTCAGAGTGGATCTCCTCACACAGGACAAGAGCTGTCATTTACACTCATCTTCTCTGAGTGATAAGAGTTTTGATTCCTTTTCAGCACCTTGTTTTGGAGAATGTACTTTCTGTTTTGCAGATGGCCAGAAAATCCACTGCTAGAAAATCTTGTGTTGCAGAGTGGAAGCGATTTTCTGTTTGGTGTCCCAAAAATAAACTGGGCCTTCTTTTAGTTGATATTCAGGACTGCTGAATGGAAGGATGATAGGACAGCGCAGTGGTTTGCATTGTCGCCTCACAGAAAGAGGTTTTCCGGTTTGATAATAAGCTGGGGTTTCTTCTGCACAGAGTCTGCATCTCTTTCCTGCATTCATGTGGGCATCCTCTGGGTGCTCCAGTTTCCTCCCATGTTGCAAAGACATACATCTGGAGCATTTCTCCCTGGGCGTCCGCTGAAAATTGTTTCGTTCCAAGTCGTACTATCCCAATAAACAAATGTTAATAAAGTAAATATCCCTATTCTGCTTTCACTGTCTTCCTTCATAGAGCAGAGCCTGTGGTCACTGCTTATGATCTTGATGTTGCAGGACCTCTGCCACAAGGCCCTACACCTACAAGCTTATTGGGAATTTTGTCATTCTTTATTGTAAGCACACTTATCATGAAGAAACTTGCTGCATATTAACCTTAGTCTGATAAGTACATGCCTGCTCTGTGATTCAGAAGTCCCTGTGTAATAGTAAGTGCACTCCAAGGACCTCTTACTAAGCTGGCCACCATCCCCTTTTGCTTGACCAGTAGACTATACTGTATATGCCAGTTATTTAGTATTAGGAAATGACAATCTGTTTTTTAACATTTCTTTGTTAATTGCTTTGTTGTGGTTATCAACTGATTGCTCTCCCTTATAAATTGACCTGAGGGTGGGAGTGTCTCTGCAGTAGAATTGATTGGTAAATATCCCCTCAGTGTTATCTTGTCTTACACTGTGTCAGTATCTTCCTTCGCAGAACAGGTATGTGTCATATGTTTTTACATTTCTATTTGTTCAAAGACTGCATAAAACAATGAAAAGACTTTGGTAGTATGTTAATACCTGTAACACTGTCATTCAGATTAGATAAGCTAAGTTTGTATGTTGTGTGTGTTTCCCTTAAACACATATGTGTGTAATGTGAGTCGCTGGTATTCTGGTATTCATATATATATATATATATATATATAGAGAGAGAGAGAGAGATATTACACTGTTGTGATGTACTGGTGAATCCCATGAATATTTTTTTAAATTATGGTGTATATTGTGATTATAAGAGTAGTACCATGTTCTGATACTTTGCTCGATACTCTGCATTACTGTGGTTCTCTATCAGCATATTTCCTGCTAAAACTGCTCTGAGCTTACATTCATACAGTCTTGCCATCACATTACCCTTATATTTTTCCTGTATTCTCTTCTGCTCTGACTTACTGTGGTCCTTCATCCATCTCTGTTTTGTATAATAAGTACTAACTGTATTACCTCAATATAATTTAACAGCTTAGTAGATTTTTTCTTTCTTTTCCAAGTCTGTGGTCACTACATCTGACCTTGATATTGCAGGAGTTCTGCCATAATGCCCAACACATACAATCTTATTGAGAATTTTCTCATTCTTTAATGTAAACATACGTACAAAGAACCTTGCTGTGTAGTAAGCTTAGTCAGTTACATACATGCCTGCTCTGTGATTTAAAAGCATGGAAAGAATGGCAAAAATATCAAACACCTAAATGTTTTGAAAACTTCTGAATGCTTCACAATCGGACTAAAAAGCAAATAAATGAAAACAAAAACTATAGTATAATAACTTGCAAAATAATACTAAACACAACCCTAAAAAAATGTGGACATCCATTAAAGAACTCTTACATTCCAGCCAAAAATTCAGTCTAAACCCCTGTCCAGATAATTCACCACTCAAAACTGCAATACAGTTCATCTCTTACTTTATAGATAGTATAGCATATCTAACTAAGGATACCTCTGCATCCAATCCCTTCCCAACAGCCACATATTACCACGTCCACTTTCACCTTCAAACCTGTATCCACATCCTATATAAAACTACTGTTAAACAAACTTAAACTGTGCTCTTCTTCAGCTGATGACCTTCCAAGTGAGTACCTAAAATAGCAGCCAACAGCATTGCCTATCCTGCCTCAATCCTTATAAATGATTATATCCAGGAATCTCATGTTCTCTCTCTCTCTGGAAAAAGTAACATTATCCCTCTGTTCAAAGGAGGAAATTCAACAGACGTTAATGTTAAACCTACAACAGTCTTAGTTCCCCTCACAAAAATTTTTGAAAAATGTCTTCAAAAACAATTGCTAGACTATATCCTGCAGGAAGAACTCCTATCCTGTACACAGCATGGCTTTCATCCTTCCCATAGTACTAGCACTGCCCTTCTAACCTAGTTGGCACTTGTGTGTCACATATGTCCTAGGTTCAAGGTTTAAGGTACAGAAGTCTGACGTATGATGCCTGGAAGGAAAAAAGGCTTTTGTAGGATGGCCAGCTGTATGGCTATTGGCAGGATATGCCTTTTGTAAGGAGTACTGCAACAGTGATGAAAGTAAGACCTCTACTATACAACTGTACTTTCAGACTAGCAGAAGCATTTTGGAAATTAACCAGAAGTGGGGGAAAAAAAAAAAAAAAAAAAAACAGATAGTAACGGGAAATACAAAAAGCAGAAGAAAGAATATGAAGATCATGACCAGAAGAAAAAAAAAAGGAATGCTCAGAAGTATAGTGGAAAGACCTCCTGAAACATCCACATGTTGACTAAGACTGGATAAAGAATAGGTAAGTAAAAGTGAATATAAACCAAAAGATGAAACTGTAAAGACTGCTCTAGACAGTGCGCTATGTATGTGCTGGTTTATTTAGCCTGTAGAAGGAATGTAAGATAGAGACAAATATAGGTTCTACAGTACAGAACTGGAATTGGATTTACATTTTATTACTGATTGTGATATACTCATGGCTGAGGGTTTGTACACTGAAAGGTGCAATAATGTTACAAAAGTAGTACATTGGCAGTTGTGGAAACAGTACACATCTAGGGAGCTGAGAAGCAATGGAAGTGTGTGCCACAAAGAATCACTGAAAGTGAAGTGCTGATTACATGTGATAATCCACTACCATTAGTTACGAAAGAAGAAGCAGGAAAAAGCATAACAATATTCAGTGCAATAACAGCACTTGGTTATAGTGTCCTGCAAAGTGAAAGAGACGAAATACCAAGGAAATGATATCAGCACCTGGAGCAATGTGGATATCAGCACCTGGAGCAGTGTGGAAAACTCTGCTTGCACTTAGCAATGGTTGCAATGTTCACACAGTGCAGCTGGTTTGCTCACTCCTAAGCAATGCAGTGCTTTGTTCAGTTTGACTCAATGACATGTAAGGGTGGGAAAACAGCCTATGTAAAGCCCAATAGGCAGCAATTCTGCATACTGCTTTGGAGTTCAATCTACTGCAGATATAACAGGTGGTGTTAGAGAGGCTGTGCATTTTTGGGCACAGCAGTGAAACATTCAGGAGTCCAACGTCATGGTTGGGCTCCTTGTAAAAAAAAAAATGAACCCGGCTGATGCAGGGCAAATACCAGGGCTCAGAGTGCAAGGTGGAGGCCTGGAACCATTTCACCAGGGAGCTCACCAGTGTCACTGGTATTCCCCGCACAGGCGAGCAGTGTCATCACCACTACTACAATGACCTGCAAAAGAGACAGAGGGGAACCCTGAACACCTGGGTCCAGGAAGCTCGGGATGGGAATATCCCACCAATATGTAAGTATGCCTACCTTCTGTCTTATCAAATTGCTATCTGAATGTCTGCAAAACTGGTATATAAAATGGTGTGCCTCTCTCCCAACAGCTACAGATGAAAGGGCTTGCAATGTAGAGCCCCATGCTGGGTGCCTAGTCAGGTTGCATCGTGACTATGGTAAGTTTGGCTTTAGTATACCAACTGTAGTGCAATAAGCAAGACAGAGTAAAGCATTTACTGCAATAACGTATATACAAGAAAAATTTAGTGCAATAAATGGGCAAGTAGAACTGTAGTACAATAAATGAACGATAAGAATTGTATTTCAATAAAGCAATAACTATACAAATAACAGTAAGCAAAATGGTGTTCAGCAGGATTGTGTTGTCAAAACTATTGAAGTAGAGCTATATGCATTGATCGTCTATGGTAAGGTTGCTGCAGTCAAATGTAAAACTGTAATAGCTGTAGCGTGCAAATCTAGTTACCTGCAAACTGTATTGCTTATCTCATAGTACTGTCGAAGGCTGTCTCCAGGCCAATATCAGTTGCATAATGCACTCACACCCTTAGAGATCAGGTAAAGGTATATGGGTGAGGTACCCAGTCCATGGCAGGTATTGTGTGTGGACTTCACAGATATTGCAAACCGGTTACAATAAATTGTGTACATTAGCATTGTTGATTCTGAAATAAAGCTTACTTAATATATGCAGTACTGCTTTTATTCCATGCATTTCTGTACTACTGTCACTGCAGTCTAGTATAACAGTGTAATAGTACTACAATTTCAGAAGAGTGTCCTGTAACGTGTATTGCACAATTCATAGTATAATTCCAGGGGATCTGTAGGTAAGTGTCAGTCACTCAGCAGTCAGCAGTGACAAAGTAGCTCAGTCTGCTAAATGCTTTGTTTGTAGTACATTTAGCCACACACAGTCCTGGGTTCGAATCCAGTGGTATGTAGCAGTACATTTTCATTATCACTCACTTATTTCTCACATTTCACTCTCACCAGGAACACAACAAATATATGAGTGAGGTAGCCCATATCATCTAAGTGGATATTGTGTTTAGATATCACAGGATGTTAACCTCAATACCAATAATGTGTTTATTAGAATTGTTGATTCTTAAATAAATCATTGTAATCCCAATATGACTAAGTTGCTGCAGTAAATTGTTACATCAGTTTAGATGTCCCCTGCAGTCACAGTTACTGGGTTCAACTCCCATGCCTGCCAACTAAGGCATGACGCCTGTCTAGTTTACTAACTGTACACAAACATGCCTCTCAAGTGTCACAATTTCCTGTAATATAATGTAAAATGCCTAATTCATCTGTCACACAATTAGCAGATAAAATATTACCCAGTATGCAGTGTGTTACCATATCCATTTGCAGAACACCTGAGTAGTTATATGTCCACATTATGTGAAACTGTTCTGTATAGTGGTGTAACTGCATTTGTCATTGCTTGGCCCATACTGACCCATGGGAATAGTTTGAGAGGTATAGATGTGCTACATCAGCTATAGGGGGATTGTAGTCACTGTACTCTTAACTGACACTAAACACATTATCAGGTTTTCAGAGCTGTAATTTGCAATGTCAGTAATGGAGCATCTCTTTTTCTCTCCTCACCCCTTATCTTACTTTATTTATTACGGTTTATTATTATTATGATTTAATATTAACATATTTTGTTACACTATATTCAAAATATATTGGTTGATTATTGTTATGTTTTGTTATCATAGTTTCATAGGTAGGTACTAGGCTATCGGCCCTGGGGCCTCTACAAACCCACCCAAAAAGGTACCCTGGCATTTGCCACCAAAGAAAATTATTTTCCTGTGCCACTGTCAAACAGAGCCACAGAGGTGATCCCCGGGGTGAATTTCCTATTTCCCATCCAATCATCAAGATTTTTCTTGAAGAGTGCTAATGAGGAGCTTTCTTTGATATAGATAGGTAGTTTATTCCAGAGTATGGAAAGTCTCTGGGACAGGAATCTATCCCTCTGGCATGTTCTGTTTATTGTGGTGACAAGGTTTAGGTCCCTAGAGCATGTAGCTCGGAGGGATTGGGATTTCTTTAAGTGGAGCATGTCCAACAGATCTGGGTTTGACATAGCTTTGTATGTTAGGCAGAGATCACCTCTGAGTAGGCGATATGTGACGGAGTAAAGCTGGAGTTTTTTGAGACAGTCTGTGTAGGGCATCTGTTTGAGGCTGGTAATCCTCTTTGTGAGGTATTTCTGTGGCCTTTCCAGTTGTTGTAGATGTCTTGTGAGGTACATACCAAAAGGGGCATTGAACTCTATAATAGGTCTAATGAGTGATGAGTAGAGGGGAACAATGACCTCTTTTTTTCTGGATGAGAAACCTTTTGTGATGAGGTCTGCCATGTAGAAGGATTTCCTGACTACTGTGGCGATGTGATTATCAAAGGAGAGACTACTGTCCACCTGTGTCCCAAGGTCTCATCACATTTTCGTTGTTAAGTATACTACCGCCTATCTTGTAGTTCATGGGTACAGAGTTTTTACCAAAGGGGATGACAGTGCACTTTTTGGCATTAAGCTTGAGGCCATGGCTTTGACACCAGGCATCTGTCTCAGTGAGGCCCTTTTGTAGGATGTCCACATCGTTAGGAGTTTCAATTATGGCTCCTAGTTTGAAGTCATCTGCAAACTTTGTTAGCCAAAGACCTTCTGTGTTAGCCTGTACTTCAGAGAAGTAGATGCCAAACAGGAGATGACCCAGGACTGAACCCTGTGGTACTCCACTTGTCACTGGTCTGAAGTAGTCTGCTACTTTCACAGTGTGGGTTCTGCCAGGGAGGCAATTTATACCTAGTTTAGTGAGTTTATCTATAATTCCAGAGTGGGGGTGGTGTTTTGGTGTCTGCTTCAAAGAAGTCTATCAGGTTTAGGAGACATGATATAAACCTGAACTGGGTGGGATCCAGAGTTTGGAGATTACCAATGTCTTTATTTATAAGTTCCATGATGATCGTTCCATGGCTTTGCAGACCAGGCCAGGCTAATGGGGCAGTAGTGTGGAGTGGGATAACCATTGCTGTGCACCATTCAGCAGGCACAAAGCCTGAGGTGAGTCTATGATTGAACATTATGTTGTCTGGTCCCATGGATGCTGTGTTCTTGGCTTTGGAGAGTGTGGTTTTACCTGTGCAGCTGTGATTACAGGAACTTTGCATTTTTCTGGTATAGAGATGGGCTCTTTAGGGTGTAATAATATACTGTGTTAAACTAACTAACTTTTTGATATTGTGGTTGATTATTGCTGTGTTTTATTATGATGTAATATTAACACCAATATTTAAGTTATACTAACTGTGTTGTTTGCACTATGGTTTACCTTGTACTGGCATGCTGTTACCATACTGACTGTTATATTATTTACTGTTGTGTTACACAAACTGTACATTGATATGTATTTGGATTACATAAAAATATGTTCCTTTCTGTTAATCCTAACAATGGTTTTGTTAATACTAACCTGAACTTAATGCTATACCTCATCCACCACAGCAAGTCAAGCTGGGCCAGTTACAGCTGACCCCCCCCCTCTTGTCTAAACCAGCCATGGCAGTGGGTCCCAGCACATCTAGAACCCAGACAAGTAGTGCCCCTCCATAGCCCCTGCTGTACCTGTGGCATCTGGTACCACCTTCTTAGGGGATGGGGCCCGGCCCCCCCAGGAGTGGTGGTGGGGATTGTCACCCATGATCAGCTACTAGTCCTGATGCACAGGATCATGTATCCACCACTGAACTGATGCCTGCACTGGATTGAGCAGATGCTCGACAACCTAGTGGACCTGGTTGGCCCTGGACCCAAGCCTCCAGCACTGTCATCTTTGGGGCAGTCAGTCCCATGGGTGGGGATTTAAATCATGCTGCTACTGTCTGGAGGCGCATAAGACTTAGATTCCACAACTCCCTCCCTATCTAATGTGTTTACCCCTCCACATGTATCACACACCACTCCTGTCTTGTCTGTCTGCAAATGCATCCTTTCCCACCAAATTTACCTCTCCCACATGTACCTACATCCCTACCCCAACATTCGACTCTCACCTTAAAAAAGGTCCGTTGTCCCACAAAAAAATATTGCCCCTTACATAGCTGTCCATTTCTCACACATGTCCACTGGATACACATAATTTAGTCCAGTTGGCATGACAACACAGTTATATTGTCCTCTCCCCTCTCTCTGGGGTTGAGAGTCCAAACTCATGTACAAAATTTGTCAAAGTGCACAGTTGTTGCTGTAGAAAAAATGGATAGATATGGTTCTTTTCTACATCCTTCCTGCATTTCCCTACCTGCCTATCACTATATTCCCCCCCCTGCTTGAACCCCATTTCAGCACTTTCCTATCTTCCATTTTTCTTTTCTTTATATTTTTAGTGTGTGGCTGCACAGTGCGCTGAGCTGTGCAGCTTCACTGAGATCAGCTAATAGAGCTATATTAGTTATATGTGTTTTTAAACTTGTAATACACACTTACAAAATAAACATCTGTGTCATATTTTGAACCCATGACTACTGTACCTGTGAACCACTGCATTTACTTGCCACACCACAAGACTGTTAATTAAAATAGGTGTTTTATACAAATCATAGTAATTGCCACATTGTGTGTCTGAGCAGAGCTGCGTAGAACAGCATGCCACACAAACGTGCTTACAATGTAATTATAGGAAACAAAGTGTAAGTGACCTCATCCAGTAGTATGCATTCAAACAGACTGCCAATGCAGATACTGCAAATGAGGAACACTAATGTTAGAGTGCACTGCACAATCACTCCAAAGTAACTGTGCAGATTATCACAGCTATACAGCTATCATAGACATTGGAAGTCCCTGCTTGTAACAAAGCCTGCCTTTATACACACTGCAAATTACTACCAGACTGTAACAGATGGCCTGGCAGTTGCCCACATGGTGGACATATCCTCATATTTAAATGCCATGTTACCCAGGGAAACACCATATATGTTGCCTACTACTCTTTTAGTGATACTGATGCCTGACATATTTATCCTTTTCACACCAAAAAGTCATGTTTTTAAGCTATCTGGCTCTGCTCAGACACTCTGCCTATGTATATTACCTGCAGAAGCACCTGCATTCTGTAGCGCCCACATCTCTATGGTAAGTGTTCTATGACAGGCCTACCCTTTGTGATAATGTGCTCTCCTCAACCCAGTAATGTCCAGCAAAACATGTGCAGATGGCACTGGCAAGTATGCAGAGCTGTACACCCATGCATTATGTCTGCAGTGTTACAATGGCATGAACTTGGGTTTACCTGATAGGAGGACACAGAGTCATCATGGCTCAGCAAACCTGACTGGTGGACAGCTGCCATTAGCAGGCAGTACAATAACAGGTGGACAGTGCTGTGTGACAGTTGTGATGAGGTTGACACCCCTAGCATGGAGACACTACCACCTCAGCTAACTGAAGCTGATAGTGTTGTTGTGATTTGGAGTATGCACAGTCAGTGACACACTTTGGCACCCATGCAGAGCAGACCCACAAAGCACAATGACTTTACATGTGTGACTTCAAAGGACAGGCCTAGATTGTCAGTGACTTCATATGTGATGACTCCAAATATGGTGGCTCTGTGTCTGGACTCATACCTAACCTGTACATACACACACTGTCTGCATCACATACACTCCCTTGTCCCCTGCACATGTGACAAATGGCATTCCTATGACCTGTCCCATACCATCCAGATGTCTGCAGTAGTTTGTAACTGGCCTCTCATTGGCTGATACACAGCATCAATTACACATGCTAACAGTCCAGTCTGCATCCCATATGTGATATGACACTCATAACCATGATTACTACCACCATTGAGACACCCTTGCAATCATAATGATGGTACTGGCACTGGCTGCACACCAGCTGTGTGGACAAAGTCAACTGTTATACCCTTGCACAGAGGTGGTGCATCCACTGACCAACATAACTATACACCTCTTTGGGTATCCACATTTGTATGACTACAGGAGTGATCATCATGCAGCTGATCAGCACACTGTATGTGTGCTACACACAGTTGACTGTAGACAGTTTGTATGTGTGACAGGAGGTGAATGTCTATTACACATGTTGGCAATTTCCACGGCAGCCACCATGAGCCTGGGTGAGGGTACATCTGGGCATACAACCCCCTACACTCAGCCAAGGCATCTGACTATATCACCCGCTCAGGTAACATTTACAATGCACCCACGTAGCCATGCATGATACTGTCATTGTAGGGCTCATGTAGTGGCCCATTGCTGACACACATACCTAACATAGGGACCTCCACCTTCAGTACATGATCTGTCATCAGGAGTGCTGTATGGGGTCCTAATGGAAGATGAAAAGTCAGCAAGAAAAGGAGAGTAGTAGTGCTGAAATTGAATTTATCGTCAAGTCTTGGTGAGTACGTTTGCGAGGTAGACCATGGTTTTCATAAAATCTCACCAAGGCGACACTGATATATAGAGTGTATGTATATAGCATGTATCATGGACAGAAGTAAGTCAAAAACAAAAAAAAAGATAGTTAGGTGCACAAGACCCAGGATAAAAAGTGCCCAATCCTGGTAGGCGCACTGGTGCCAGGACTGGAAAAAATGACAGTGTAGAATCCTCAAAATACAGAAACATTCCTACAATGGGGCTAGGCCAGGCCCAGGGGAAAGATGGCTCCCCTGTTGTACAAGGAAGTAGTAATACACAAAAATTAATTGGCCAAAGAAGAGCCATAAAGACAGTAGAGTGGACTATTGAGGATAAGAAAGAAATTATGTATTGTTGCTATTATGTAGAAACCCAGAATTTCCAGATGCAAGAAAAACTGCCAGAAGCTTCAAATAAAAATCTGCATTTCATTAATACAACAGATTTTTGAAAAACAGTATATAGATCAAGAAACGTTGATGTTTTTGGAAAAAGAAGCATCTGAGGAAGTGAGAAAATATAAACAACAAAACCTAGAGATATTTGAAAAATATTAAAAAGAAATATGGAGTCTGGAAAGAAAGAGAGATTTGATATGGTGCAATATTTATGCAAAGGAGAAAGCCAAGTTAACTAATATAGAGAAGGCAGTCTCAAAGATATTCAAAGAGAATTACAGGCAAAAGCATCCAGATATGGAAAATTCCACAATAAAAAATTTATAGCACAAAGATGTAATGTGGAAAAGATTAGTAAAGCAGAAGTTGAAGAAATAGAAGTTAAAGTTATGGAGTGCCGGCGAAGTGAAGGATTTAATGTAGAAGGTCTACCACAGACTACATCACAGCATGATAAACTGAGTCCCCAGAATAAGGAAAAGCAAGAATATCAGGAGACAGAAGAATGAAGAAGAAATGGGGACAAGGGAAATAGAATTAATTTGTTTTTGTTTGTTTCGGCTTTTCGGCTTTTTAGGTCACAGCGAACTTCCGTCCGTAATCGAATGATTAGTTTTTTTTTTTTTGCTGGGCTGGTCAGGGCCAACACACACACATTTCAATGAAGGAATGCCCATTCACGCATGCCGACACACAGAAGACGCTCTAACTGAGAATCGAATGGGCAACGTCTAACTGTGAGGCGGAAAAGAGATTTAATATGGTGTAATATTTATGCAAAAGAGAAAGCAATACTAACCAATACAAAAAGAGCAGCACCAAAGATATTTGAAGAGAAATACAGGCAAAGGAATCTGGATATGGAAAACTTTACAATACAAAAAATAAGGAGATTAAGAGGAAAAGTAGAAAAAGAGATTAGTAATGGAGAAGCCAAAGAAATAGAAATTGAACTTATGGAGCAGCTGCAAAGAGAAGGATTTAGCTTATAAAAATCAAATGCAGAAAGCACCACAACAGGATAGAACAATAGATATCCAAATTAAGAGGAAACCACTGGAACAGGAGGGAACTGTTCAGGTGCCATATCAAGATATTTTGGACCCTTCTACAGGAAACCAGTATAAATGTATACTTGAAGCTAGACAGCAAAGGAAGGAACAGTAAACTGTGGAAACTCTGATGCAGTCAATGTTGAGGAGTGATAGGCCAGTGAGTTCCCATATGATAAAGCAACGGATGGCACAGGATGAAGTTAAAGAGAATGTGCCATAGGAAGATGCTATAGAATCTTCTATAGAATGCTTGCAGGAAATGGAAAATAAGGGATGTGCCCTCAATTTGGAAGAAAATGAGTTAAGAGAAGAGTTGCTTGATTTAATAGACATAGACAGATATATCAAGATCAATGAAAGAAATAGACTACAGAAGGTTAATAAAACCCCAAAAGTCAGAAATTTGATCAAATAAATTAACGCAGTAGTTAGGACTGTCAATAGAGATCCATGTGATATAACAGAAGTAAACAGAATATATTACTGTGCTGTTAAATTAATAACTGATAAAATTCTACCACAGGAACACATGGTAGCAAGGGAAAGGAAGGGGAAAAATCAAATACCACCATGGAAATATCAAATAGAGAAAACTATAAAAGAGCTAAAACAGGAAGTGTCACTGTTAGAAGATTATAGATGAAGGAATAGCTCAACAATCATGTACTATCGGAAATAACAAACTAAAATATTCAGCACAGGTGGAAAGACTTAGAAGATACAAAGGTAAATATACAGGAAAAGTAGAAAATAAGCAATTAATTGATGATCAAAAAAAAATTTTATAGAGAATTGGGAGATAAGGTAAAAGGAATTGGAAAGTCCACCAAAAAAAAGAAGAAATAGATACAGTTTCAAGAAGTATCTATGTGTGGAACATAACAAAGATGCTAAATGCATAGAAGAAGTAAAAGAAATAATAAGACTGTTAAAGGTACAGGATATGAAATGGGATGAATTAACAACAAAGTTAAGAAAAGCCTCTAATTGGAAAGGTCCAGGCACAGATGCAGTACCTAACTTTTGGCTGAAATTATTAACATCTTTGCACAAGGATTTAGCCATGAGTAAGAACTATTTATATGCACACTCTGAACAGACACCACACTTGTTAACAACAGGAAAAACAATGCTCTTACTTAAGAGTGAACCTGCAAGCTACCCTAAAAGTTAAAGACCAATAACTTGTCTTCCAATGACATATAAACTACACGGGAATTGACGGCAACAGAGTCATTTAGAAGAAAACTCAGTTATGGCAGTAAAACAAAAGGGCAGTAAAAGAAAGTCATATGGAAGAAAAGATTGTTTGTTGTTAAATAAAGTTATAGTGGAGAACTGTAAAAAGGGTATGGCATGGATTGACTACAAAAAAGCATTTGATAGTATCCCACATTCATGGATAAAAGAGTGCTTAAAAATGTATAAGATACACCCTACACTGATTGACTATATTACAGTAACCATGAAACAATGACAGACCACTTTGCAATTAAGCCATGATAAAGGACAGATTATTATGCCAGGGATAAAAATTCTAAGGGGGATATTCCAGGGTGACTCTCTGTCACCATTGCTATTCTGCCTTACCATTGATCCATTAAGCTGTTTACTTAACAACTTAAGCCATGGCTACAGTTTGGCTCCTAGAAAACAACAAAGTCTAATGACTTCTCATCTTCTCTTTGTTGATGATTTAAAACTGTATAGCTCATCAGATGAGGAATTGAAAGCACAGTTTGCAGGTTGTCAAAACTTTTTCAGATGAGATTGGAATGTCATTTGGTCTTGATAAATGTACAAAAGCAACCTTTAAAAAAGGAAAACTGCAGCACCAGGAAAACATCAGTTTGGGACAAGAATGTGGTACAAAAGAACTTGAGCAAGAGGGAGTGTATAAATACTTGGGAAATGATGAAGGATCAGCAATAAAACATAAACAAATGCTAATAAAACTCAGTAAGGAATACTTTAGAAGACTTAAATTAATCTTGAACAGCATTGACATCTAGGAACAAGATCCAAGTTGTAAATCAATTTGCTCTTCCTGTCCTAACGTACAGTTTTGGAGTGATTGACTGGCCCAAAAAGTGTTAGATAGATTGGATATTAAAACAAAAAGGATGTTTCATGGTCACCAAATAATTTATAAAAATCAGTGTATACCAAGATTATATATTCCCTGTTCCGAAGGAGGGATGGGCCTCCTTAAAAATTGATTACATGTTTAGATCTGCAATCTTGGGACTCCACACATATCTACTGACCTCACAGGATCCAATTGTAGTGAAAGTTTTGAAACATGAGGAGAATAAATCTAAGATGACATCTCTGCTTAATCTAGCAGAAGCATACTGATGTCAAGCATGAATGGAAATCAAACCAGAAGTGGATAAAAAACAGGCAGCAACTGAATGTATCAAAAACAAAAGAAAGAATATAAGGTGAAGGACCATATGAGAAGGCAATAAATGGGGAAAAACATAAATATAATTGCAAGTATAAAAAAACTTCTGGAAGAACCTCATGTTGATCAAGTACGAATTCAGGAATGATTAAGGAGAGGCGAATTCAAACCAAGAAATGCAAGGTTAATATTGGCAGCCCAAGATAATGGGCTATGTACATGCTGGTTTACAAAGTCCATTGAACATGTGGGAGAAACAGACAAAGGTAGGTTTTGTAAAAATGAACTGGAAGCAGTCATACCTTGTTGCTGGTTGTGACGCACTAATGGCAGAAGGACTGTATACAGAAAGGCTTAATAATGTGGCAAGACTGTTGCACTGGGGATTGTGCAAACATTATGGTATCGAAGTGGCTGAATTACACTGGAAACATGAGCCACAAAGCATCATAGAAAATAATGAAGTCTGTATCACATGGAATCACCCATTGCCAACAGTTCAAAAGATAGAAAACCGGATATAGTGGTCCAAAAAAAGAACACAAAAGTAGCATTGATCATTGAAATTGCCACACCCAGTGACTACAGTGTCTTGCATACAGAGAGACACAAAGTTATAAAATACCAGGATTTGCAGGCAGAAATGAGAGCTATGTGGAAGAAAGATACCCAAACAGTTCCAATAGTAGTAGGAGCAACGGGTCTTAGAAAAAAGAATTTACAATCGTATTTGGATATGTTACCAATCCATGTAACCCCGCACGAATTGCAGGAGTCATTATTGGGCACATTGCAGGTGCTGCAAAGAACACTACTGGCTGACATCAAAGATTGAAACAATACTAATTTCATGAACCTTAATCATACTTTGACTTAGGAATGGGGTCCATTCCCATCATGGTATTAGAAACTCAAAAGACTTGGAGAAATTAAAAAAAAGGCAAAGTCCTGGGTCCTGTACTGCTTGGACTCCATTCAGACGCAATAGATCCGACTACTGATGACTGTGGCTTACAATATTGGCTAATGCTTGCAAATTGTTGCCACTCACACAGTCTATGTGCTATGCCAGTAACCTGCAACAGGGTGTTGCAAAATATGCCTGTTGACATAGGCATGGCCATAAACTTCATGCAAATATGTATGGAGTATCAGTTCCATCAGTTAGAAGTATGTACCTGATAGGTAGCACATAACTCACAACATGTGATGTACATACTCAGAGGTGAACAGTGTGGCATGGCCACACACATGTACACCTAATGTGCCCTGGATCACCATGCCTCTACAGTGGTATGACAGGAATCATCTGTCATAGGTGAGACAGAGTCACTTGTACATGATGTACACATAACCTCCAGGTACCCTTCCTTCAGCATGCCAATATCTGTGTGCTATGGCCATGTGGTGATGTACCTTTCCAAGCAGGACTACAATTACACACAACAGTATGGTCAGGCACAAGGTCACTTCACATCTTCATTATGTGTGTAATGGGGATAGTCTGCAATGAGTGCCCTTGTCATCTGTGGCATATACAGTAGCCAGAGGTGATCTGTGCCTTACATATGGAGCAATGTGTGACCCTGCTGGGTTGCATATGCTGCATATCTGTAGGGGCATTGTACATGGATAATACACTGTACAGACGTGAATCTTGTATGCGACACTCATAATACAAGCTTGTGTGAGAGATGTGTGTAGCATTCTTGATCACACCCTTGAAACAGAACCCAGACTAATGCCACACAGAGCACCTCACTGTACAACAGCACTTGCCATATGTATGATTGGCTAGGTGACTGTTGTCTGTATACAGGGCATCTTTCTGTGTCCCTCTTGGACTGAGCCAATATATGCTGTTCTGGTAACTGTTGGTATAAAGATGTCTATGATTGCAAAGGATGTATGGTCATTATGCCTGTGGTGTTCAAAGATCCTATTTTCCACAAGATGATGTAACATGGTGTAACAGGCTGACAGATAACTTTGGTTACATTGAGTCCTACCAACATGTCCGATCACTGCATACAGGACAAGCCAAGGCACACACATACTGCAAGCTGGCTGTATGTATATAGGTACATTAACCTAGGTAATGGTACACAGTACATATCATGGTAAATGATGCAAGCAACACACGTCTGCTATTACTACCATGTCAGGACATATTATGCATGATGACATCAGCAGGCCTTGTTGTGATCAGCCCTTTCTGGGGCCACATCACACACTACAAATAAAATATTGCAGAATCCTATTTATTACAGAGGTGGACAGTAGTCCCTTTTGAAAATCGGATATACACAGTAGTCAGGAAGTCTGCGGTGTGGCACTCATCACAAAAGGAGGGTTCTCATCAATCAAAAAAAAAAGGTCATTGTCCCCCCTCCCCTACTTCATTAGACCCATTATAGAGTACAAAATTGATCCTTTGATTACCTCACAAACTCACTGCGGCAGTTGGAAAGGCCACTGAAGTACCTACCTAAAGAGGATTACTGGCCTCAAACAGATACCCTACACCTACCATCTCAAACTCAAAAGCTTTGCTTGGTAGCATATAAAGCTACTCACTGATTTCTTCTGCATAACATATAAGCTATGTCAAACAAGGCAGAGCTGTTGGACATGCTACAAAAAGAAATCCCAGTGCCTCCAAGATACATGCTCTAGTATGTTACCAAAATGACCATATGTATGCCATCCCTACACATGTGCACACATGCACCAGTTAGCCTGTAGTGGGAGTAGAACCCCTATCTATCTAGTCTTACACACTGCAGATCACAGTAATTAATGCATGAGTCTAGCTAACACACTCTCATCAGGTAGTCTTCAGGTGGATGACATCATCAGGTTTTCTGGAAGAGGGCAGTGTGGATGTCAGCAGCAAGTTACAGGGCCAAAATGTGCATAACCATTGCACATTGATAGTCCAAGAGGGTGTGGAACTTGTGCACACACACACAAACACACACTAAGTCAGCTGGAGTGAGATTAGAACCCCTACCTGTCTAGTCTTACAAACTACAAAGCATAGCATTTATAGTATGCCCCACGGCTTAAGTCCAGCTAAGACACTGTCATCTGGTAATGTTAAGGTGGGTGGCATCATCAGGCTTTGTAGAAGAGGACAGGGCCCAAATGTACATAACCATTGCATGTTGCTAGCCCATGATGGTATGTCAGTTGTTTTTCAGGGGTGTATACACACACACACAGACACACACACATATATATATATATATATATATATATATATATATATATATATATATATACACACACACCACACACACACACACACACACACACACACACACACACACACACACACACACACACACACACCAAGTGATATGCATATGTGTTATGTAGATATATGTGGAGAGTCTATGTATCAATGTGATTTTATATATATATATGTATATAGATAATCTATATATACATATGTGGTTGACAATACATAGTGATAGATATACTACATATCTGACAGAAAGATAGTTACAGCCAGATATGTATATGTATATGTCTTTATGTATAGAGATATCCATACATAACAGGTCAGTCTGAAGACAGCACAACAGGATCATACTCCTTTTAACTGTTTGGGCATGCCCAGTGTGAGTGCTAGTACTTATAAAGTAACTCCAGGCCACACCTCCCTGTACTCCAGTCTAGGATTTTGTGTGTTACAGAGTGTACCACTGAACTGTCCAGAGTTTCACAGAATGTCCCACAATTTTGGCTCATACTTTTGGTATGTTCCTCATAAAATTATTGGAAAAATGTCTGCTGACACAAAACCCTAGCTACTGTTTACATTTATGAGAGCTGTATTTAACATATGCCCATATTTGTGGGCCTTTGTCCCCCACTTTGCCAGGCTGTGAACAGGTTTCTTGCAGTAAGAGGTTCAAGGATATGTTACAGATTGACATCTGACCCTGTTTCTGCAGTACTGCATGTCACACAAAATGTCTGTGGTATTCCCTAGCTGTGTGCTGTGCTTAATATGTGTCTGAGGTTCATAATGTTACAGCAAAGACAGACTGATGGTCTGTGAAAAGACCAACCAAATAGTCAAACTTGACATGCAACAGATGTGCCTATGTCCAGATTATATGTATCAACACCATCACCCATGCTAACTCCCATAGTCCACTGAGCCACACAGGCTGCAAGACACAGTGGAGTCATTTCTCACACACTCAATAAAATTGTTATTCCTGCATTACATGTGACTTACAATGTGTGATCACATTCTTATGTTACAGCCCTGAGATTGCCTGGTCTACTGATATACCATTGCTGAGTTACTATTACAGCAGTTATATGGGAGCACAGCTATGTTGGGGGGTGGGGGAAGAACAGCACATGATCTGCTGGGATAGACAGTAGTCCACATATCATGGGACCCCACTGTTTAACATCCACCTTGAGTGATGTCATGCAAATTCCAACCATGAGGCCTAGTGATTATTAGGGTATATATACTATTGGACTAGTTACCTGTACTCCCATGTGTATGTTACTTCTGTCCACATAGCCCACTAATATCTTTACATACCTGCAGCAGATCCATACATACTATAGCATATTGCAGTCATCCTTACAAGTAGTGTGTAGGGTAGAGACTAACCTTGCATATGCAGCAGTTGACAGGACTGTAGTGCAGGGCTGACTCTGTGTGATGCAGGTA